>NC_058147.1:342499-684998 GCF_011075055.1 Mangifera indica | reverse complement strand
ATGAAGCTTAATTAAGATTTAATTTGAGATTAGTTCGAATTTAAGAGAGTTAGCTCAAAATTGGTTCGAGATTGATATGTCAATGTTCAAACTTCGTTTGAAATAGTTTTGCTTTAGATTCAACAGTTAATTTAAACTTAAATATTTAAATTAATTTAAACTTAATTTATTTTATAAAAATAAGCCTAATATTTGACTCAACTAGTTTATTTAATCTAGGTTTGTATTCGAGTTTAAACCAGTTGGATCAAGTCTGGCCCTAGTTGCAAGTTTTAGTGTGTTGGGCTATTCCAACAAGATCGGCCCAAAACAAGCACAAGAACTACTCAATGTAAATCCACCTATCGGAGTGGGGCTAACCCAACTAGAAGTCAAAGCCGAGTCCAGCTAGAAGGCGGAATCTGATTTGGAACTGATCTCGGCATCAATCGAAGTTGAAGAAGCTCCGAGAATCACACTTTTGTCTCACGAAGTAGAAGTAATTACTATGGAAGAAAAGAACAAGAACACGTACAGTATAATTGTTCCAACTTACAACGAACGCCTCAACATTGCTCTCCTCGTTTATCTCGTCTTCAAACATCTCCGGTGAACTGCCTTCGTACTCTTTCTGATTCATTTCGCGATAACTAATAATTTACTTTATCATTTTGAAATAATAGTTTCTATGTTGGTTCATATAGGGATGTTGATTTTGAAATAATCGTGGTCGATGATGGGAGTCCTGATGGTACACAAGAAATTGTAAAACAATTGCAGCAATTGTATGGAGAGGACCGTATTGTAAGCATCATAACAACTGAAATTAGATGCAGGTCAAATTTGAATGATTTCTAATTCTGATTTTGTGTCTTTGACGATGCAGCTGTTAAGACCTAGACCGAGGAAACTTGGGTTAGGTATGAAATATAATTGATATTATTAACTGTTTGACAGTAATGAAACGATGACTCTGGTTGCTCTTGTTTAATTTAGGGACTGCTTATGTTCATGGGTTGAAGCATGCTTCTGGAAGTTTTGTTGTAATTATGGATGCTGATCTCTCTCACCATGTAAGTGAAAAATATCAATGTTGAAATGTTGGCTTGGAGAACATTGAAACCAGTTACTTAGGAGGTTTTATCGGATTTTAAATTTTGGATATATCATTTGCATGTTCTACTTGTTTGGCAGCTGAGGAACTTAACTAACTGTGTCTTTAATACTCATCTTCTGCTACATGGTTGAAAACATATACAATTCATCATGCTCTCTTCCTTTTGTAAATGAAATGGATTCAGAATTTAAGTGTACGGGTTTGATTTGTCATTGTTTTTTTTTCATTTTTTGGCAGCCCAAGTACTTGCCAAGCTTCATCAAGTAAGAAGTGTTCCTGTCTATTTGACTGTACTGTTCCATTGTGGCTGAGGATGCCTAATTATTTGGAATATTTCTGGTATAATTTGGCAACATTTTTTAGGAAACAGTTGGAGACTGGTGCAGATATAGTTACTGGAACCCGTTATGTTAAGGGTGGGGGTGTACATGGGTGGAATCTTATGCGAAAGCTTACAAGTAGGGGGGCTAATGTCCTTGCACACACGCTTTTATGGCCTGGTGTATCAGATCTTACTGGATCGTTCCGGTACATAAATTGGTTTGAAGCATCAAGCTATTCGATGTTTTTCTCACTTTGATGATTTTAGAACTCACTTTTTTGTTCTTAAAGGCTTTATAGGAAATCAGTGCTTGAAGATGTCATTAGTTCCTGTGTAAGTAAGGGATATGTCTTCCAAATGGAGATGATTGTTCGTGCTTCTAGAAAGGGATACCGAATTGAAGAGGTGAAATTGTGTATTTCCCATTTTGTAACGAATTCTTGAGATTAAAAGATTTCGGCCCTGTAAATCATTTAAAAATGAAAAAAAAAAAAGGCTTAATTATGTTAACTTAATAGCTTTAATCTCTAGATGCAAGTTTATAAATTTTATATAGTTGTGGCACTGTTGTATTTGTCCAGAAACAGTATTTTTCTGGTCTTTCAAATACACATATTTTCTTCTTTCATTGCTTTTTTCATATGTTAATAATACATACACGGTTTTTATACTGATGTACTCTCTCTTTATGTATTCAACATACATGTGTATTGAGTTTGTAAGAGTATATAAACAATATACGGCCTCTTCTTTAATCTGTGTTTTGTGCATTTTCACAGGTACCAATTACTTTTGTTGATAGATTATTTGGAAGTTCAAAGCTTGGAGGATCAGAAATTGTTGAATATCTGAAAGGTCTTGCATATCTTCTAGTCACAACATAAAAGGTCTCTTTATCAATTGAGCACCAATCATTTCAAGTTTTTTCTTATGTTTCTTTTTTCATCTCGTTTTTGTCAAGGATAGAGGCATTTAGTTATACAATGAAACAAGGAAAAATGCCAACAAATCTTAGAACAGTTTTTACCAGAAAACGATGCTTATTTTGTTGTAGTCAATACATATTTTCGTGTGATCAATATCTCTGTTGTGGCATGGTGTTCTGTATACCGTTTCTTTTATATAGATAAATATCAACAACTTGGTTGTGTCATGAGAATGTTAAGCGCTGATGAACTTATTTTAGCTCTCTTGAATCTAGCCTTCCATCTCCTGTTTCGGTGCCTTAAAAAAGAGTCTTTCCTCTATTCGGCCATTTCAGGTTAAGAAGATGGAAAGCACCTTTCTTTCTACAAGAATCAGAACACTTTGTTTTATGAAGTGTGAGTGGGAGAGAAGGGATTCCGAAGTGTGTAGTGGGAGAGAAGGATTTCCTAGTCGGGGTTTAGAATATTTTGACTCTTCATTTTTCATTTCTTTTCTTTTTTTCATATTGCTAAAGTGATAAAGAAGGAGAAATGTTAAGCTTTTTATCATTCTCACGTCAAGTTATTTTTATATAGGACTTCCCTTATAGTATTGTCAGGGGTGAATTTTGAGTTAAATCAAGTTTAAATTTGGATTAACTAGTTAGTTTAAACTAACGTTATTTTGATATATATTGATTAAAACAATGTCGTTTTAATCAATTTAAATCAAGTTTTTTTAGACTTGCAAAATATTCTCAAGCTCGGGTTTGAGTTTGTTTTAGTTAAACTTGCTTTAAACTCAATTGAATTGAGTTGACAATCAAGCTTGAATCAATTCAGTTTGAATCCACCTTTAAGTATGGTTAGTGCAATAGAGTTTTGGCTTAAACACAAGTTTGAAATGGATTTGTTTCTTCTAACATACGAGATAAATCATATTTTCAAACAAGATATTGTATACATTTTCATTGGATTTAATTAAGCTATTTAAACTCGGATTTAATAGGATTTAATTAAGCTATTTAAACTCGGATTTAATAAACCAAGTTTGACCAAATATTATATGCATTTTCATAAAATAAGCCTGAGTTAAAATTGATTTCAATGGAAAGTTTAATTATATTTTATTTGAGTTCAAATTCAAATTCTCATAAACATTTAATGGAAATATATATAGGGAAATAAACCTGAACAGGGTGCTAACATGAAACTATCATTTCTTTTCAACCAGAGTTTGTTGAAAGACATAACTAATATAATCACTAATCACCATCAAACAGCCACTAAAACCCAGAAATAGCGATGAAACATATTCAATTCAGGAATGAAGTTCATTCTTCCTCCTAAATCAAACCCTAATAGCATAAAAAAATTGATTTAAAAAAAATCCCCAAAACTCCAGCTGTGAAATTCAGATCTTCCTGGCCCTGCGAGCCCCCGACTTGCGTTGACTGTCAATCGCAGAGTTGAAAGGCGGCAGAGGAGGTTTCTTGCTCTCTTTGCTCATGCTTCTCAGAAGATATCTGGGCTCAGTTCTCTCCACAGAATAAGCGGTAGAGACAGACTTCTTCAGACTCCCTAGCTTCTTCGACTCCCTTCTCTTTGAAACCTCAACCGTGACACCAAGATTATACGGCGTCTTTAACCGGTCGTCGCTTTCATTTTTCTTTCTCTTTAGCCTCTCGTTTCTTCTCGCCGAGTACACCTCATAAAACCTACCCCTTTCAAACAAAGAACTCGAATTTCCACAGCTCAACTCAATGCCTAACCCAGCTATAATATTATTATTATTGTCCATTTTACCCCCGCCGAGTTCATCTTGAACCATCTTTGACAACGCCTGTAACTCGCACGAAATCGTACGGTATTCGGCTCGAAGATCCGATTCTTCCATGTCCGATGCACGGGTCAGCTTCCGAGATTTCGTTAATGATCCTGATAGGGATAGGGATGATATTCTGAGAAAAGATTATTATGTACAAGAAAATATTAAAGAAGATTTACCTGGAGGAGTTTGAATAGAAGTTGAGTTTGAACGAAGGACTCGACGTGATTGAAACCGAATCGGAGATCTGGGCAGCGGAGGCTTGCGATCGATTTTCATCTTATACATGGCTACTTCTTCTCTGGTATGTTCCTTTCTGTTGCTTTTCTCTCTTTGCTGTGTTAGTGGCTTTTTCTCTGTCTAAGATTAGGGCTTTATTGGAAGACAGAGATGTGACTTTCAAATTTTAAACGTCAGATGTGGAGCGTCACCAACGGTTATAATTTTGATCTGACGGTCTAGGATCGTTCAAATTTGAAAGCTTATCAAAACAATCCCACCGATTCTTCCATTTTTAGGAGCTGCATAGTTGGTAATGAAATAATGGCTCAGGCTAATTTCAGCCCTACTTCTATTTTGATAGGCTGAACGGGCCGCCCGACCCCCAAAAAGGCACAGCCTGCATTTTGTGAATTGTGGCGAGCCCGTGGGCCGTGCCGGGCAGTGAGATGTGGCTGTTTGGGCAAACTGAAACGATGAGTAAGAGGTTTTATGACATGGTGGCAAAGTGCTGTTGTTTGGTTGCTTGCAATGGCAAGGGTTTTGAATAAGAATCAGTGACGTTGTGTTTTAGGTGAAAGAGGGTCAAGTTGTGTTCTATTACACATATCATAAAATTTAATGGATTTTCCTAAGAAATTCTGACAAAATGTGAGGAAGTATCATTTTCAAAATCTAATAGTCAAAAAAATGTTATTACAACCAAATACGGGCAAGAAATAGTTGTTTAGTCTTTTTAAATTATGATCTTATCAATGGTGCACAAAAAAAAAATTCAATCAATAAGAATTCTATATAAGAAAACCTTTATTCACACATAACATATTTTATATATAAATTATTAGATATTAATAAATATTAACAAATTGACATGTCATCGTATAATTAGATGATTTTAAAATATAAATAATTAAATCATCTAATTATATAATGATTTGTCACTTTATTTGTAATTGTTAGTATTTATTATTTATATTGGAAGTGTTATTTATTATACATTAGCATTGCCACTTCATGACTCAGTTTGTACTTTGAAGATGGATTGTGTGGATTTACTTTTGAAGGTAACATTTTAACGTGGGTATAATAATATCTGAAATCTTAACAATATATATATATAACCACTGAATTATAATATTTTCTATTTGTCATTTTGTAGATCGAATTTTATTTCACCTTTTTTTTTTTAAGATACTAATCTTTATTAATAAAAATATTATAATTTTGTTTAGGATAAAGGACTATTTTCTTCCTAAATTTTAATACAAAGATAAATACATATTTACAGAATTTTAAAAATTCAAACATCCACTTATAGAGTAATATTTGTTGGAATTTTTTTGTTAAAGGTAAGGACAAAATTGTTATTTTACCTTTCATATTAAAAAATATAAAATTAATCTCATTTTTCCCTCAGATTTTGAAAAGAAATTTTCACCCCTGAAAACTTTGAAAAAGTGACATTTCACCCTTACAAACTCTCGATTTTCTTCTTTTCAGCAACAACAACAGAGACGACACCATTCTCCTCCCTTCTCTATCTACCACGACCGATGACGTCCCAAGACAGACAAAGACTGGTCGATGATGAAAATGAAGACGAAGCCTTAATTCTCCAGTGATGAAGCACCAATGCGATGAAGCCTTAATTCTCCAATATCAGCTTCGTTTTCCATCGATTCAACTTCAGATGAAAATGAATCGCATGATGAAAGCTTCATCTAGAGTCGATTCAATGAAAAATGCAACGGATTTGAGAATTGATCAAGACTTATTCATCTTTGATTTTCATCGTCAGTTGTGATAGAGAGAGAATGAGGGAGAAATTCAAAGTTTAAGGTTAGGGTGAAATGTTATTTTTTAAAATTTGAGAGAGAGAATAAAATTAATTATATATTTTTTAATATGAAAAATAAAATAACAATTTTACTTTTATCTCTAAAAAAAAATTTTAATAGATGTTAACATATGAATAAATATTTAGATTTTTAAAATTTTATAGATATATATTTATCTTTATATTAAAATTTTTGGTGGAAAAGAATCTTTTGTCCTCCTGTTTATTCAATACAAATTAAATTTATTTTATTAAAAAGTAGGTTCCTTAATTAAAAAAAAAATTCTAAACTCCAGCCTCCCAACAAAAAGTTATAGAGAAAATTATAGTCCACTGGATAAGATCACATGCCAACATGACTGGTGTTACAGTAAAAGCGCGAGGCCTGCAGCCTAATATTAAATGCAGTTTGTTTGCATGGCGTAAACGTGGAGGGCGTTTAGAGCTCTACACTTATTTTGCTGATCTTAAAGCCAATGGCTGACTCCCTTGCTTGCTGCAGATTTCAAGGTGAATTCAATCTGCGATGAAGTAAGGTGATTGAAATTTGAGGGTGATTCCTGACACATGGTTTTGATTGAAATTTGGTGCCCAGCCTCCTCTGGTCAAGTTTATTTTAAGGATTCGCAATTGGACTACTTTGCATGCCGTTGAACTTGACAAATTGTGTCGAGTAAATAAATAGTGCTCTCCCGCAGCTGCAGCTGCTTCACCATTAAAGCTTTAACATGGGGGATACTAAATACAAGCCAAAACCAAAACAGAAGAACTACTCTCTTTGGCTGAAGTTGATCAGAAAAGGACAAGCTCCGTTGATATAAGTGCATTACAGTGTGCCCATTACTCTGCAGGCTACCTGTAAAGATCAAGGAGGTTCAAAATGATGAAGAAAGTTGCAATAATCGGTGCCGGAGTCAGTGGTCTTCTTGCTTGCAAACATACTCTAGAGAAGGGTTTTAATCCCATTGTGTTCGAGGCAAGGAGTTGCGCAGGTGGAATTTGGTCTCAGACCTTGGAGTCCACAAAGCTCCAATCGCCCAAGAGTTTTTACCAGTTCTCTGATTTTCCATGGCCGCCTTCTGTCACCGAAACATTCCCGGATCACAACCAAGTCATGGACTACCTCCAAGCTTATGCTACTCGCTTCAACCTCTTTTCCAGGATCAAATTTAACACCAGAGTCATTTCTATTGACCACCTTATCACGCCTTCTGGTAATCTTGAAAATGTCCTCTCTTCCAATTTTTGGGGCGGTTCTGGTAGATCCTTCTCTCCCTTTGGAAAATGGAATGTCACTGTACAGGATGCTCAAAATCCATCATCCCCCACTGAGGTAAATATTCTGATACTGATACAGAAATCTAAACTATTATCTTGTTATGGAAGCTTGTTGATGTTGAAGCTAGCTGACGTTGTCTCAATGTACATCTTTGGCTTGACGGTTTTTGCTTTAAAAGGCGTTTCGAGAGGAGACAATTTATTTATGCCGACCACTACTCTCAACTTCTGAGAGATGTGACATTCGTGATACAAAACAACCCTAGGGTTTGGTTGAAGTCATTGTTTGACCCTCTTTGTTGTGTGTATCTCACTTGTTGCCCTTAAATGAGGTCAAGAAGAGAGAAATAATAAATTTACATTGATTTAATGTCTTATTTGATATGAGATTTTTTTTATTTTTTTGATAATTGAGAATCCATTTATATTTGTTGAACGGATAAAATTATTGTATCAGATAACTTAAAATTTTATAAATATAACACAGATTTGAATTCAAACTTTTATCTTAAAAGTTCTAATATTTTTTGCTATTTTTTAGGGGGAAGATATAAGATTTTTGATATAATCAAAACTAAATATATAGTTTATTTAAAGGTTTAGTTTCTCATGTGCCAGGCTTACCAGGTGGATTTCGTGATACTGTGCATTGGGAGGTACAGTGACCTCCCAAACCTGCCAGAATTTCCAATAAACAAAGGCCCTGAAGTTTTTGATGGAAAGGTCTTACATTCCATGGATTATGCTGCTATGGATGATGATAAGGCAGCTGAATTCATCAAAGACAAGCGTGTTGCAGTCATTGGGTTCCAGAAATCAGCCTTGGATGTAGCAGCAGAGGTTTCAACTAGAAATGGTAGTAGCCTTCTTTTTTTTGTTTATTTCTTTTCTAGGCTCTAGGCAATCCATGTTTCAAACATAATGCATAATTTTCTCCAGGCTTTGGAAATTCAATAGCCCAGAAAGGCGATTGGCTCCTTATGTTATGAAATTATTTTGTTAATGAATTATAAGTTCAAATCATAAACATAAATTGAGTTACAAACTTTTTTATAGACTAAATGAAATTCAAGTTATTCTTTATTTTAAGTTAACAAACTCGAACTATTTCATTATTCATTTGGACCAAACTCAAGCAAAATGATACTTGAATTTGACTTAGTTCGTATCCAAATCTAACAACTTCAACACCTTGCAAAAACTTGAATCTGATACAGTAAATATATCAGCAATATCTTTTTTCATTCTGTTTTGATATCATGTCAGGAACCAGACACCCATGTACTCTGTTATTCAGGACAGTTTATTGGACAGTTCCCGATCACTTTGTTCCATTCACATTCCGAAATTTAAATCGCTTCACAGAGTTCATGCATCACAGGCCTGGTGAAGGATTCTTCCTCTGGATTTTAGCCACTCTTCTCTCACCCATGGTAACATTCTGATACTGTCTCTCTTCTATTCTGTGTTTCTCTTAGTCAGTTTTCAGTTAAGTATGTTCTAACTTTCAACACCCATTTCATGTTTTTTCAGCTTTGGATATTTTCTAAAGTGGTGGAGCTATATCTGAAATGGATATATCCATTGAAGAAATACAAGATGATTCCTGGTCATGGCTTCCTTCAACAGATTTCTTCATGCATGTTCACAAGTCTGCCATCTAACTTCTACGACAGAGTCGAAGAAGGAAGCCTCATTTTAAGGAAATATGAAAGATTAAATTTTTGCAAAAATGGTTTGCTTGTGGACCGGGAGATGAGTCCTCTAGCAACAGATGTTGTTATCTTGGCAACCGGTTTTAGAAGTGACGAAAAGCTTAAAAACATTTTCAAATCAACCTACTTCCAGAAGCACATAGCTGGCTCAGCCCCATTCTACAGGTATTGAGACTCTGGAATTTCTTGATATCCTCCATTGTTATTCTTGTATACTGATGGTCTGAATTTTGTAATGGGTTATTCTTACAATAGATCTGAGAATCCACAGCGTATTTCAAATAAGTCAATATCGAGTTTGAGCCTCAATTGGTAACTTAGCCTAAAATCAATTTGATTTTATTTAATGATATTATTTATCTTTTTGACAATATTATTAACCCTTCTGAAGATACTATACATAATTTTGAACGGCGAACTGACTCCAAGCTCGAGTTATTAACTCTTAGGTTTTTCAAACTCAGAAAATTGCAGTTCGAAATGAGGGTTTTCAAACCCACCACTGATCTCATATGGAGTGCAAGCAAGGACAAAGCCTCCGAGCTTTTCTGAATACATTGGTCCGACACTATTTATTCAATACTGTTGATCACTGTGTATACCGCCCAATTATTGTTTCCTACTATGCACTAACATAAATTTGTAATGTTTTTTTTTTCAATTTTTGTAATCTTTTACCAGTTTTTGTGAAATTTCTCCATCTATTACTGGAAGTCTTTCCTGTTTTGGTTTTCAGCGTAAAACCGTGTGTTCTTATGTTGCTTACTTTGTAATTCATTGTTCTGTTTTCAGGGATTGCATTCATCCCAGAATTCCCCAGTTGGCAATTCTTGGATATTCAGAAAGTCCGGCCTTTATATACACCACAGAGATGAGAAGCAAGTGGCTAGCACATTTTTTGGCTGGAAAATTTGAGCTGCCATCCATAACTGAGATGGGACATGATGTTCTGCAGTGGGAAAAATGCATGCGGCGTAATGCAGGTGAGGGCTACAAAAGGCACTGTGTCAGCACGATGCTGCAAATACATTGCAATGATCAGCTGTGCAAGGACATGGGTAAAAATCCCTGGAGAAAAAATTCATTTTTTGCTGAGCTATTTGCTCCTTATGGTCCTTCAGATTACAAAAATTTATCCCAAGAATGTAGCTAGCTTGCTCTCTGGGATCCAGAGACTAAGAATAATTTTCAGTCAGATTTTCAAGTAGTCTTCTATGTCAATTAGCTTATTGCATCAAGGGAAGCCACTGAAATAAAGATGTCATATGCATCAAGGAGTAAAGAATAAAATTGTCGAACAGAAGAAAATAAAAAAATAGCCAGAAATGAGATCCTGTGATGTCCTAGAAACTGCACTTGTGATAATAAGCGAGTGCTTCATGGGTTGGACAAGGAAGGCGACACATTCTTCAGATAACCGCCAGCAAGGAGGGCTGGATGCGATTTGTGCTGGCTTGGGCTCGGTTTGAACAAGCCAAGCTCGAATAGCAGCATTCCCAGCTCAAGCTTGAGCTTTAGCTAGGATACTATCAGATGAGATGAGATCTCCATATCACAAAATCTGAAAATTCAAGTAGTTACCCAATGAGAAATATGAAAGAACAAATTACAAAATGAAAAATCTGAACATCCAAGGCAGGAAGCTAGGAAATTACCAAATGGAAAACTGACAATCCAAGTGATTACTAGGACCATCAATTTTAATGGGATAGGTTTGAAATATGAAAGTTCAGTTCCAAAAAAAAGAAACTTCTAACCTTTGACTCTATATTTATTTGTCCGTGTGAGTGAAGAAATCTTTTTATGGTTTTCCGCCTATGGTAAAGATTGAGTTTGTAATTTGGAGTTAATCTTAAATCAATTCTTTTAGATTCAAATAAATTTTACCTTAAACTATAGGAAGAAAAAAAATTTTGAATTATAATTTGACAAAATAATTCTATTGTTTAGTTTGTAATCTCAAATCAATCTTAAATAAATTCTTTTAAATTCAAGTAAATTTTAACCTAAATTAAATCATACCCTAAACAGGAAAAAAAAAAGTTTTGAATTATAATTTAACAAAATGGTTTTATTGTGTATTTTAATATCCTTAAAATGAACCCTATTAGAATTCTGATTATTAAGAGGAAACTATTAAGATCCTTATTTCTAAGAGAAATGTTCATCATGGGTTAAACCGAAACCGCCTATAAAGGCATAGGGCATTGACTCCACCCCCACATGCTCACTGGGAAGCAAGATCCTCGCCCACTAACTAGAGAGCAGGACTCGCATGCGCCACACCTTATTGACGAAGTGGGTGCTGCCTTCGCCCCCGCATGCTCATCGAGCCTGCCTACTGACGGGACAACAGAACCCATATACATTAACCAATTCCATCATCCTTACAGTCCATTATACTACACACAAAAAAACTTTTCCTAAGGCTGCAGCTAGCTTGCTTCTTCTCTGAGATACATTTTCATTTAGTCATCTATGTCAGTTAGCTTGTTAAATTATCATCAAGGGAAGCCACTGATTCATCAAATGTGCCATTTGCAGAGGAGTAAATAATATACTCCGAACAACAGACAAATCAAAATGGCCAAATAAGATCCTTCTTCATGATGTCATAGAAAAATCACTTGCCAAAGTGCTTCATGGTTTGGACGAGGAAGACGGCTCATTTGTCATAAAACAACCAGTAAGTGCTTGTAGCAAGAGCTTCGTTGTGGGTTAGCGACAGATTATAATATACAAGGGTCCATATCAGCTCAACAAATTCATATAGAAAATTTGAGAACAAGAGCCGTGCAATACTGCAGTAGAAGTGACGAGGCGGCGATGTTGATACCTTAAATAATCTATTTTGTCGTATAATTACTTAATTCATTAATAATTCTCAAGGTACAATACATTAATATTAAATGATTATCATCATTTTAAAATAAGTTAACTGATCATTGTCATTCTTGCATGCAAACTTCTTCATCACAACTAATTAAACAATCCTTTTAAATGAGAGATTTCGTAGACCTACTGCTTGATGGTGAAAATACTGCCAACAATAAGTATATCAAATCGTTAGGAGCGATTCTATGGGAGCAATAGTAATGAATACGATGTTTTAAAAATGGCTTGGATTATTACTTGGAAACTTTCGAATATTATTAGGAGAGTGCATAATCTCTCTTCCCACGATTTTTGAATAAAATGATTCCTACCCATGCTTAGTAACAATAGGAAACAGAAGGGTTTTTTCCACACTTAGAATTGACTTGTCTATACGTGATACGTCCAGCTCCTCAGCGTAAAACATGTGGCATCTTTAGCGCCATTATTGTATATTTGACTAGGGCAATTGAAAGTACCAATAATCTCTTTTCCATCTGCTTTTGGACAGAAGGGTTCCTAGCTATTCTTCAAATTGACATGTGTGTAACACGTTGCCAATCATATAAATGGTCACTCTTTAGTGCCCTCTTTGTAGATTTGACTAAGACAAAGTATAGCCTGAGAGCTCCCCCTAGTTTCCCAACTAATTTATTCATTAATCGCACCTCGTGTTCAACTTAATCAGCTTGACCATTATTGATGTAGAAAAAAAGGGTCTAATTGAAGGACGGAAAAGGACTTCTCCTAATGCGCCACTTCAAGTGAGAACCAAATCACCCTTTCAAGATAAGAAAGAATCTTAGCGTCAACACCTTCAAAGTGCTTTTATTTGTATGCATCTTTACTACTTCACTTATAAATAAAGTTGAATCCAGTTCCATTTCCATCAATTAGCTAGAGAGTTTCAAGACAAAATCTGTAACAAAAATGGAAGTGAAAATCATTTCCAAAGAAAATATAAAGCCATCTTCCTCAACATCCCAACACCTCAAGATCTTTAAGCTTTCCCTTTTGGATCAGTTTATTTCTTTTCCATATGCCCCAATTGTCCTCTTCTATCCCATGAATGGCTCCATTTCTAGCATCCCAGAAAGATTAGCTGTGCTAAAGAAGTCTTTATCAGAAACTTTGACTCGCTTTTACCCTTTTGCGGGGAAGATTAAAGATGATCTTTCCATCGAGTGCAACGATGAAGGTGCTTATTTTGTTGAGACTCGAGTTGAATGCTGTCTTGCAGAGTTCCTTAGCCAGCCTGACCTCATGTTGGTGCACAAATTTCTTCCTTGCGATCTCATTAATTTGAAGAAATCAACAGCAGGAACTTATGTAACTAATATTCAGGTAAATGTCTTCGATTGCGGTGGTATCGCTGTAGGCCTATGCATTTCACACAAGATCGTCGATGGTGCTGCGCTGAGCACCTTTCTCAAAGCATGGACTTCAACAGCTCGTGGTTGCGAGAGAGTCATATACCCCAACTTGGCTGCTAATTCACAACTGTTTCCTGCCAATGATTTATGGCTTAGAGATACATCAATGGTAACCTGGGGTTCCTTGTTCACAAAAGGAAATTGTATTACAAGGAGATTCGTTTTCGATGCCTCAGTAATAACCACTTTCAAGAACCAGGCGACAAGCTCTACTGTGAAATGCCCCACAAGCGTTGAGGCTGTTTCAGCTTTCATGTGGAAGTCCATTATGGCTGCGTCAAATGAGAAAAACGGCTCACCAAGGCCGTCTTTATTGACCCACTTAGTGAATCTTCGCAAAAGAATGGTGCCCCCAGTATCGGATTATTCCACTGGAAACCTCCTCTGGATTGCAGCTGCTGAATGCATCACGAATACAGACAAACTAGAATTGCATGACTTGGCAGGTAAGGTGAGAGGTGCAATATCAAAATTTGACGGTGACTTTGTTAAGAAGCTGACAAGTGATGAAGGCAACGTCGCCATGGTTGAGTCACTGAAAGAGATAGCCGAGTTTGGTGGCAAAAATGAAGTAGATTATGTGGGATTCAGCAGTTGGTGTAAGTTTGGGTTCTATGAAAACGATTTTGGATGGGGCAGGCCTCTGTGGGTGAGCAGTGTAGGTTTGAGCAGTCCTGTGTTCTTGAACCTCATCATTTTGGTTGAAACAAAGTCAGGCGACGGCATAGAAGCTTGGGCGACTCTAGATAAGGAAGACATGAACATGCTTGTAAGCAACCCAGAATTCCTGAAATTTGCTTCAGTGGATCCTAGTCCTTTGGTAATTTGATCACTCAGAGCCTGTTCTATATATAATCCCAAACTTTGTATAATACCCTTAAACTTACTGTAATATTTCCTCGAATGCATGCAGTATGCAACTGGTTAAGGTGTGAAAATTTTTAGCCATGAGTCAGAGGCTGTAAATCCCCGTATCAAACTTTGTAAAATACTTTAAACTTATGTATTATAAATAATTAAGGATAGATTCCATATGAATTGAATCCGAATAAAGAACAATTCTAGCTCATCTCAAATATAAAACCTTCAACTTTAGTTAAGCTTAGCTCAACAGTTGAATTCATGTTTAACTCAATTTTGATCAATCAAACTCAAAGAGACTTTACTCATTTGCAATCCTAGTAATTACACTGGAACTTATAGTTATTAATTATGTTTTTATTGTATATCTGGTGGATTTTTCACCATATACAGTAAATTTTGACAAATAAAATGAGAATACATTTAATAGAAGAAGAAAAAGTTCAACAGACAATTTAGAAAATTTTGGTGAGAATGCAATAAATGAAGAATGGCGGCTAGCAGGAGAATGGCTATATAAAGGATCTTTCCCTTTTTCATTCAGTTGTAACACTTTCAAAAAATCGTCTTGCTTCTTGTCTTCTTTTTCTTCACTCTTACTTCCTTCTTCTTCTTTTGCAGCCTTAGTTTAATAAAATTATCCTTCTATTCTTCAATTAACTCATCTTACAATTTGTTTATCTTATATTTATAATAGTTTTTTCTTTTTTCTCTAATAATTTTTTTTATGGTTAATTTTTCTCCTTCTCTTGTATAACCTTTCAACAATTCAAACAAACCAAACTTAAACTAGTTACAATCTAAATTCAAATAGAGCTTAAACTAGCGATTTTTCAAATTTGGTTCAAACTAGATACGTCAATTGCACCAACCCAAATGGAGGTCCAATCCGAAGTATGAATTTAAAGTCTAACCTTATAAAACCCCATCTTGTAATGTAGCGTATCAGACCTAGCTTATAAGCTTTTCGGACTGAGTAATGGGTTTTAATATTAAGCCTATGGGTCAACTTGACCCGACCTATTACTATTTAAAAAAATAAAAATTAAAAAAATTAGACGGCAAGAAGGGTAGAAGCCCTTCTGCCAAAGCAGCAGCCAAGGTTTTCTACCTTTGTGGTAGAAGCCTTTTAACTCTTTTTTTTTAATTTTTTAATTTATTTATTTATTATCATATAAACCAATCCAACTCTTTATTGAATTCAATTTCTCTCAATCTCAATTCTTTTATTATATTCTTAATATCATTTTCTCTTACCAATTCTCTTTCAAAAATTATCTAAATTTGTAAATAATAATTCTTTGTATTTATAACTTCATTTTTATTTTAATTTTATCATTACAAGATATTACAAATGGATCTAATGTTAAAAGAATTCAGAGATTTAGATATTAAAAATGAGTAGATAAATAATATAGTATATATATTTTATTTATACTTATAATTTATACAATATGTAAATCAATTTATTTGTAATATATTATAAACTTATAGTATTTTTTATTATGTAATTACAATATTACTTTATCACAAATAAAAGATTATAAATAAAATACTTGAAGTATTATTTTTTATGTTAATATTTAAAAAATAATTTATATTTTAAATTTTAAATTAAAATTTTTTTAAAAATTATTTAAATAGACCGATCCATTTAAGGTTTGGTCTGACCTATATATATATAGCCAGGTTTTGGGCTTTAAAAATTATATAAGTTGACTCAATTAGAAAACTTATTATTGTATGAGCCTGACCTAATCCATTACTATATCTAATTCGAACAGATACCTAAATGTTATTGTAAAATTAAAACAGGTTTCCTTTGTTCTGGGCCCAGCTTCAGCCCAGAAGCCCATGCATAAGGTGAGTGATACTTACTACAGTTCAAACCGTTTTGGCCTAGTAGTAGGACTTATTTAACAGGTGGGGGGGCCCAATGGATTTTAGATCTGATTGGTGAATCTGTCTTTATTGTCCACCGCCTGATGCTCGAGGGGGAAAATATTAATATTATTAATTAAATAAAACAGAAAACGGGAAAAATTGGCCGTTGAACGTGGAAAATTCATAGACAAACAGACAAGGCCACATATTCCATCTCTGTCCTGGATCGTCGAAGCAGGAAAGAAAGCCATCGAATCCATCGCTCTGTCTTTTTATTTTATTTTTATTATCTTTTGCTTTTCTGGAAAATGAAATCAGAAGAAAACGCAGACTCTCTTCACTTCTACTCAATATGACGATGCGACGTCGTAACATCTTTCTCTTCTACTATTTTTCATTTTTCATCTTCTCTTGCTTGCAAGTTTATGTTAATGGCGATGTTAATCGCACCGTTACTCCCATCAATCGCGATCTCTATCACTCCAGGTAACTGTTCATATCGGAACACGAATTTTTCTATTTGGTTGCCGAGAAAATGGAGGGAAGATAATAAATGCTTTATGTATGTGATTTTGTAGTAACGATTTGATGGAAATGATTAAGAATTTAGTGGATCGGCACCCGGACAAGCTCACTGTAAGTATTGTATGGTGTTTTTGAAATTTATAGGTTTTTTTAAGTATTTTAAACTTGTGAGTAATTAGAGTGTCATACTTGAACAGATGGATACAATTAAAACAGGAAATAAGGGCTATAGTGCAGAGATCAGGGTAGTTACGTATTGCCGGAGACGGAAAGATATGGAAGACAGGTCAAAGTTTCGGATCCTTCTTGTAAGTTTTCTGTATATTTGTATAATTTAATTAAATTGTAATGTGAATAGGTTGTTCTTAGTTAAGGGCTGGATCCAAACCGAGCCAGCTTGGTTTGGCTTGGTGTTCAGCTCGATTCAAGCTGAATTGGAGGTGGAGCTTCTGTTCAGACTTGATTTCTGCTTGAATCACCCTTGTCAGAAATATAAATTGGGTTTACAAGTGTGAAAATTGAAATCCATATTACACAAAACCAATTGGCTTATGTTAAGGTCCAATCCATACACTTATATACCATTTTCTTATGTTCTTTTTATTAGATGTGAGACTCTTTCTTTATTCTTTATTTAAGTCTCCAATACCCCCACTTAAGTGCAAGCACCCAGGCTGTTAAACCTGCCTCTCGGCTCAGTCGATTCTTGGTTGGATGCATTGTCACTTGTATTCAGGAATACTTAGGCTATTAAACCCGCCGTTTGGCTCGTGCTCTGATACCATGTCGGAAATATAAATTGGGTTTACAAGTGTGAAGATTGAAATCCATGTTACACAAAACCAATTGACTTATGTTAAGGTCTAATCCACAACACTTATATACCACTCATTTTACTTAAGTTTATTAGATATGAGACTCTTCTTTATTTGAGTCTCCAACACCCCTGCTTAAGTGCAAGCACCTAGGCTGTTAGAGCTGCCTTTCGACTCAACCGATTTTTGACTGGGTGCATTGTCACTTATATCCAGGAACACTTAGGCTGTTAAACCCGCCGTTTGGCTCGTGCTCTGATACCATGTTAAAATATAAATTGGGTTTACACGTGTGAAGATTGAAATCCATATTACACAAAACCAATTGGCTTATGTTAAGGTTCAATTCACACACTTATATACCACTCTCTTATTTTCTATTTATTAGATGTGGGACTTTTTTTCTTTATTTTTTATTTTAGTCTCCAACAACCCTTCAGTGGCACTGTTTATCCTTCTAGTGATATTATTCATCCCACCGCTGGTCATATTTATTTTACCGGCGACCACTCACGTCAACACTGGCCAGCTGAACGAGCTTAAGCTGGCTATTATGAATTCAGTTCAAGCTTGAGCCTACCCATGTTTAGGCTCGGCTTGACTAAGCTTGGCTCAAATCCAGCCCTTGCTGACAAATTTTTTCAGTTTAAGAGGTTGAAAATCAATGTGTTTTTCGCTCTGGTGGAATGGGGTCTCGCCTGTTTTCATTTTGTCTCAGATTTGTAATTGCTGGTTTTTTTGACAGATGATTCCTTGTCTTCCAGACTTTTGGGCAGCATGGGAGGGAGCTCATCACATCCGAGCTTGCCCTGAGGATCTTGTCAATTTTAAGTGAAGAGCAATTTCTACCCTCCATGGATGCAGCTTCCTTAAACAGTACCCTTGACGACCTTGTTATAAAGGTAAATGTCAACTAATTGCTAAAGTAGTTTTACCATCATTTGCATCATGTAGCTTTGTCACAAATTGAAGTCATTCAATATTGCAAATTTTGTTTGTTTGATGCGCTATTATGCATCTTAGTAAGATAGTGCAAGGAGATTATATATATTTCTTGTTAGCTAATATTCACTACTTTACATAATAAAAAAAAAGTGATTTCCTTCATTTTCTTCACAAATCACTTCATTTTTTTTTTTACCCTGACTCTGATTTATCTGGCTTTCCTAATACAGGTTAGTGACCTCTGCTACTGGAGCTGGCATCTGTGTGTCAATTCATGTACTAGCAACTCATTTTTAAAAAGATTTTGTCATGCTTAATTATTTATTGCTCATTTATAAGATAAATTATTCGGTCTAAGACAATTACTGAAACCTGTGTCTTAGACATTCAATCATACTGCATATCCCAGGAAGAATCACTGTTATGAACCTCCCTTGCAACTTCCAGGAAAAGGCTCTATTGATTTTTTTTGTTTTTTAGTTTAGTGCTAATTTTGAATGATTTATTAGGTAGTGCCGATGGAAAACTTGAATGGCCGCAAACTTGTTGAAGCAGGAGATCTTTGTGAACGAAGAAATGGTTATGAAGTTGATTTTAGTGATTTAAAAATATTTGTGATTGCTTGGAGTGCAGATACTGAAATGCGTAAGTTTGTGAAATTTTGGCAGGGAGAGGAGTTGATCTAAACCGAAATTGGAGTGTAGATTGGGGCAAAAAAGAAAAGGTTTGTTGTGCCTATTCACTAATGACACTTTAGTTGAACTTCATATTTCTTGCTGTAGTTGAATCCATTATAACACACTGATTGGTCTCTCATAATAATGTTCAGTGCAGCAAATATACATGATATATAATTGACACTGTTGGCTGAACTTTTGGTAGTCATACAGGCTTTATGTCCTTACTATCTACTTTGCTATTCAGATGCCATGGTTTTCAATTCATTGGTTTGCTACTCGTTGATGAGACATTTTTACTAATTTCTGTTTTTGCTTAAATTGTAGGACTTTGATCCGTATGAAGAGAATCCTGGATATGCTCCTTTTAGTGAGCCTGAAACTCAAATAATGCGGAAACTTGCATTATCTTTTGATCCTCACGCATGGATTAATGTACACTCTGGCATGGAAGTAAGTTCCCACTTAGTATTCCCCTTCAAAATACTAAGTGCAACATTATATTATTACCATGTTTTTCCTCAAAGAGTGCAACATTAACAGCTTTGAAAGGATGTGATTACTCTCTCAGATCATGTTTTGAACCCTAAAATCAATCTATCTGATTCTCTTATATCTTTTTGACTTGTGATATTGTCCTTACATCGGAGAAGATAAACTTTATTATTCTTGCTTTAGGTGACTGAAAGTACATTGTATTTGTATATGTGACATTTCAACATTTTGATTGCTTGTGAATGTTTTTGTTTCAATGCAATCCTGTTTTCGGTAATTTTCATTGCACAAGAAAATCTTCATACTCCCTGGATGTTACTAACTATGCTGGCTTTCCTGTGTATAAAGGAGTTTTATGGTAGCTAATATACTTTTCCTTTTATCTGAGGCAACTAAAGCTCAAAATTGCTCTTTATTTTTATTGTTTTGCCTTCTTTTGGGAGCATTTGTTCTATACCCTGCATGATGAAACTTGGATTTCTTTCTTCTCAGGCACTATTCATGCCATATGACCACAAAAACACTACTCCTGATGGATTGCCATCACAGCAGATGAGGAGGTTGCTCGAAGAAATCAATAAACTCCACTGCCACAACCATTGCATGATTGGATCTGGTGGAGGCTCTGTAGGGTACGGATTGCTTATACCAAGAATCATTGCTGATTATGTTAAATTCTCCACTACTTCAGATATTTCTCAGTATCATAGTGGCCCATTAAGTCCATAGGGCAAGTGTCTTTAGGGCATGCAGGCTGATGAGACCATTACTAGGTTGGTCCCTAAGTACTGACTGGAGTCTGGAGCTTCCACCTGACTTAGTTAGCTTTATTAAATTAGTGATAGAAGAAAAAGATTGAAAATTGGAGATGGAAATAAAAAAAAAAAAATTTAGAAAATTGCTAGCTGACTAGAGTTTTGGTGGCATGGTTAGGCATCAAACCATTTTAGTGGAAATTATTAAGATTTAACAGTTATATTAAATTAGAGATGTCTTGTAGCTAGAGGTGGGGGATTTTCAGTAGATCTAGCAGCTGCAACTAAAAGGTGAACTCAAACCGAGCCAGCTCGGTTCAAATTGTCATTAAGTTCAATTTGAGTCAATCTCAAGTTGAAATTTCAGTTCGGTAGTTTGACTCGACTTAAGTTTGAATCCTCCTTTATTTTGCCAACAACACTATTTATTTTGTCAATGATACTATCCATCATGTTGGTGACCTGTGACGATATCTCTGACCAGTTTGAATAAGCTCGAACTTGAACTGGTCTTTTAGGATTTGAGCCGAATTCGGCAAGCTCTGTTCAAATCCAGCCCTTCTCCAACCGGAAGCTGTGCTGTTCACTGACTGTACATCTTAGCTTCTTTCCACAGATTTGTAACTTGCTTGATGATATTAGGTATCTGGCACATGGGACAGCAACAGATTACATGTTTGATGTTGTAAGGGTGCCTATGGCTTTCACCTTTGAGGTTTGTGATATGCAAATGCTTTTAACAGAATTGGTTACAGCAAGTTTGATTCGTTCATGTCAATAACTCCTTGCTTTACTTGGCAGATATATGGAGACAATACTGCCCCATCAAACGATTGCTTTAAAATGTTTAATCCTGTTGATCACTCTACCTTCAATGTAAGTTGGTTTACTTCTAAAATTACCCTTCTGTTTCACCCCATTTTACGTAATTCCCTTCTCCTGTGTCACTAGTGATAGTTGAATCGTATATCATTTCTCCTGTTGTATCATAAAATTTTTAATTCACATTATCATATTGAAAAATATCACACATACCTCAAAAGTTTTGAAAATTTTCAATTCACCCCTGTTATGTTATCATTTCTCTGAAACATTGTATTGATAAGATTATTGATATATATCATATCATACGAATTTTCAATATACCTTAAGATATACCATATAATATCCTATCGTACGATTTGTATTACGTATCATACAATTCTAATAACTATAATGTCACTATTAATGTATATTGTATAAATATATATACACTAAGTTAGATCTTTTTATCATGTGTTCCTTTTTCGATTCAGGGAGTTCTCAACGATTGGTCTGCAGCATTTTTCACAATTTTTAAACTGGGACCAAATCACCTAGACAAATCCCAGGAAAAAACCTCTTTATCAAAGCTGGACAAATGGGTATCCATAGATGAATACCTCGATGGTTACTTAATGGAAAGAACTCATAGATATGGGAAGAAAATGGAGGTGCTTGACATTGGAATGCAAGAGATAAGAACATATTTCAGGCTGTTTATGTTATCATCTGTGCTATTAATGTTCATGTTCTGTTCCAGAATTTCAAAAAGCAAGTGCAGTAGGCCAATAGTTTCCAGCCTTGCAGCAGCAGCCGCCGCATCCCATTGAATTGGTTCTGGTATGTACAAGTACACGCTTACAGAT
Organism: Mangifera indica; assembly: GCF_011075055.1. Lineage (NCBI taxonomy): Eukaryota > Viridiplantae > Streptophyta > Magnoliopsida > Sapindales > Anacardiaceae > Mangifera > Mangifera indica. The sequence goes on along the minus strand of NC_058147.1, from coordinate 662,867 downwards.
AATTTTTTTCTCAGAATAGTGGAAGTTTTCTCGGGTACACAACTCTTCAAAGTTGTTAGCTAGCATTGTGTGACTTGTTGTGTCATATCTTGTATTTGTCAAAATTTTGCGGTTCCTAATAGATGGGTGGTTTATTGATGAAAAAATTTTGTTGCAGTTTTTCTGTTCTGTTGATAATGTGCTCTGATCTAACCAGATTCATTCATATAATATATACATCGGATTAACTGGTTCACCAGTAGGGTACATTTGGATTGAATTCAATGTGGGTCGAACTTAAATAAGACTCAGCTCCAGAGTAGCTCAAAATCTAAAAGAATCCTTTTGAAATCAATTTGAGATCAACGAGGTGAAAATCAAATTCGATTTAAAAACAATTTAATTTTATATTTGATTCAAATCAACTGAAATTTGAATATTTAAATTGATTCAAACTTAATTTATTTATTAAAAGGAATTTAATTTTTAACTTAAACATGACTGTTTAATTTGAGTTCAATTTCAGCGCTTATATACCAAATATAAATGATTTCATGTATAACAGTTTTAATTAGATTAAAATACTAAATTTGCATTCCACTGTGATAAGACAATAAAAAATGTGTAAATATAATACAAGAAAAAAGTACAAATTGTGTTTTCTTTTCTTTTTTAATTTGGTTGTCGCAGAAGAAAATTTCGTGAATAAAAAATACATTATCATACACATAATTTGCGAGTTGGTGAGTGTGAGTTCCGACGACGGCCGGCCCCTGTATGGCACAAGCCAATACTTCCAGTAATCCATTTGGACCAGACGATGAGGATTTCTGATAAAGCAAGATATATCTCACATCCCCTGATTGAAACTCCAATATTTTCATGTATAAGCCAAGGACTGTGGCCACTGCCATTGAACTGATAACTGACCATTCCGAACGTGACAGGTAATGCCGTAGTGTGCTTTGAATGGATGATTGCCTGCCATTCTCAACTACGATTTCAGTGTCTGCCTCATGTATTTCAGTGCAGATCGTAACATTGCTCTCGCTTTCCTATCTGGAGTGCACCCAGACATGATCATTTCTTCATACACAGCAGGGACCTGAAACCCATGTTCAGTTTAAATACTTCGCTCCACATAAGGAACATATCAAGTGAGCAGCTAGGGCTACAAAATTTGAAATGGGAAAGAGGGCAATAACTGCAGTGTCTTCATTACATTTATAAGCAAGTTGTAGTTTCTGGTATGATTCTGTTAGTACTCTTACCCGCAAGTGACAAACATGTAGACAGGTGAGGACCACGTAAGGAGAGAGGGAATAGAGGGGGTGTGTGAGAACAAGGGGGAGTAGAATATTGCTTATGGGTTTTGGGTAGCCTTTGACTGAAAGGGAGGTCTTAGGCTCTTCAAATGGTTGGAATAATCAATTTGAAAATATATAAAATACAAGAGAGGGTTACCCGTTTTTGGCGCTTTTCTGTTTTACACCTGGAAAACAATTCTGTTTTAGTGTTGTCGGTTGTGTATGCTGGCTTTGTGAGTTGGTTGGAGGGGATTTGAGCAGGTATCTAACAGGATGCCTGACTATTTATGGAGAACATTCTCACGATGCCAATAACAGCTCTTAATAGAATATAACAGCAGCATTATATATGAAAGAATGGGTAAAATATAATGAACTGATACCTTATTAAACTTATCGACACGTATCAGAGCTTTCATAAGTGTAGTGTACGTAACCACATCTGGTTTCAAGTCCTGCCAATATAGGGAATCATATGGAATCAGCAAAATGATCATAATCATTACTAAGCAGAAGGAGCAAACATTCAGGGATAAAAAACATCAAGTGGAACTTACATTATCTTTCATGTACTGTAACACAGCAAAAGCCTCAACATCCCTTTCATCCTCACCAAAGGCATTAATTAATGAATTGAGAGCAAAATTGCTGGGCTTTAGGCCATCTGCTCTCATGGCTCTAAATGCATTTACAGCTTGATCCGATAAGCCCTATCATGAGAAGGGAAGGTTATCAAATAGATGATCAACAGTCAAACACATCAGATAAAAGATTAGCAAAAAGCTACAAACAGTCAATTGACAAAGCCACACATAGAGCTCACATTTGCAAAGCATCAATCTGTCCAAATTTTCACCTGATGCAAGTAATTTTATTCAAAACAGCTTATGTTAACAGTTTTAAATAATATCATGAATAATGTATGAATCGAGCACAACTAACACTACCTATACGAACAATGGGTACTCATGGACACAAACAACTTGATCTGTTATCATATAATTGGACTTTAACTCTAATTCAAAATTATTTGATCATATTATAATATATCGATTTATTTGTATCTATTAGTATCCAACCGTTTGTACATTAAATATTATTATTTGAGAACAGGTAAGTATCAACCATCCCATGCTGTAGAAGATGATAAAAACACCTATTCACAAACTCCTATCTGATTATGGCCATGTCAGTTATGCATCATACCACATAATTAGTCACAAGCCAAAGAGTCCATACAATTTACTGTAGTTCCAGTTGAAGATAACTAATCGTGAAATTATGAAAAGAAAGAAAGAAAGGAAATGTTACAGATATTACGGCCTGCTTAGGACAAAGAGAATAAAGGTTCAAGCAATTAAATCTTCTATAAACATAGTTTGGATGGTAGATTCACCCAAAAAGCCCACACTCGACACATATAACTAAAGGAAACTACTTCAGGTAGGCATAAGGATAATCTGTCAGGATGCATGACCAAATTTTGCAACAAATAAGTCAGTCAATAGGTTATATATGCCTAGAAAGTAAAAACTAACAAGATGGCTGGTTTGAAATGAGCTCGAGTTCGGCTCGACTTGAAGTAGTCGAGCACAAGAAGCTCCCCTCGAGCAAAGCTCCAATTTGGCTCAACTTGAAGGAAGCCAAACTTGAGCTGGATCTTGAGTTCAGCTACAATACCAAATTGAGCTCAAGCTCGGCTTGCATCAAAACAGCGTATTAGTCAAACCATTTCAACTTGAATTCAGTCTGCTGTAACAGAAGATATTGATAAAGAAAAAGAATTATTATAAAAATTGAGGCAAACAGGATACCCTTTGTGCATAGGCATTTATTAAAGCATTGTACATGGTTGAGGATGGTTTCAACCCTGCAGACTTCATCACCTCCAAACACTCAATTGCATCTTCAAACCTCCCTGACTGTCCATAGATATCAACAAGGGTCGTGTAAGTGACAATATTAGGCAAGAAACCCTGACCCTGCATCTTCCCCAACAATGTCTTCACATCCTCCCATCTCTCCAGCTCTCCCAACAAATTAATCATAATATTATAAGTTGTGGCACAAGGTGAGAACCCCCTGTCCTGCATTTCCTCAAATAACTCCTCTGCTCTATCATATCTCCCTGACTTAAAATGACAATCTATAAGAGTATTCCAAGTAACAGTGTCAGGCTGTATCCCCTCTGATAACATCCTATCAAATGTGGTCATTGCATGATCAATACAATTATATTTCCCAAAAGTATCAATCATCACATTATAAAAATGCCTATCGGGTTCCACTCCACTACTCTTCATTTCTCTCAAAACTTGAAATGTCCTTTGCCATTCTCCTCTATCACGATACCCTGCTAAGATCCTGCTATAAACAAACGAATTTGGTTGCACATTACAAGCTTCCATCTCTTTCAACACAATTCTAGCACTCTCCCATCTACCAGCATTAGCATAAGCATCAATTAGAAAACTATAAGTATACTCATCAGGCGAAACGCCTCTTCTCTCCATCTCAGATACTACAAATTCAGCATCCTTCAAAGAACCCCCTTTCACATAACCTTTTAAAATAGCATTATAAGCTTTAGTTCTGAGTTTTAACCCAGTCTCTTTAATTTCCTCAAAAACAGCTTCAGCCTCAACAGTCCTACCACAATTTCCTAGCGCAGATATAATAGACAGCAGAGTTCCATTTTTAGGACTCATCCCAATCGCTTGAGCCATCCCTAAAATCTGCAAAGCGCGGCTCGGATCACCGGCTTTTGCAAAACCTACAATTATATCATTAATCAATTGTCTATCAAGCTCAATATTATCACACTCGATTTCTCTATAAAGCTTCTGCAAAATTGAAGTATCAATCTTGTTTGTACGCGTTAGCGATTGAATAATCAAGCTGTAGTTTATAAAATCACATTGGTAACCGTCTTGACGCATTCGAGACATCAAGTTAAAGGCCTTTTCCAGGTCGTCGTTGCGAGCACAGGCACCGATAAGCGCGTTGTATGTCAGTGGAGTCAGACTTTCTCTCTGCGAGAGCAGAAACGCTTCGTAGAGTTTCTCAGACCGCCCAAGCGCGTGGATGAGGATTGAGTAGAGCAGTTCGTAAGAGAAACAAAGGTTGTGTTTCCGTAGCCATGAAACCAGTGCGTATGCTAAATCAATTGAAGAGGAGGAGGAGGATGAACATAAATTCTTTAAAACCGAGTGCCAAAGTGGCGCCGGGACTGCTCGATATGACTCGACGAGTTGGAACTCAGCTGGATCCAGTGAGGTAGGCGATGATACTGAGTCACACTCCGAGTCAGTAGTAGCAGTACTACAACCTCTCCTCGACAGGAAATTAAGAAGGGGAGTGAAGTCGTACCTCTTTCTATAAAATGATAAAACGTCGTCGTTTGCATCTTCTTCTTCTGCGTCAACTTCGTCTTGTTTTGAGCTAAAAGAAGAAGAGGAAGAGAAAGAAGAATCACCGGAACTAGTGGCGGTAGTAGTGACGGTTACGGTGGTGGCCGTTGTAGCTGAAAACGGCGGCAGAAAGATGACGTGGTGCCGTAGGATTGGAGAAGTGAAACGAATTGAAGAAGGAAGGCGAATCGATAAAGGCAGAGGCTGTGGCAACAGAAGCATTTTCTTCCGGTTAAGAGAGTCTTGAAGAAAGTGTACAGAGTGAAGGTGTGCCATTATCGGCTTTGTCCTAGTTCAGTTTGTGGTTCTTGTACTTTCGAGCTGCGTGCCGCGCGGAAGAGCTGAAAGCAGATTTTTTCAGATATTATTGGTAAAAATAAGCGGTCTTACGTGTAACAATTTTATTGGTTTTTATAAAACGATTTTGTGAGTAGGGACATAGGTTATTGTAATTCCCCAAACCTTTCGCTTAATTTCAGCATTTTCTATTTAAAAAATAAAAAATTTTGCTCAATTTGGATATTTAATTATTTAAAAAATAATTTTTGATCATTAGAATAAAAATAATAATAATTTAATATCTTTTTAAGTGATCGAATTTAATTTTTTCATTAAACATTTTAAATTTTCTGATTTTATTATTGAATTGAGTAAATTTGTAATGTGTCACACAAATACTATAACAACTCAAATTAACCCTTGCCCAAATTTATTTTCATAAAACCAATTCAGAATAAATAAAACTTACCCTGCCATAATTAAAATTCATCCATTAAATAAATAAATTTACATATCAAATATCAAGTAAAATAAAGTCATATAAAATTTAGCTAACAAAACAGCAAACTCAAAACTTTTGATCAAACTATAAAGAGCAAAATAACAAATTAATTTTGATTGAATTTTGCTTATTCTAAGTAAATTTTATTTATTTTATCTCAATCTCACCTTGTTAATTTTTATTTCTTTTCAATTTCATTTCAAAGATAACAAGATGATTATATATAGTCAACAACAACAACAAAGACAATCATGTATAGGCAATAAGCGGTAGAAGGGTGATGATTGTGTGGCCATTGAGAGGCGGTGGCGGGTGATAACCACCGTGGGTTCGGGTGATAGATAACTTTAATTGAAAACATGAATAATTTTATGTTAAAAAATTATACGAATCCAGAATACGCTAAAATAGTGGGGTTAGAGTTTGTCCTCGATTTAATTCGAAACAGGGGTATTTAGAAACATTAATGTTTTATCAGCAGCCGATATAAGGGTTAACTTAAATGTAGCAAAGGCCGCCCATACAACTAAATAACTGACTCTCACTAAAACCCAAAAACCCTTGCCGCTATTTGCTTTGTTCGCATTTACCGCGTATTAGGGTTTTGTAAAACTTGAATGCTCTGCTGCTGCTGCTGCTGATGACTCAATAAGACTTTAGCAGCGAGGTAGCTGTGTACGATTCTTGCAGTTGCCATGGGAGGATCTCGAGTTCAAGTCAATAAATCTCACAAATCCCGCTTCTCCACCAAATCAACTCGTAACCTCCACAAGGCATCTCTAAAAGGTTCATTCTTCGAGTACTCTATTATTTCTTTTTTTCGTTTTTCACTTTTCAAATTTGGGTTTTCTCTTTTGTTATGAATATTTTGTTGTAATTAAACTGTTGGTGAATTAGATAAGAATCGGATTGCAAAATCAGAGAACAATGTCACGAAGGGAGCTAGGGCTGCTCGAATTCAGCGTAACAAGATGGTAATTGATATCTTGATTTAATTGATAGATATATAACGTGTGATGTTGCTTTTGCTGATACCTAAAACAAGATTGTGATTTCTGTAGCTACGCGACCAGAAACGAGCAGCTCTGTTGAAAGAAAAAAGAGCTTCGAGTGGTTCAGCAAGCCCTCCCCGTGTTATTGTGAGTTATTTTCTTATGCAAATGTGTTGGGATACAATGTGATTTATATTTTGTAATTCCATAATGTTCTCCACATTTGTAAGGGTTGGATGTTGCTTTTATATGCTGTTTCGTGCTTTTTTTTTGTTCATGCAGGTTCTTTTTGGTCTTTGTGCTTCTGTGAATCTAAATTCTGTGACTGAAGATCTTCTGAGACTTTTGAGCTCAGATGGTAATGGAGTTGTGTCTTCAACAGTTTGTTCTTCTGAGTACAGATTTAGAGCAACGGTTAGCCCCAATGCCACCTTTTATGTTAAGGAATTCTGGTTAGGAACTTTGTTTAAGAATGGGAAAAGGAAATTAAAAAATTAGGGTGCTCCCCGTGATGCTATGGGTTCAGAGCAGCGTTTGGATTATATTTCTTTGAAATTTTATGATTTGTATATTTATATCTTTCTTTGAAACCTTCATGAATATTTCCGCTCATTAGTTAACAACATTATATTGGTTTGGTTTCACAGCATATATCATCTCTCTTGTAGGGCAATGGTTGGTTTGGGCATTTGTCAGTCAAATTCTAGTGATGCTCAGATAATAAAATATTGGTTAATAGCTTGGTGATCATAGATCTCATGCTCTACTAGTGTATTAACTATTGATTTCTTGTAGTTTCACGTGAACCAAACATAATCTGACAGGACTTGTCATTGAGATTGATGATTACTTCTTGGGAAAAAAATGCTCTGTGTGGAATTTTTTTTCTGTTGTCAATTATTTTCCACAATATATATTGATTAGGTTGATACATAATTTCATTCTGAATTTCCACACAAATTGGCCTGAATTTAAGTTTGTTGACTATCCATTATGTTTAAAAATTTTAAATATCTCATTCAAGTTATTGCTTTAGGTACTACAAGCACCTCATGGGGATTTGTTGGCATGTATGGAAATGGCCAAGGTACATAATTGTTTAGCACCTGTTTATATCCTTCAATGATCTGCTGTTTTATCTGTTCAAGTCTCAGTTATTCCCCTCCCCTGCACATTCTTTTGGGCCTCTAACAGTCTGATGGTTTATCAAATGGAATTTTAGGTTGCTGATTTAATTGCTTTTGTGGCGTCGGCAAACTCATTTTGTGAAGAAAGCACTTCTTACTATATTGATTCATTTGGACATCAATGCCTTTCTGTGTTTAGGTCTCTTGGATTACCAAGCACTACTGTGTTGATTCGTGTAAGTTCTTGGTTGATGTTATTTGCAATGCTTTAAATATCTGGTTCTTCCTTTGCTTAAGTAATGAAGTTTCTTCCTGTGCCTGTAGGATCTACCTACCGATTTGAAAAAAAGACAAGAATCAAAGAAGTTGTGTATCTCTGACCTTGCTTCTGAATTTCCTGAAGACTGTAAGTTTTATCTGGCTGATACAAAGGATGAGCTGCACAAGGTGATTGTTTGTGCATCCGAATTCTTGTTCTGGAATGCTGTGTTTTAAAATGATGATTTTGTGTTGGTTTATGATATGTGCACTACCATGTCTCATGTTCATATCCTGGATCTTTTTGTAGTGATCTAATTGTATGGCATTTGCAGTTCATGTGGCTTTTTAAGGAGCAAAGGCTTACAGTGCCTCACTGGCGAAATGAACGGCCTTACCTGATGGCACAAAAGGTATTTGTTTAAATTCTTATGAGTATATGAGCAATCCACTTCACTTAAGTGGTAGCAATGATCAGGACCATATGGGATTTACTGTGTATTATTATTTACTAATTCATAACTTCATACTGGGATTGTTGGTGGCCAATCTTGCAGCTTGTTTCCTTTCTAAACAATAGTTTATGTGTATGCCATTTAGAAAGTAAATTGATTTTATAGTTCATTGTAGGTTGATGTGGTAGCTGATGATTGCAATTTGGCAAAATGTACCCTTCTTCTCAATGGTTATTTGCGTGCTCACAGCCTTTCTGTGAATCAGTTGGTAATTACTTCAACCATTTCCATGCTTGCCTTTATGGATAGATCAGATGGTTGTGGCTAATTTTCTTTATATCAGGTTCATGTTTCTGGTGCTGGGGACTTCCAGTTGTCCAAAATTGAGATTTTGAAGGATCCTTTTCCTTTGAAATCCAGAAAAGAGCAAGATGCCATGGAAGACGAAATACATGATGCTGTGGTATAAGCTATTTTGTTTAAATTCTGAAGGCCTATTAATGTTTAACTTAATCACAATTTATCTTTGTCATTTTTGTGTAAAAGTACAATTGTTATGTGTGTTCCATATGATATGTGCACTAATATACTGTTGATATTCATTTTTTGTGCTTTGGGTTACTTTAGCTTTGAGAAAATTTTGTGCTCTTTTTGGACGTTTCTAGATAATTCATTTATAACTGACAAGTGTTTGTTTGATTTTTCCCCCAAATTCCAGGTCATTCGTTCCTTGGATCCTGGTCCTTCGCAGGAGCCTTTGCTTGTTGAGAATGTCCCAGATCCGCTTGCAGGAGAACAGGTAACTTTAAGAATTACCCAAGTCTTTTATATTAAATTGCAAATATCAACCACTCTTAGATTCATAATGTGGTGAAAATTAACTAAGAATTCATTATTTCACTGTGAAATTTATTTTATTTGGCATCATTTTTGTTTCGTACAGAATTATGTTTTTAAGTATGTCATTAGCATAGTTTCTTAGATTTTACAACAGAAGCACATGCTTTCTTGTTCAACTATGCTTGCTTATCTTGAAGTCTCTTTGATCAGACATGGCCAACAGAGGCGGAAATGGCAGATGCTGACCAAAATCAAAGAGAAATAAGGCTCAAAAAGAGAGCTCTTCCTAGAGGCACTTCAGAATACCAGGTCTGCAGAATTTCTGAATTCTCTTTATGTGTCTTGCTGAAGAATTTTTGCAATGATTCGCACTCAAATCTTGTAGGCTGCTTGGATTGTGGATGACACTGATGAGGATGATTCTGATATTGATGATAATGCTGATGATGATATGGTACTGGACCAAGAAGAAAGTGGTTTTGCTGGTCAAGAGAGAACCAAAAACTCAGACTTTGATGATGATCAAGCTTCATTAGCCTTCAGATACTCTGATGATGAAACTGAAAATGATTCGGTGATGATGGTTAGTTAATAAATTCTGAATATTATTCCTCTTGCATGATTGGTTTAAGGGAAGGGTGAATAGTTAAATTATTTCCTGTGACTTTATTTTATTATTTCTTCCAATTTCTCAGAGTTGGAATTGTTTCCCTTCGTCATGCAGGAAGGTGAGAATTTGTCAAGGGAACAAATAGAGGATGAAATTAGAAAAATTAAAGAGGCGCATGCTGAAGATGAAGGTATCACATCTTTTTCATTTTAAGAAAGTGTTTATTTTACTTTGTGATCAAAATGAGAGTGTGAAATGCTTGCCTGTTTGTCTGATGACTTCTGGAAAATGATTGACCCTAGATATTTCATTTGAATCTGTGGGGCCTCATCCATTCACTTTTTGGGCTGACCATTTAAATCCTGAAATACCAGGGCCCAACTGAGAGAGATGTTCATATTGAGATCTTATGTACTTGAGCTTCGCTAATTCAGCGGGGCCATTGGATTAGGCATCTGTTCATGGAGAGAGATTGATAATGTTAGTATGTACAAGGGAACATGCATGCACACAGATGTATGAACATGCATATTCAAATACTTTTGAAATCTTGCATTAATATGAAGCCATGAGGTTTTTCACATAATAGTAAAGTATTCACTCAAGTAATGTGTAACACGTATAGCTTTCTTTTTTGTTTTGTTGGAGACAAACCCCTGTATGACATAATCAGAACAAAATTTTGGGGTCAATGTGTTGTATTTTGGTTCATTATTAGTTTTTGTGTTTCAGAATTTCCCGATGAAGTGGATACTCCATTAGATGTTCCTGCTAGAAAGCGGTTTGCCAAGTATAGAGGCCTGAAGTCCTTTAGGACCTCTTCCTGGGATCCTAAGGTGATATAATTGTTTCGTTTAGTATTCTGTATTATCTGTCAATGTTGAGTGGCTTTATTTATATTCTTGTTGAAAAATATCAGGAATCTCTACCTCCAGAATATGCCAGAATATTTGCTTTTGATAATTTTGCAAGAACGCAAAAGCATGTTTTTGCAAAAGCCTTAGAAATGGAGCAAGAGGACAGGGAAGACTGTGTACCAGCTGGCTTATATGTGAGGCTTCATGTTGAGGAAGTACCTGTGGCTGTTGCTTATAGATTACAAGAACTTGTAAAGACAGTGCCTTTAGTAGCATCTGGCCTTTTGCAGCATGAATCCAAGATATCTGTCCTTCATTTTAGGCATGTTCCATTGTAAATTTTCCTCTTTTCATCTCATTATTGGTAGTTATGATTTTCTCTCTTTAATGCTTTATCATTGTATGAGATTTCTGATCTTTTACAGCATAAAGAAGCATGATACCTACAATGCTCCTGTCAAAGCAAAAGAAGAATTAATATTTCATGTTGGCTTCCGCCAGTTTGTTGCAAGGTAGTGTGATTTTCCCCCTATCTTATGGTTTTATTTCTATTTAAGTTTTAATGTCATTGTTTTTTCATGTTGCAGGCCAATATTCTCTAGTGACAATATTAATTCAGACAAGCACAAGATGGAGAGGTTTCTCCATGCAGGGCGTTTTTCCATAGCTTCAATTTATGCTCCTATTTCTTTTCCACCTCTACCTTTGATTGCTCTGAAGAAAGCAGAAGCAGGTGCTCCACCTGCAGTTGCTGCTGTTGGGTCCCTGAGAAGCATTGACCCCAATAGAATAATTCTCAAGAAAATTATTTTAACTGGGTATGATCTAATCTTTACTTATAAGTTACACTTTGAATGATTAACACAACTATATGCCTGAGTAAAACCAATGTGTATCTGGTCAAGTCTGATATACTGGGTGAATTCTTAGGTGTAATGAGTATCAGTTTTTGGAAGTTACGATTTTTTAAACTTTAAAAATTTTTGTTTGCAGTTACCCCCAACGCGTATCAAAATTAAAAGCGTCAGTAAGATACATGTTTCATAACCCAGATGATGTGAGATGGTTCAAGGTAATAAATGAATTATTTTAGTGTATGTTTAAAGTTTTGCTGTTTCTGCTTGGCACTTTTACTGTTGCCAAGAAGTAACGTCCGCCTCATCTTATTTTTTATTCTTCATGTGGTGTGCAAGTGCAGCCTGTTGAAGTCTGGACAAAATGTGGTCGTCGTGGTCGTGTTAAGGAGCCTGTCGGTACACATGGTAAGATGCCTATTCAACAAGATAGATTTGTGCCTTTTGGCCCTCTAGGTGATAATTGGTTACTATGATTCAGACTTCATCATTGTTCTGCATTTGATGTGTTTTAGTTGTATATATGCAATCTTCTTCCTAATATGAGTTCTCTGTGAAGCCCTTGAGTTTCCTCTTTTAGCTAGTTTTAGATCCTCAGAAATTTTATTGCTGCAGTGTATTTAAGGAGTATTATCTGCTGAGTAGCTAAAGGTTAGGTACCCATGTAGAAGACTGTAAGAGGAAAGATTTGTAACGTGCTTTTCACCTTTTCTGAAGGTCACTCATAGTAGCAACATAGAGGTACATTGTCTGCCAGGGGATGTTTTGAGCCCTTGTTTGGGGCCACTTGGGATTTGATATCTCATAGAATTCCTGACCATCAAGATTGTAGGTTTTGGCAGTAATCTCCAGTTTAAAAGTCAGTGAACACCTAAAGCAGGTTGAGAGATTTCTGGATTTTGTGGCGATCATGCTATGTTTTGAGAAGATAGCTGTTAGTTGTAAAGAAGATGCTGTTTTTTTATTACTATGTTATTATAAACTAAATGGCTACAACTGATGTTTGATTTTGTTTCAGGGGCTATGAAGTGTGTTTTCAATGGGGTCCTTCAGCAGCACGATACTGTTTGTATGAGCTTGTACAAGCGTGCTTATCCGAAGTGGCCAGAACACCGATTCCCGATTCTTGATGCCTGACAGACAGCCTTTGGTGTTCAATCTTACATGTTTGGTACACAAACATAGAAGATTACCCCATTGTTGTGGGAATGAAGCTCTGGTTCAGATTACAATCACTTTAGGAGACAAGTGATTTCTTTACTTTTGGTTTGTCAAACCCCCACCTCTACACCCAACTTTTTCTTTCTTTACCCTTTTCGTGTTTTCTGTAGGTTTGTGGAGGGAAAAAAAGGCAAAGAAAAGAAAGGAAAGCCTTCATTCGTGTTTTTTGTTTTTTTGCCTGATTACAGAAATTTATATTCTTTAGAATGAAGAATTGGGTAATGAGATGAGATGCCGTTGGTTCTTATAAGTCCTTTTAATGCCTGAACTCAAATGCTGGTGCCTTGAGTTTTATGACGCAGCTTATTGTTGCATTTCCTTGTTTATAACATGTATGTGGTTGTTTTGAAAGTGAGGCTGCGAAAGTTGTTGTCGACATTGCATCCTATGAAGAGCTTCTTGCATTTTATCAAGTCTCACCTCGTCATGCATGGTAGATGCGTATATATCATTTCTATCAATTAAATTAAGATAAAAGATGAATTCAAGTCGAGCCGAAGAAAGAGAATTATTAAAAAAAAAGATTTGTCAGTGAAGCAGGAAGCTTCAAGACAAGCCAAACTACCATTTGAACTGTAGTAGTTCTGATCGGTCCATGCCTAATCAAGGTAAATGGATTGTGTCAGAAAAATAGAAATAATGAGCATCTTTTAATGCCTCTTTTTCTGGACAACATAGTACTAAAATTGTGAGTGAGTATTGCATAATTCCTTATAAATTGAAGAGTATTAATTTAAATATTAATGGTGATACGTTATTATATAATAAACATATAATTGTTGATATTTAAATTAATATTTATAAATAAATATATATATATATATATAATATTATTTATTTAATTGTCTCAATCTCAATTGGAGTACACAGAGTATTATAAATTTAATCTAAGTTCAAATGGGTCTTAAATCCAATTCGGCTGAAATAAAATCCATCCATACGTTCACAAGATTTTTTTGAGAAAGGCCTAAGTGGAAAGGGAAGAACAAACTTTTTTTTTTTTTATTTGAAAATATTTGCCTAATGAATTTCTTTCTAGTAAATAGAATATTTAGAATTGTAATCAATCACATGTTATAATTTTGGCATCTATTATCCATGTAAGTTGGATCATAATGAACTTTCAATTGAACCAGATACGATAATATTACATAAGTAAAATTATGTGTATTAACAATGAATACTAATGATATATCATTACGAATCTGAGTAATTTTTTAAAATTATATATATATATATATATATATATATATATATATATATATATATATATATATATATATATAATTATATAATAATATATTATTATTCATATATAAGTTAATACTCATTATTAGTGTAACAATGTATATAATCTTACTCAAATGGGATTGGAGAGGAGAATTAAAATTAGAGATTCATAAAATAAAATTTTATTATATTACTGTATTGCCAAAAATGAGTCAAGCATATGTTGATGATCATTCCGAAAATTGAAACTTCAACTTTGTCCAAAAACAGTATCACTTTAAATTCGATTTAAGTCTGCTCAAATTTAAATATTTTAAATCAATTTGAACTCATTTATTTGATGCAAGGTTGGGTATTCCTATTTACTTTTTATTTATTCAATTAGCCCAAGTTAGCAGGACCATTTTAATGGGCCGTCGCAAACATTCCTGATCCATGGTAAAGGGCTTTTAAAGGCCCAAACTTTGGCAGCTACCGGAGGCATTGGGCTATTGGCTACTTAATTCAGGTTTTGGTTTGGCTGGATATCAGCACCTGAAGTGTTAGAATGCAAGGAGGATCATCGCGAATCGGCTATGGTCTCAAATATCAGCTTCGTGTTTAATCTCCTTATTCCTCGATTATTCTGAAATTTTTAGTATTCCCCGAGTTTTTTTCGGAACTTCCTCGAGTCCTCGACCTCGATTCTTTATGACAACTTACAGGTATTAACGTTATACATTAAGGTTTATGCTGGTTGGAGTTTATGATATGGAAAAATCTATTTTTGGTGGATTTCAGACGGAATTGAATGAAAATTTTGATCTTTGGTGTGTTTTGTTAATGTATTTTAACTGGAAGATGGGGTTTTAGTGTTTCTATTGGTGAAGAAGAGGGAAACTTGCCTGAGAAAATGGCAAGGAAGAGGAAACGTCTAAATTAAATCAGATTAAGTTCTTTGAAGAAGCCAAAACGTGTTGTGTTTTTGATATTTTGTGATTTTAATTTCTTTGACATTAGAAAAAGTTTTTTCGTTGAAGTCGGATTCTGTGAAAGGATATTTTTCTTCATGTAATGTAACTTGAGCATCAACATTGTTCTTCTAAGTAAAAGACACACCATTTGGATGAGTTCCAAAATTTTAATTGTCTACAAGGTCACAAAACCTGTTGCTTCTTTTTGGTTGTTTTTATGCTTGTTGAATAGTATAGAATATATAGAGATGGCAACAGTGACTATAAAATGCAATATGGCCAACAAAATCTAATTTTGATTATCAATGTTATTATGGAGGTTGATAGTTTAGTAGTGCTTATCATGGATATCAGCACCTGCATTGCTTAATTGCGCTGGTAAAGCTTCACATGATTCCAAAATTTGCTTTGTAAGATAAGGAATGGTAAATGTGGAAAGAACACTGGCTTTAATTAAAAATGTCTGGTAGTGAATGTTTTTCCTTTGATTAGTAAATGATTTTTCATTTTGGTTCCAGGTAGGAACTGACCTTGGTCAGATCCAGTTCCCTGGTTTCAATAGGGTACCGTGACCCGCACCCCTAAATATACAGCGTGATTTTCTCTCATATAAAATCCACTTCCAGGACTTCTAGCACTGTCGTATTGCGTCCCCTTCAACTTCTCCATTGTATTGCTGTATATAGGTCCACCGTGTGAACGATTAGCGGCCTTCCAACTTTTGGAAGGATTTTGGAAAGATTCCATTAGAGATATCACAAAGAGAAGGAAGCGTGAAACATTGGTAATTGGTATGTAATTCTACCCTTCTTGTAATTTTAATTTCACATCTATTCATACCCTGGTTTATGGCTTAGGCTTTTGGTTCAATTTTAATAGAAAATTTAAACTTTCGCTGCTTAATTTGATGTTTTATTAACATGAGAATCCCTACACAGGGTTGTTTGCACACATCTGTTGTGGTCATATGAGCTCAGATTCATTAATAAGGAAATCTGAAAAGAATGCGTAGGTCTCTGTAAGTATAAATTTTTTGTATAGAAATGGTGTAATGGCATCATTTATTGAGCTCTGATGTGATTTATAAATTTTACAGATGGAGGATTCCATATCAGCGAATTGCTAACACTTTATGTGAAGCAAAGTTACATGAAAATGTAGGTTTATATTTTTATCTGTTATAGTGGTCAGATATTTCATTATTCAAATTGCAAATAAGTATTTATTTTTACTTTGTTATTGATGGCGTAAAAAAATGTAATTTTTTTTATAGGGACCTAGAAATGTTGCTCTTAAATTGGAGTTATCCACTCTTACGACCTCAGGTTGGTCATTTTTTCAACTATCTATTTTTTCATCTACAACTGTTTTTATTCTATTTCTATTGTGTGATTAAGTTAATGAGTAATACTAGTACTAACAAACTGATGTGTTATCATATAATTTGATAATGAAATAGTGTACTTTACTCTAATTGAAAATCACTTAACCATATGAGACACATTAATTTGTGTATGGTTGTTAGTACCCAATCATTTGTACATGAAGTATTATTGTAAGTTGATTATGGGGAATTTTTAAGTGTGTAAGGCGTAAATGCAGGCCATGGAAAAAAATCGATTACAAAGTCTATGCAATTGCAAATTGTTGGTGCGCTCTGCAGAGGTGAGAGAAGCACAGCGTCCTCTCTACTTTCAAATCTTGCCTGCAAAAATCAGTTGCTAGGTGCCAATGATTTTGTTCATATTCTTCAGCACTGTGCAAGATCACCGGATCCTCTGGTAAGCCAAACAACATGAACTTTAGCTTGGATACATGTTTTGTGTGCAGTTGTATTATTTGGATTTACTACATGATACTTCGCTGGATTCGAAACACATGTAATGAGGATGTGAGCCAATATTTGACAAGTTAGATTGATATGAACCCCATGTAATGTACACTATTCAAGTATTTGGAGGTTAGATATGAAGCCCTTGTGCAAGTTTTATTTGTAGGAATTGAACAGATATCGTGATCTAGAATCTAATCATTTTATAGGATCACTTGTTGGTATGAATTGGCTAAGAAATCTAAAATTGTAGCAAATGCTGCCAACTGTGCCATAACTTAAGATTGCAAAAAATGCCTCATCTCTGTCGTACTGAGAAGGTTGGAGTGATCTTTATTTTTCTGACATTAACTATAATTTAGAGTGGTGTTTTCTTTCACATTGCAGTTTGCCATGGAGACCTGGAGAATGACCGAAGAAAAAGAGATTGGCCTGAATAACAGATGCTACCTACTCATGATACAATCTCTCTGTAAAGGGGGTTACTTGGATGAGGTATAAACAATATATTATTTAACTGTTATTTCTCTTTATTTTGATTTTTATTATATAGGATTACAGTTAGGTGGTTACTTTGATTTCATGAATATCTCATTGTTGAATGTAATGTTTTGGTATATTCACTTGATCATATCATATAATGTTGACTGGTTATCTTAACTAGGAAAACTAAGTCTTATCTGTGGTAATAGTGAACATAATTTTCTATGCATTCTTCTTTTGCTATTTGCTGTTATAATGCCATAAGTTCAGTTATCGCTTTCTTATACCTTGTGCAGGCTTTTAATCTGATTAATTTTCTTGGAGAAAATCATGGCCTTCATCGTTTTCTTCCCATGTACAATTGTTTCTTGGAGGCCTGTGCAAAAATGCAAAGTATGATTCATGTGAATCTATGTTTGGAGTTGATGGAGAGGCAAATGGTAGGCAAGAATGAAGGTACATATAGAGAACTTCTTGAGGTGTGTAAATTATCTCAATGTCAATTTATTATTGTCAAATCTTGAGCACAGTCTTAAGCATTAGATTTTTTTTTTCCCTTTGTCTTTCAGGGTTAATTGTTACTGTTCTATGTCTTGTAAAATATATATGAAGGAATATTGTTGTTTTATTTCTAACTTTTCTTTCTTTCAGCTTGCGGTTCAGCAGCAAAATCTGTCTGCAGTCCATGAAATTTGGAAGCACTATATTAAACACTACAATCTCAGTATACCTTATCTCCGAAATTTTACTTGGTCCTTTTCAAGGTTGAATGATTTAAACTCTGCATATGAAACATTACAACACATGGTAGCTTTAGCCATGAAGAGAAGGCTTTATATTGATAGGAATTATAAAAGAAGGATGTATTTTTTAAGATTGGACATCCCTATTCCTTCAAATCTCCCATTGAGCTCACAGAAAGTTGACTTGGAGAAGTATGAAGATGTTTTTGCATTGAAAATGGACACTGATACCAGAAACAATGAACAATCCATTAATTTTAACAGGGGAATCAGTGAAGCTGGAAGTGTTAAATTATGTATGAAAAATAAATTTAATATCAGGCGTGTTTTGAGATCGTCTTCTATCAGGCCTGTTTTGAGATTGTCTTTCAGTAATTTAATAAGAGCATGTGCACAAACTCAGAATAGTGCACTAGCGGAGAAGTTAATGTTGCAGGTAGAAGTAGCTTTTTTATTCTTATAAGCTTCTGAGTATTTTATGCTAAAGTCATGTGATATCAGAACTGAACTAAAGAGTCAACTTTTAATATAAAAGAGTTTTATTCCATCTGGAATTTTCCTTGATGAGCCAAAACTTCTACAGTGTCAAAATAAAAACGTACTAAATTTCTCCATTGATAAATATGTTTTACAGGCTCCAGTTGCTTTGATGGCAAGTTAACCTTTGTCGTGTTTGACATGATAGTGACAGTTGTTACACTCGAACTGGATTTCTCTTTATTTTATTTCATTTTTTACCTTATTGTCAACACTTTTTTCGACTTGCTTACACATTATGTACTAACTTGAGGGTATCCTTCTATATGTAGATGCAAAATCTTGGGTTGCAACCATCAAGCACAGCATATGATGGCTTTATTAGAGCTACTGTTTCTGAAAGAGGTATCATCAATAGCATGGAAGTGGTGAGTTATGTTGGTTAGAGGCATATTTTAGTCATATTTAAATATTCTCCCCTCCGTACTGATAATATTTATCACATCTGACCCTCTTTTCTTTATTGTAAGAGTTGTTATCATTTTCGTTTGCCCATCTTTCTGCAGTTGAAGATAATGCAACAGAAGAATTTGAAGCCTCATGATTCAACACTTCAAACCCTTTCAATTGAATCCAGCAAAGCTTTAGAACTTGACTTGGCTGAGGCTCTAATGGATCAAATTTCTATATTGAAGAATCTCCGTCCTATCAATGCTTTCCTTGCCGCATGTGACACCATGGTATGTTAATTTTTACAGACCTTATTTCTTTGCTGCACCTTGGTGTCCCTAATTATATTAGCTTTTATAAAGAATTAGAACTTCTGCTAGAGTATGTGATAGGAAATTTCTGGTAATCAATGTACCTTAACATTCCCTATAAAACTGAACATTCAAGCATTGATGTTTGGTTGGTGGTGGTGTCAAACCAACTTCCTATAATCATGTAAAGTGAAAGCTGCATGTAGCTTATGGTAAATGCTAGACCAACCTTATGGAAATAGTACGCCTTTTAGCTTTTATAATAGAAGTTATCATTGTTGTGGTTAAGCTGTTGGATATATGTTAAGTAGACATATCAAGCAAGTCTTTTATATTAGCCTAGGCATAGTTTAGCACAATATACTCATGATTTTTTCTGGTTTGTTATAATTAATTTTCTTATAATCATTGATCCTTTGTTCTATCACACTGTTAAATAATTGACTAATTTTCAGGGTTTCTTCTTGTGTCCAAGCTCCAATAAAAAATTTATGCTGCATTAATTTTGCAGGATCAACCTGAGCGTGCCATTTCTATGTTCGCTAAAATGAAGCAATTAAAACTCCAGCCAAATCGAAGGACCTATGAGCTTCTGTTTTCTTTATTTGCTTCTGTGAATGCCCCCCATGAAGAGGGCAATAGGTTGTCACAGGCAGACTGTATGAAAAGGATAAAACTCATAGAGATGGATATGGCAAAGAACGGTGTTCAGCACAGTCATTTATCAATGAATAACTTGGTAACTCCCTGTGTGCATATATATACAAACACATAAATTTTCATATTATCACTATAGAAAGCTCATGTAATCTCTGATTAATAGAATCTTAATTGTCCTCTGAAAGTCAAGCTACTGCATGAACTATAACGATTTATTTATGATCTTCATTCCACCATGATGTTTTCAAGCTCATTTGGATTGAAAGAAATGGCTAAGCTCTTTTGTTTTTGAATCTCTCTTGCTTCAACCTTCTTGTTTTCATTAATTTTTTCACACAGTACTTTGTTTGTATGACCCTTTTTTTTTTATTTTCTGGGTTTTTCAGCTTAAAGCCCTTGGAGCAGAGGGAATGATGAGAGAGATGATCCAGTATTTACATGTGGCAGAGAACCTTTTCAGTCGGAGTAACACTTATCTGTTAACACCCATCTATAATACAGTGTTGCATTCACTTGTTGAAGCTCATGATGTAAGTGTTGCAATGCTGTAATTATAGCTTGCAATTGCTTCTCCACAAGTTGTGGGTTTATATTATCTTGTCTTTTTTGATGGCTGATTATATATATCTTGGCATGCAGATTCACACAGCAATAAAAGTATTTCAAAATATGAAATATTGTAGTGTCCCGTCAAATGGTGCAACTTACGTTATAATGATAGATTGTTGTAGCAGTTTAAGATGCTTCAAATCAGCTTGTGCACTAGTTTCCTTGATGTTGCGTGAGGGATATAATTTGGAGACAATGACATATACTGCTTTAATAAAGGTAAAATTTTTTTTTTACCGACTACTACTGCATTCAAAGTGGTCAAGAATCATCTGCTACATCAATATATGAGATTCCATACAACATAGTTTGTCTAAATTATGAGAAACACATGTCTGTGTATCAAAAACATGGTAAGGGTGCAATATTACTTGTTCAAGAATGTGAAGAAAAGAAATAATAATAAAAATAAAGGAAGAAGAAGAAGTACTAGTTCATGTAACTTTCTTTGGCTTCTGATCTTTTTTATATGGAAAAGCTTGCAACTCTTAATGTAACATGCCTGGAATCATCACATTTTTACTGCTGAGCTTCTTATATGCCAGGTCCTGTTGGAGCAGGAAGATTTTGATGAAGCATTAAATCTGTTGGATCAAGTGAGCACAGAAGGGATTCAACGTGATATTCCATTGTACAATACCTTTCTTAAAAAGGCATTTGCAAAGGTACTGCATCTCACATTTCTAATTATTCTTCTGTTTCCTAGTCTCTCTTTTTATGTCTCTGAGTAAAAACGACTAAAAAATATTTCAAAATTTTATACAAAATTACTGCTAAATCTTTTATAGAAAGAACTTGTGTGCTGTGTTCTGTATTTTGGGTTTATGAAGCTCAATTTGGACGTTGCTTGAATATGTGGGGTTGGTCTTATAGTTTCCATCATGGTAAGACTGCTAACATTGCTTTTGCTCCTTTCATGAATGAATGCCAGGGAAGGACTGATGTAATGGAATATATTATTGAGCATATGCGACAAAATGGAGTACAGCCTGATGCAACAACCTGCTGGTACATGTTTGGTGGATATGTGGAGCGTGGCTTCTACAGCACGGCTGTAGAAGCATTGCAGGTCCTGAGCGTGCGAATGCTTTGTGAAAATGGTAACACTACACAAGAAAAGAGGATAGAATTTGAGGATCTCATCCTTGCTGACGATGTAGAAGCTGAGTCAAGAATACTTCAGTTTTACAAAGATTCTGACTGGAATATTATTGCTGCGCTTTTGCAATTAAGATGGTGCGCTATAATGGGGTTCCCAACTTACTGGTCAACTGATCAAAGTCTATGGAGCAAGCGGCTCTCAAGCTTAGTATAATACCGGAAAAAGCTGACTACTTGATGGATGAATGATGACATGAGTCTTCCTATCAAATTACATATAAAAGGCTGCCCAGAAAGGCTATGCAATTTTGATTAAATTGTAGTGCAGGCGATTACAAGGTTCAGAAATGGCAGAAAGTTGCCCAGGAAGAGTATTGGAGCTCACGGGTTACCATGCTATCTCTGTGACAGATGTTCCGGATAAGTTATCCTAGGCATCAGGTGGTTCTAGGTTATATACTGGTTGAGTAGGCTCATTTTGATCGGAGCTGACCGGATGTTTACTCTTGACAATACATTGGAAGAGCAGTTTACAGAAATCTTTTTATACTTAATTTTTGTTCAACTGAAATCTCGTTTTTTGATAGAGTTAAGTATCCAAAACGAGTATACATAGTTTTATTTTATTTTATAATATTTGTTACAGTTTTAAACCAATGTTATTCTGAACTTGGAGGAAATGTTTTCAGCAGCATTGACTGAGCTAAGCAGCCTGTTTGAATTTTGATTGATCTGATAAATCCAACCGATAGTGGGACTGGCCAAGGAGATGGTTCGAGTCTGAAAATCAGAATATACAGACGTAATTTTGGTGCATTGAAAGAATCCATGAACTGTTACGCTCTTTCGATAGTTAAAAATCAATGTTTAAGAGGGTATTTCCATGATGATACATTGAATAAGAGAATTACTTGGCATCATCTCAAAATCAATCATTTGCTTTCCATTACAAGTTTAACCAATAATTTTCGCTATTCCTACACTGCCAACCATGAGAATGCAAAAAGTGAGCTGCCCTCCAGTTTATGATAATATCATTTTCAGCATTTGCTATCTCGCATCAGTGTCTAAATGTTTTCCCCAGGAGGTAACTCTGCAAGCTTTGGAGGAGTGCCGAGAACTCGTTCCATGTCAAATCGGACTTCAATGTTGCGGATACTGTACCCAACAACCATCAGCCAATATAGCAGCTTGGCAAGTTCTGGCGCACTGGTTTCAGTCACAGTTGTCTGTAACCATAAAAATCCAGGGCTTTAGAAATTGCAGTAAAATCAGATGATTTGCTAGAAGATAAACTTATAGTCAGCAGAAATTCATATATGGTTTTCAGTCTTCTGCTTATAGATATCAAAAATTTTCAGATAATCAATTTAATATTCAATCTCAATTCATTTTAGGAAGGACGAATAAACACAATCAACTATATATTTGGAAATCGATGAAATTTATGCCTTAATATTAAGCAGAAAGGTAAAAGAACATTGTAAAGCTCTGATATAAAGGCAAACCTTCATTTGGCTAGGATCTGAAACAGCCAAAAGACGCTTAATGAATGTGTTCATAGCAAGCACAACATCCTCTCCAGCGCTACTGGTCAACTCCTACATAACAGTGCACAATTCATGTGAAAACAATATGTGCAGGCTTTTAGCAGCAACACCTCTCCTAAAACCCAAAATTTTGATTTTCAAACACAATAGCAATTCCAATAATTTAAGATTGATTTTGTCAAAAATAATAAATGCAACATAGTCTTCCCCAGCAACAGCTAAACATATCTAAACATGTCTACAATATCACAAATGTTTCCCCCAATTAGTGGACAATTAGATAGCAATGCCATATGCGGAAGAGGAAATCAAGATAAACAAAATATAAACAAAGCTTCTCACCTTAAGATTCTGAGGCTCAAGAGACTTAAGATAGTCTAACAACTCATTTGAACCATTAGCAGAGATTCTGCCTACTTGACGATTCAACTCCTCAATCTCTCCTTCAAGTAACTCAATGTACTTTTTAGCATCAATTTTCTCTGGACCAGAAACATTATTCCACCTTATAACTTCACCAGAAACATTCTTTTGCGTACCAGGTGCATAATCTGGCTTCTGCAAACATGTTACTAATTTAGCACTTATGCAGCATATGCTTAGACATATAATGAAATGTCATATAAAAAAGAAACAAAAATGCATGCCTCTTTATCTTGCACCTCTGGAAGAGCGACTTGCTCCAAACTCTGTTGCAATTCCAATCTGTACTGTGCATTCTTAAACATATAACCAGTCATCATTACACTGTACATGAGCTGTGCAAGATTCTCAGCAACCTAAAACAAAAGCCAACTGTGAAAACTTAAACAGCGCAGAGTAATATAATACCAACAACATTATTAAAAAATCGATTCAACATTAAATAGTTGTTTTCACCCAAATTGAAATATTATACTTTTTAGCTACTTACAGTGGTGACTGTTACAGCGAAAAATTGTGGAGGTAGCGTTCCTATCATATTTGTAACCGTTTGTCGCATTGCATCAACTACCTAAACACATACACAGCATAAAAAATTAGAATGTTTTTCAAACATATCCAAGTATCACAATTATCTACAAAGTAATATTATATGTACAAACAAAAACTACTAATGAGTACAAACAAACTAAAGTGAAGTCATGTGATTGGGTAATCTAATTATTAATTTTATCTCCAATTCAAAATCACTCAACATCTATCAGTACCCACCTTTGTTTGTACATCTAGTATTAACCTTGAATAAAATCAAACCTGTTGGGGAGCCCTCTTCACAAATAGCTCCATGAATTCTGGTTGAACATTTTTCACATACTCCAATAGAATATCTCTTCTGCTCTTCGGAGGCTATAATAAAGAAAGATAGACACAGAACCCAATTCAACAACTATTGCTTAGAAATTTAAAATCTTAAATTTTTTTCATCAAAAGCTAAATTACATTTCAATCATTGAACAATATTATCATCCATTATCACGCAAAATGATCTTGAACAATATTATCATCCATTATCACGCAAAATGATCTTACTTCAAGAGAGATTCTTAAATAAAAAAATACCAGAGAACCGTTGGGAGGTTTTGAATTTGAATCATTAGAAGAGCCGTTGCTATTCGTTGCGTCGTTTTTTGAAGAAGAATCGTAAGCTTCAATTCTTGAAGCCAATCTTCCCTTGTTTGTCCCGGACTTTCTCGGGAAACGGACTAAACTGAACAATTTTTTAGGCCGGCACGAACCCAGAATCGTTGAAGACGAACGTGGTTGACAAATGAAGGAAGGTCTCACTGTCAACGAATTCATCTCGCCAGCAAGACTTCTCAAAACTTTATCAATAGATTGTTAAAATAACTTCTGATTTCTCTTTTTCTTTCAAATCAAAAAAGAAAATTTTTTCACGGTGTCGCCATTAACGAGACCGAAAGAAGCGACTGGTATGGGAATCAAGTAACGGCTATCTAGTGCGTGCAGGAGTTCCCAGAGATGAGGGTTTGTTTGTGACTGCTGTGAACAGCGCAGTTCGAGTCCACCTGAAGAAGTGGGGTGGGTTACAGAGGATATAAATTAGACGGATCGAAATGACGTGGTAAGATCAATAGCTAGGATTGCTTCGTTACAACAGTTAGTATTGTTTTAAGACACGACCGTTGATTCTGTTTGTTTATTTTGACTGTGGCCGTTGATCTTGTTACCTACCTAGATGAAATTTTACATCACAAAGAGGAGTTAATTCTTTTGTCACCCTGAAGGTTTGGCGCAAAAACCATTTTAACCTCTGATTTTGAGAAACTCACACAGACACCCTTAGATATAAGGTTGGATTCAATTTAAATTGCTTTAGTTTAAATTCAAGCTCGGATTTAACAGGCTAAGTTCAAGTTAAAAAATTAGGCTTGTTTTCATAAATGTGTTAAGTTAAGTTGATATGAACATTCAAATTTTAATTAAATCTAAAATTAAATTATTTTTTAATCAAATTCAAACTTTAGTTCATCAATCAATTTAACTCTTTTGGATTTGAATCAATCTCAAGATAAGTTTTATTTAGGCTAAGCTAAACACTAATCAAATTTAATTCTATTCAAATTGAGATTTCTAGCAAATGTACAGTATATACTTATATAGAGGTCTAGATTATATTATTTGATTTTAAACTAGTATAGGTATTTTTAATTTAAGTTAATCTCGAACTAAATCTTATTCAAACTTAACTTAAATCGAATTCACCCCTGTTTAGATAAAGGGTAAAGGTTCTATCAATTGAATATAAATCCAAGTTTACACTTCCATAATGGTCTAGAATAGATTTCATTCTTTGGTTTTGTACTAAAAATTGACAAAAACATGTTTTCAACCAGTGATAATATAAATCACTTTAATTCAAAATCAAATTAAGTTAATGAAAAAATCATCGCACGGCGTTAGAATATAAAATTACCATCTCTAATGTTTATTAGATTTTCAAACTTATTCTGAACATCGATATCTTCATTTCTGGCACATTGTCTCAACAATTTTATCGATTCAATTTTTTATCAATTGGAGGATAAAAATATAAATGATAATGGAAAGCTGGCCAATGATCAGAGCGAAGATATCGCCAAAGGAAGATAAAAATAAACCTTAAATATGAAAAAATTAGTTTTTAAACTTTGGATGATAAAGAAATTGATAGTTTTTAATACTTAAAAAGAAATATGATAAATTTTTAATTTTTAAAATATTTTTATTAAATAATAATTTTATTTGTGATCTTAATTAAAATATTTAATTTAAGTAGTTGAATTTTTTAAAAATTAAAGGATAATCTATAAGAGATTTTATTGCATCTCGTATGGAAAATAGTCCTTCAACAAAAAAAAAAAAAGAAACATGAGCGTGTTTCACACTATTACTAGTACGGAAGTGAAATGATTGAAGAGATAAAATTGATTTTGATTTTGATTTTGATTTTGTTGAATTAAGTGTAGTCGCCCTCGGGCGTAGAGAAATGGGTCTCCTTGCATGTAACATGATGGCAATCACAATCTTTTGGAGTAGAGTTTAATTCTATTCAAGTCATTCAAATTCAAAATTGTATCTAATAAATTGAATTTTAAATAAAAATAAAACTTATTTTATAAAAGAATCAAGATAAAATTAAAATAAATATTTAAATTTAAATAGATTTAAATCAAATAAATAATTAAATTATTTTTATTTGAATATGAATTTTACTTCATTAATTTCAAAATTTGAGCAGGTTTAAATCATATCAAACCCTATGTCCAAGTGACGTGTACAACTTTCTTTTCTAACCTTTTTGACATTTTTTATGTCACCATCACTAATTCACAATCTTATGTTTCACGATTTATTTGTTTTAATCTTTTGTACTTACACAGGTTTCAGTTCAAACTTGGAAAGTAATAATAACTTCAAAACTACATATCAAACTATTAGTAAAATTTAGGTGCTAATGTCGACCATAAAAGGACAGTTTGGCCGAGTGGTCTAAGGCGCCAGATTTAGGCTCTGGTCCGAAAGGGCGTGGGTTCAAATCCCACAGCTGTCAATTTTTGCCTTTTTTCTTTTTTTTTGGGTCAATATTTTTTAATTTTCTTCAATAATATTTTTTTTATATTTTTTACCCATTCGAGTAGGTTGAAGCTAATTATATGGATTTGAATTTAACCTAAACTAAAGTATATATGCGCTTAGTTAATTGGAATTTAACTCTATTACATGTTTAAGTTTAGCTGGACTAGAATTTAAGCCTATTAATAACAAGGTTTTTCGTTAAGTCTATCAGTATGAATTTCTTTTTTAGTTATATTTCTTTTAAGTTCAATTCCATTAGAATTCAAATAAATTATTGTAGATTCGAATTGACTCTAAACTAACTCATATTTGATCTCATTTTGGTTGAAATTCAACCCTATTGATAACAAGATTGTTGTCTAAACTTAAAAGCATGAATGCGTTTTTTTGTCGTGTTTCTGTTGGATTCAGTTTAACTAGAATCCAAATATATCGATGACAAGATTGCTGCCTAAGCTCACAAGCATGAATATCTATTTTAGTTGTGCTTTTCTTAACACAATTTTTATGTTTTTATCAAATTGATTTAGCTCGCTTCAGTGTTTAATTTAAGTTAAAATTTTAATTTAGTTCAAATTTAATTTGAATTTTATTCTAATAATAATATTTATCAAATTGTTGATACTATATATATTTTCAACCAATCTCTAATTAGTTATATGAATTTAAATCAAATTTAGACCCATTCATATTCAAGTTCTATTTGGTTAGAATCCAGCTTTGCCTGATCCCACAAGCCTGAAAGTTTCTTTTTAATTGCGTTGACAATTAGATGGTGATAGACGCAAGACTTCTAAGCCTTACATGGGGAAGGCTTTTAAATTGCAATGGCATCTGGGGTAGTTGCCATCGCTCTGCCTTCCCTCTTTCTATGTTTGTTATTTTACCTCAAATTGAGCCAAGTCGAGATAATTTTTGTCCCCCTGCGATTCCGATCTGTTGGCACGTGACTGCCCATTGTACCTTCCGTGTTTTAAAAAGTTGGATGCGTCTGTCTGCTTCTGTCCAGGTTGTTAGTTGGATGCGTCTGTCTGCTTCTGTCCAGGTTGTTCGTCCTACACAATTAGTTATCATTGTTGTCTAAGTGGAAAATAAGTTGGAACCCATCCGAATCAGCCCAGTCAAAAGCCAAATTAGAGATTGTATTAAATCTAGAAGGGTTTACTTGAAGTTGATTTGAGAGAGACGAGCTGATCTTATTTGGTTTGAGCACAACCCAATTTGCAAAATGGGAATCCAATTCGATTTAAAAATAATTTAATTTTAAAATTAATTAAAGTTAAATGTTAAATTTGAGATCGGTTAAAATTTAAAAAAGTAAATTTAAGATCAACTCAAGATTAATGAATTACAATTTCTTTAGTTGAAGTTAAACTTAATTTGTAAAATTGAAATTGAAATTTAATTTAAAAATAATTTAATTTTATATTCGATTTGATCCAAACTTCTAATATAAAATTAACTTCGTTTTAGAAAGGTTAACTTGAGGTAAAAAAACTTAAATTTTTTTAGTTATAAAATTAAAATTAAAACTTAATTTGAAAATAATATAATTTTGATCTAATTTGAATCAAACTTGAAATTAAATGTATAAATTAATTTGAACTTGATTTATCTATAAAAACAAATCTAACACCTGTGTCAACTTAAATAATTATGATTCGAACTGAACTCATCCCATTTGAAGTATAATTCAAGCTCAAATTACTTATATCAAAACACAATCGGTTCACAGTTATTTCATGTTTTTAGTACAAGACCTTTGTGTATTAATTATAGGTCAAATTTGTGTGGAACAAATTACCGAAAATCTAGTAAATATATTTTATATTGTTTCATACAAATAATAAAAAAATTTCCAGATGAAGTCTCATCCAAAAAATAACAAGCGAATCTGAGAGCCAGCTGACCCCCTTTGGCGGCGACACTCTCCTGAACACTCCATTGTCATTTCTCTTGCACCAAAACGCACCGTATTAATGGAATGAATTCAATTGTTTTCGTTGTTTCTTTCTTTGGCTTCTTCTTCTTCAGCCAATGTTGGAACTTGGAACCGTAGCGCACCAAAATCCTTATATTTTCTTTTCTTTTCTCTCTATCCAAACACACAAATGGCTTCTCACCGCCGCCACCGGCATCAACCCCACCTTCACCACAATAACAATAACCGCCTCCGTCTTCTCCACCCTGCCATCTTCGCCATTTTCGTTGTCCTTTTCATTCTCTTCCTTCTTCTGTCTGTTCTAGCTCCTTCTCCCACCGATTCGGAGCAGCTCCGTCATGGTACCAGCCACGTATTGGTATTTCATATCTCTCATCTAAATGATTTATACTTAATTCTGTATCTCTTTTATAAGTCAACGTGGCGATTTCTAATGCTCTTTTTTCGCTAATTTGTTGTGCAGCCTATGCTTATTGACGGTCCAAGTGGAGGACCTGTATTTCGTGTTCCCGTAAGGGATTTATATTTGAACTTGTAATTGATAACAAATAAATGCTTTTTAGGTTTTTATCCTAGTTTCCTTATTAAGAGGTTGTCCGCTTGTTTTTGAGGAACAGAGAGATGGTGGCTTATTAGATCGTGATATTTGGAGCTCAAGAAATGCCCAATATTATCATGGATGCAGTGATTCTAGCAAGAAATTTGCAAGTCGTATTTTGTTATTATATTTTGTGATTTTAGATTCAAATTCATGGAACTATTACTAGTATCCTTTGATTTGACTTCTGGGAAATGCTAGTTTTCCCTATCCATTTACATGGAGTGTGTATGTTGATGGTATTGCAGAAGCTGAAGACATAACTCGTCCTAATAGATACCTGGCAATAGCTGCTAGTGGAGGCTTGAATCAGCAGAGAACTGGGGTAACTTTATATGATGCAGTATTGTGAACATTTGTTCTGTTGGTTGATTTGGTAACTGCCAGTAAATCAAATGAATGAATATTCGGGAGCTATTTTATACTGTTTACTTATGAATGAAGGAAATGTTTCAAGGCCCTAATGGTCAAATGTTGTTCTTTAGTTTCTTAATCTTCAATATCCCTGATTTTAGTTACTTTTTCCCCTAATTCTTGTCTTAGAATGAGGAATCGATCTTGCTTAGTTGGTGTTGTGCCATAGAGCAACCTAAGTTTCTGGATCTAGTAATACTATTCATCAAGGCTGCCATAATACTACAATGACCAAACATTTTGTTGATGCATCATACTCTTAATAGTACAGAATAGATTATAAACTATTTATTGTTTGTGCCAATCTTACTAAGCATAGTTGGCAGATTGTAGATGCTGTTGTTGCTGCCCGGATTTTGAATGCTACTCTTGTTATTCCAAAGCTGGACCAGAAATCTTTCTGGAAGGATGCTAGGTTAGCCCTCATATTATGTGCCAATGCTTTTTGATTTTGAAGTTTCTATAAAAGTTTATGATAGATTGTCTAATTGCATGTAGCAACTGATATCAAATAACAGATTTTTGCCTTCTTCTTTTTGATGTACAGTAACTTTTCGGAGATTTTTCATGTTGATCGGTTTATATCATTCTTGTCAAAAGATGTAAAAATTATAAAGCAACTTCCAAAGAAGGGAGGGAAAACTTTGACTACACATAACATGCGTGTTCCAAGGAAGTGTAATGAAAGATGTTATCAGAATCGTGTATTACCAATTCTTTTGAAAAGGCATGTAAGTTCCACTTCTCTTTAACTTTTTTTTTTTAAATGCTTTTATGCACTATGCTAATTGTTGCATTGGCACTAATGAGCTCACTTCAAATATTGTTTTCCTTCCTGACTTGAATATTAGTATTAATGCTTCTGTTTGTATCTATTTGTGTATTGAATCTCAACATGTATACATTTTAAGGCATTGATGTGGCAATCTCTTAGTTCTTTGATGTAGTTGTTGCACACTATATGGCTGCTTATTCTTAAATAAGCTACTGATTTTTTTTTTTTTCAAAATAACTGTATTGGTCTTCATTGCAGGCAGTTCAGCTATCCAAGTTTGATTATAGACTCTCGAACAGGTTGGATACAGATTTGCAAAAGTTGAGATGTAGGGCTAACTACCATGCTTTAAGTTTTACTGACTCTATTCGTGAAATGGGTGAAAAACTGGTCCAACGAATGAGGTTGAGAAGCAAACATTTCATTGCTTTGCACCTAAGGTAGATTGTTAAATCTTTGTACTCTATATTTCTGGTTACTGTTTGAACGTAAGGACTGATAATCTTGTTCTTGTATTATAATAGTTACCAAGTAGTGGACTTTACATTCACAATTAGTTTGTTGATGCAACTGAATGTTTCTTTTTGCAGGTTTGAACCTGACATGCTTGCATTCTCAGGATGCTATTATGGTGGAGATGATAAGGAGAGAAAAGAACTTGGTGCGATACGTAAGAGGTGGAAAACTTTACATGTAAGGCAAACAAAATGAACCCTGATTTTAAATTTGATCATCTTGTCATTTTGTTCAGTCTGCAAATGTAATATCTGTTTACCCTATGTAATATTTTTTTGCAATTCTCTGAAAGATTTGACATCTATCAGAGAGTAGAAAAATCTGAATATGATTTTCACTCTGGTGTGAATTTCACTAGGGACCTTGTATGTTGGTCCTACGCAGATCTTGCGTATGAAATATGATAAGAATTTTTTCAACTGATTGCAGATCAACAATCCTGACAAGGAAAGGAGGCATGGGAAATGCCCACTGACTCCACTAGAAGTTGGTCTAATGCTTAGAGCACTCGGATATGGCAGTGATGTTCATATCTATGTGGCTTCCGGTGAAGTATATGGAGGGGAAGAGACATTGGCACCTTTAAAATCACTTTTTCCACACTTCCATTCTAAAGAGTCTATTGCAACAAAAGAGGAGTTGGCACCATTTTCTCGTTTCTCATCTAGGATGGCTGCATTGGATTTTATTGTTTGTGATGAAAGTGATGTATTTGTTACCAACAATAACGGTAATATGGCTAGAATGTTAGCTGGAAGAAGGTATAGATATTTTCTTCCCCTGTAGTGTTTTTGTTCTTCTAACTGGTTGGCAACTTTTTAATTGTTTTCTGTTGTTTGCAGGAAGTATTTTGGGCACAAACCGACCATTCGTCCAAATGCTAAAAAACTCTATCGGTTGTTCTTAAACCAGACCAACATGACATGGGAAGTATTTGCCTCCAAAGTTCGAAGTTATCAGAGAGGCTTCATGGGAGAGCCAAATGAGGTAAGGCCAGGCAGGGGTGAGTTTCATGAGAATCCAGCCTGCTGCATTTGTGAAGATACTGTGCTCAAGGCAAAGAGCGATTCTTTACCTAGAAAAGTTGGGAAGGGGATGGAGCATACCGAATCTAAAAAAGAAGCTATTATAAGTGATGATCAAAATGATGATGATGAACTGGAATTGTCTGAGATGGATGACGATGAAGATCAAAGAGGCTTTCCAGAGAAGGGTCTCTACAACGGAACTGCTTCCGATTATGATGTAGCCACCTCTGAGGAGCCTGAGTTGGAAGAAATGCTTTCAGACTAAACAGTTGTTGGCTCTACCTCTTACCTCATTGAGGAGATCTCTTTCCTTCCTGTCCCCTTCAGAAATTTTGTAGCTCTAGCCAAATTGTTGTAACCTTCTTTCAGAAACTTCGTATTGTACATTATTGTACATAAAAAACATTGGAATGGAGAGAAAAGAAGGCATTCACAGTGATCTGTGGAATATTGAATTTTTGACAGCGACAATTAGGATGGATCATTTCATAAGCCATGCCAATGGACGTTTGGTCTGGTAAGATATACACTGAAGATTTTTTATTCCCTTTTGCAGTTAAGGTCGAAGTCAGGTGATCAAAGACAAATTTTGAAACCAAGGTACGACTGCAGAATAGCATTCTTACCAAGGTCTCTCGCTTTCTGGAAAAGAAATGAACAGTTTTGATAATAATGCATATTCAGTCACAAAGCTGGTTTTCAGGACTGCGTCATGGCTGGCTCTGCCCCTGTGCAATTGATTCTGAACTGCTAGGTAATCAACTGGAATTTATCTTATAAACATTACTGGAGAGTAGAATGGTAGGTGGCGGCTTTGGAAAAAAATTCAAAGATTAAAGGATGAGTTTTTTTCTTTACTTTTTTTTTCATAATAATTTTGCTTGATCTGTGAGTTGCAGTTGTTTTGTATATTTGTGAGTAGCTGAAGGAATTGTGGTATAAATCTCTCGTGTATGTCGTTGTAATTAATTATCACCTGTTCATCAGTTGTATTCTGGATATCCCACGCTCTACAATAAATTTTAGTGTTTTCTTTCAAGATCTTATTCAAAATTTAAAAAGAAAAAATGAGGAAAAGAAGTCTATATTTTATTATTTTAAGAATTTATTTTTACATGCCAATTCTAAAGCAAGAATTTACAAGCAATATTTCATACCTGACTGGGCCATTTTCGGACTTCTTCCATTAACTCGAGCAAGATTAAGTTCAAATTGATAAATTGAGTTTTTCATGTTTGGGTTTGGTTTAACTCTAATCCAACCTTAATTGTAGAAATCAATTAAGATATCAAAAAGAGCAAGGTAAAATATTGTTGCTACATGCAGGAGGTAAACGTGTAGGCCGTCAATAGGTTTGGGAATTATTAGATTTACAAAATTTCTCAAGCAAAAATTTCCTTTTGGTATTAGTTTTTTTTAAATTTGATTATAAAAATGTGTTTTTTAGAGTTAGATTCAATTCGAATGATTGGAGTTCAAATCACCACTCAGACTGAACAAGCTGAGTTTAAACCTAAAGATGGGTTTGTTTTTGCTCAAGTTCAAACTCAATTTAAATTGGGTATAGAGCATGAACATTCTTACATGGAAATTATATTCGGCCGGCCTGTATTGGTGATCTAATCCATCTGCCAACCCAAAAAGAAAATGGCCTAAAATCATGTACCAACCTAAAAGAAAATAGCCTAAAATCGAGATAATATATGCTTAACATTTCCCATATATGGCTATCAAAGCTTAGAATGAATGAATTGATTATTAAAAAAAAAAAAATGAATCCAAGAGAAATTGACATATATCCAGTTACAAGAGTATTTCCACAAATATGATTCTGCATTTAAATCATTTTTAAACCTCCTAAAAGAGAACAAAATAATGAGACTAAAAAGTAAAAGCAGATCATCATGAAGATGGGGGAGATCAGTCTGGTTGA
Organism: Mangifera indica; assembly: GCF_011075055.1. Taxonomy (NCBI): domain Eukaryota; kingdom Viridiplantae; phylum Streptophyta; class Magnoliopsida; order Sapindales; family Anacardiaceae; genus Mangifera; species Mangifera indica. The sequence goes on along the minus strand of NC_058147.1, from coordinate 628,513 downwards.
TCATCATCTGTAGAAGTTGATGGCCCAAAGTCTAGATTTGGGTAGACACCAGGCGGCCTCTCCCGAGGTGTGATTGACAGCAATTGGCTTGAATCACCCACAACATCAGCCCATCCGTAGTGAGGTTCAGCCCTTACAAAAGAAAAACAGATTTAGCCCACAACATATAACATAGAAACTAAAAGTGGATTTAATTTGGAGCTGAGTCAGGGCCAGCTCGAGTTCGGATTGAAGCTATAATATCTAGTTCAAGTTTAAGGTCACTTGAACTAATACACAATATCACTAGAGGACTGCTAACAGAATAAACTGTATCACTAAATGGACAAATAAGTTAATCTTACTCCAAAATATTGAATTTGAAGTCCAACTCAAAATCAATTCATTTTAACCAAATGGTGGATTCAAATTGAGCATCGGACTCCTAATAAAAACCAAAATTCAACCCACAACAAACTTTAGAAGAAAACACATTCTTACTCATAGTAGGTTTCCTCATCCACAACAATATCCCAACTTTCACCCGTGGTGCTTTTTCCATATTTGTGAACTTTTCTGGAATAGAAAAATGACCATTCAATTTCACATATAACACATGCAAGAGAAGGAAGAAAGTTGTGACAAACAACTATCATGAATCTAATTGTCTTGAGTTTCATACCCGTTTCCAAAATGTTCCTCTCCCCATGTTCTTGACCAACCTAGACATTTGGTAAAATAAATTCTTAGTTAAAGACCTAAACATAAATAACTCATTAAAAGTTTCAGGAAAATTAGGCAATTACACGATAATTTCATATCACCAACATGCACATAAAGAAAGGAGGAAATTCAGAGCTGTAATTAATTGTTACTTATAATGACATGCTTGGGTCCTTTTAGAATAATAACAACAATAAAAGTTGTTTGAAAATGGGACAAAAGTTTGCATTTTGCACCATGAATGTCAACAAATATATGTTTAAATCTTCTTTATTATGGATAAGCCTAAGTTTTTTGGCTGTCAGTAAGTAACTGACAACCCTGGCACAAGCAACAGACTATGTCATTACCATATAAACTATAATCATGATAAACATGAATCATTTCTGAGTTCATCTACCCATGACTTTTACTGAAATTATTAACTCTAGAAAAATGCTAGAAAAGAATATAGAAGAAATGTCATCAAAATAACATATGCAAGTAGATAGACAAAACAGATGAGACATACGTTCACCGCTAGGAGACACATGCCATGTCTCCCCTTGACGCGAACCAATGCCAGCAAAGAACCTTTCTTCCCACTTGTCTCCCCATTTGGTTCCCAATTCAGTTTCAGCCCATTTATCTGTCCTGAGGAATTAAAAAAATAAATTAAGTGAAACTACAATAAATTCTAGTTGGGAAACTACACCTGTACAAAAATAAATTGAAGACTGATATGGCCAATACTATAACACAACTTATATGATATTAAATTCAGAAATGTTCTACACCATACAACAAGACAGGTATGCTAAACTGTAGACAAATGCAACATTTAAATTTTCAAAAAGTGTGCATGGGTAACCAACATCACATATCAAGCCTACTGATGTATATTGTTTATGACTTTGCGGGAAGCAAATAAAAGTCTAAAGGACAGATGATAACCATTTGAGAACAGATCCTCTTCCATCATAATGCTCTCCCCACTTCTCCCACCATGACTGTTCATTCAGTCTACCATACTTATTTGCCCCTTTCTCAGTCCAGCCTTTAGCATCATACTTTTCCCACCTGAGTCCACAATAAAAGTTTTATCAATATGGCTAGTTCAACTGTGTTGTTAATGTAAATAATATACCGTAATTGTAATTACAATACAGTAAAAATCAGCTTACCATTTCTCATACCATCCGGCATTTTCAGTACCTGATTTGGCCTGTTTTTGAGCACTTCTCTCTATCCTTGCTAAATTGCTACAGTTCAAAAACATAAAAAGGACCTAAAACGTTAAATTTGGGTACAGAGTAAACTGAAAATATGTTATTTCAGACTTAACAGCTAGTAAATAAGCATATGCTGTTGTCTTTTCCTAGGAATGATAAGAGTAGAAAAAGACCTCCATTCATCTTGATGAAGCACCTCTTGCCATGTTTCCCACCATGAATCACCTTCAGCATTTCTTCCAGATTTCTCCACACCTATGGAATGTGAACACTTGTTTGAGTGAGGATTTAAATTTCAAAATGCCCCACCATGGGCAATTATTAAGAAAATGAAAAGCTCAAAGCCCTTACAATTTTATCCACAACAGAAATGCTTGTCCTAATTTTGCCTGCAGTTGATTTCTATAAATTGTTTTCAATAGGAAAGCTATTGAACTCTAATAAGATTCTTAACTGAAACTTAAAAACTGTGAAACACAGTTTATCAAAACCTTGACTAGAATAATGCCATAAAAATCAATAGTTTTCATATATAAATGAATTCAAAGTCATATTAGCAAGAAATAATGAATTGCCCTACAAAATCTAGGCTTTTACTTTTTGGCAGCTACAATCAATGTAACTGTAACAAAAATTTTCTAAAATAATTCTAAGAATGACAAGCAATATACCTAGTTCTTTGTATCCCGTCCAGTCACTTTTCTCCCACCACTGTCAAGATCAATAAATCCAATTAAATGCATCAACCAAGGATGATACTTAATGGAGTTATAAAAAGCAATTTCAATATCACAGAATATCATGACAGCCGACTATGTAGAAGCATATGAACCAGTGGCTAAGCCAAATAAAAAATTAGATTAGATAACATCAAATAGGTATAGCTTAATGACTTAAAACCAATGTTTTCAAACAGGACATGACATAAAAAATATTATTGAAAACAGTTTTGCATAATTAATAATTAAATAATAAATCTGGATTAATTCAACCAAAATTGAATTTGGCCTGATGGTCAAATTTCCATTGTTTCACTAAAAATAGGTTAATTAAAAAATAACTCAATTAACCAAATGAAAAATCGGTAAATGGATTGCCGTATCATGCGCTGCTAGTGCCCCCAAATTCCTCTATTTTTTTGTTTGGCCGGGAAACCCAGTGGTCAAACTGCAAACTGTGATAGTTCTAGTGGTACAACCTCGGTCTGGTTTTTAAACCATGGCTTACAACTGAAAAAACAACACTGAACAACACATTCAGAAAAGAGAAACAAGGGAGCCTTGGCATTGATATACATTTCAGGGGAACTATAACAAAAATTATTATCCTATTCGCAACATGCCCTAATCAACAACACTCAAGCATTCAAAATTCATATGATTAACTAGTAGCATACCATTTCTTTCCATTCAGAGGAACTGTCATGGGATTGACCTCCCATTCTTGTCCATCTACATCGGTATCCATTCTCACCGAGGTCCTCCCCACTTTCTCTATACCAAGTACTTCCATCCTCATTAGTACCAGACTCATTAACATTTTCATTTAACAAATTGATGCCCCAGTCCTTCTCATTTGCAATACCCGTGTCTACAGTGAAACATAAATGGACACAGCATCTTCTATTAGAGAAAATTAAATGCCATCACATATTGTTTTTTATCCCTGAAACGCTTGATAAGCTAGACATCAGTACCTCTTTTCGGGGGACTGTCACGAGATTGTGGACCTGAATTCCTCGGAGTACAACGAGGAGAAAACTTTTCTTGTTTGGAAGCAAAACAATATCTGCAACAATGTTAAAAGAAAAACGTCATCAATCAAAACTCTGACAAAGAAATATCAAAACTAACAAACAACTATGCATTCATACATACTGAGTAGAAGAGAAGGGCAAGGCGGAGGAGGCTTGAATTCGGACACTCTGAGAAGTCTTTTTCTGATCGAACCCTCGTTCCTCGCACTTGTTCTCTCCACTCTTTCGCCGAATTGGAACAACCGAGTCAGAGCAACAACAACTAACTCGGGCCACTCGGACCACCCGGGTTCGGTCACGTGAAAGAAAACAAAGTCTCTTCCTCGTCGTCAACTCTGTGAATCCATTCTTACTGTCATTATTACGCAAACAAGAGACACCCCTCAGTCTGAAATCGAGCTGGGAAGTAGTAGAAGTAGCCGCCATTGATCACGAAAATGCCATAGAATTCAGAGCTTACTTATTTACAGAAGAAACAGAGTTTAAGAAGAGAACAATGAAAATGGGTCAGTGGGAAAAGTAGAGAGAATTTCGGAGAATCTTTGTGTTGGGTACATTTGAAGAAGAAGGGACTTGAAGTTCCTTCGAAGTAGAGAAGAAATAGAGATCAGATCGGTTAGCGCTTGCAGGGGCATATGGCTGCTTGCGAATCCCGGGATTTGCTCATATATACACGTGAGCAGATGAGGTCCCACTTTGTATTATTTTTGTATCCGTTATGCGGCCATTTTTTGGATTTGCCACATGTCTCGATTTTAGCCGTCAGATTTTTTATTTTTATTTTTATTTTTATGAAAAATCAAAATATTCTATAGAATTATGAAACAAGATAATGGTGATAATAATAGGAGAAAATCAGCAATTTCCACTTTCCATCCCTTAACCTTAACGGAAGAGGACTCTGACACAATGATACAGAAGTAAATAATCATATTAAATCTAACTCTTTTTAATTTTTTTTAAAAATTATTTTTATCACCTAATTAAATTTTATAATTAAAATTAAACTAAAAAGATACAATCTTATTGAATCATATTAGTTAAGGTTCAATTTAACTATCAAAATCATAGACACAATCTGATTTCAACTAAATCACATATTTTCTATACAATTTACTATCAAATTCTACATGGAAAATAATTACTTACTATTATTATTATTATTATTATTATTATTATTATTAAAATAACCCTTTTGAGCCACTGTTAAGATATCCTACACATTTAATTTTCTATATTAGATAAACTTTTTAAATTTTCTACCCAACTCATTCCAATCAGGTGTAACAGTTGATTTATAATCCGCTGGCAGCCACGTATATATAACGTGGATATTAGTAGTGCTTGTTTCAGTCATTTAGGAAGACTTTTCAAACATGCGAGAATCTCCAGATTTTCTCAACTAAATCCTTTACGGATGATAACATGAGCTCGAGACGACACAATTCAGAAGCAACCTTTTCAGCTGCTGTCAATTCTTTGGCCACGTGTCAACACCTTGATTTTGATGACATGGCAAGATATCTGTTGACCACGACCTTATAATTATATAGATAAAGCTGAATATGTGGTATCTTACGTGTTCTGTAAAAGGTTACACAGGCTTCGTGGTGAGAATAGATGCCACGTTTCAAAACAAAGGAGAGAAAACTTGGCTGCCTGTCCTTGTACCAGGAAACTAAATCTATGGATAAGCTTCATGTCACTTCAAGCAAGCCACTATTTGTAAGTAATCATAACAAGTAAAACAAATTCCTTCCATCAAACGGAAATTCGTGTGGGTTCGGATCCCAGGTAGCTTCTCGGTTCAACTTTAGTTTGAACCTTCCGTCGCTAGTACTCTTTATCCCACCAAACATCAACGATACCATTCCTTGCATTTTACAACATTTTTAACCAGTCTAAACTTGATCTTTGAGCTAACTTAGTTCAAATCCAAATCCAAATTTAAATTTATAGACAAAACTATCCAAAAATTTACAAATTTATTTATGCAAATTGATATGACAATGTGTGAATATATGATTTTAAAATGAAAAATCAATATAAATAATGACATAATCTAATCATAAGTTATCATGATATTTTGTACACACTGTACGAACTAGGAGGGCTTTCTCATGTGAACAATGACAAACAATCCTTTTCAAATGGGAAGCAATCTCTCTGCACATTTTTCAGCTGAATTTTACCCCATTTAAACACCGATTTAGGAATCTGAAATTGAGCTCAACCAAACTCCTAAATTAGATAACAAAGAGCTAAAAGGTTTTCAACAGATCATTTGAAACAGGGGACTCAATGAATTGTATTACTAAGCTCTAGTTGTACATTCCAACAACAACAGGAGTAATTTATTATAATCAAAATGGTTGAACTTACAGAATAATATATCTGACACAGGAGGAGGATGATACAGTATGTTAGACAGTGAAGTTTGATGACAGGTACAAACCTTGAAAACAGTTTGAAATGTTAGCTCAACCACAATCTCCAAATATTATCATTCACACAGAGTAGAAAACACTAAGTAATCCATTTTCAAAACGTTAAGTTGTTCATGGAAATTCCTGTTTAGGTATTACCCTCTTCCCTGTTCCATCATACCAAGTATCAGTTGCTGATATTGAACTCATTCGTCAATGAAATTCTCTCTGATATCTTAAACAATGGAAATCAACCGCATGAGGGATGAAGATGGCCAACCAGGTTCAGAAGAACTTCATATTTTAGAAAGGAAAGGCTTCACTGATTCCACAACAACCTGTATTGCATTAAGAATGATAAGAGTCCATGAAATTTTGCAAAAAATTTAGTTGCAATCACTCTTTTCCATTTACTTGCCTAACCCACATCACGCAGGTAACAACAAGCACTACCTATCAAATTTGTTAAGCAGTTATTGAAACAAACAAAGGAAGAAAAAAATATTGAATTATCACAAATAGACAACAAATGCCTACATTTGCAAGTGAAGCAACCCAACAGAAAGAGATGAGCAGCCTAAATTAAGGAAAGCTTTGAAGCATGAGATCATGATGCATTGGCACAAAGAAATTTCAAATCAACTGAATGTAAGGTATAGGCTAGGACCACGATATCTTAAAGGGCTACGAAACACAATGCCAATTCTTTGTTTCATGTTTCAGGAAATAAATCTTCAAAACATTATGCTCTCTTGCTATCAAAGATCATTAATGTCTTACCCTCCCATCATATGACAGAGATGCGAAAATCCAAGGTTCACGAGAACTCCAAGCAAGACCTGTGGTTACATTCAAAATAGTCAAATTAAGTTTAAGATTTACAGAGCATACAAAACCAGAGGTTTGCAGCAGTTACCATATACGCTGTCTTCGTAGTCACTATATGAATTAAGTAATGGATTGGCCCTTTGAGTTGGTAATTCAAATGAGCTGTCAAAAACACAATATAAATCAATATAACCCGAAGAATCAAACAAGGGAATAAGATCAACAAAAAAAACTGTAATACAAAGCCCAAAATAAAGAACCTTTCAGATGGCTCATCACCACTGCTAGACAGGGAAGCCAACCACAAATTGACAGTTGAGTCTGTTCCAGCACTCTGCAGTAGTTTAAATATGCTTAAATAACTTCAAAATTAAACACAAAACTTTGTTTCATTGATTTAATCACGATCACCAGAAGATATAATGTCTCTAAAAATTGAGCTTAACCACGGTAGTGCCATGTTAGTTATGATTGAATGATACAGATGATAAATGGTAATGAACTAAAATAAGTAAATTAAGATCCTTTTGCCCCCTTTAAGTTTTGACCAAAAGAACAATGAAGCTTTCCACCACTTTTGTTAATGGTGTGATAAAAGAAGATAATTGAGAGAGATGAGAGAGCGAAACCAATAAGAGCCCGTCATATTCAGGATTACAGCTGACAGCCCATGTCCTGCCAAAGTTTTCAAACACGTTACAACAAATTACTAGAACTGGAATATGAATCCGATTTACAAGGGACAAACTGAATGAAAAATCAGAAGTTGTGTATGAAATAACTTTATCCCTTACTCATTGAAAGATGCATATTGTAAGTAGGATTTTTCCAATGCATGAGAATGATTAAAAGGAGACACAGCTGTTAAGTAAACAAATGTAATACCAGTGTGTATGTCCAGGGAGCTCTTGGATAGGTACCTTCAGCTTTCTAAGATCCCATATGTGTATCCCATATTCATCTGCTGCAGTGACCTATAGCAGCAGTAGCAGCATTATTATGCAAAGAGGGAGAAGCAGCAGTTTCTAAGCTTCCCATTGAAAAGAGAGGTATAAACAACGGTTAAAAAAAGAGTAATACTACGTTCACTAACAATAAGTACTCATTTGTATAATAACAATGGTGTGTCACCAAATGATTAGGTGTTATGTCATTGTGAGTACACAAATCAATAATCATTATTAGTGCACATAGTTTCACTTTTTTAAATTAGCCTCTTTATAAGAGCAATAGCAGGCATCTACAAGGATTATCAAGAAGAAATATGATCAAGCAAGTAATATTAGGCATTATTATGTTCTCCATTACAACTAAAATATGTCCTTTGTTCCTTTAAATCTTTGTGTTTTTTATAAAGCTAATAATTTGCCCAAAATTTAGTTTTTATTTTACTAACAAATTCACAATGATAACAACTGAATGGACTTAGGGACATTCAAAGCAGCAATCTTACAAGTATATGCTTCTTCTTTGTATCAAAGTCCACATTGCGGACATGAGCATGCTCAATTGAATTTGTCTTCCTGAAATTATATTGTTCTGCGGTTAGGCACAGTTAAACCTTGACTGATATACATGCATTATATAAAGAAGAAACATTAGACAACAAAATACCACTTTAAATTGATCCAAACAAAAAGAGAATCTTAGAACTCAAAAATATTTGTAAACATATCAAAAAAAGAAATCTTACTAGTTGGAAGATTTCTTGTTTATCAGAAAATGATAATATAAGTATGGAAGTATAAGCTCTTCAACATCATTTGGCAACCATGTAGAATTATTGGCATGCATTAGTATTTTCATTAAAGATGCAGGAACTTGCCTAAAAGAAACTATATGGACATACCCATTAATTAATAAAATCAATATTTAGGAAAAATAAAGGTATGGAAAGATAACATACTTCATTGTCCGTAAATCCCAAAACTGGACTGATGAGTCACAAGTAGCTGCAACAGAATTTGCATCATGTGGATCCCATGCCCCACCAGATAAGTAGTGCAGCATACCAGATGACTCTTTAGATTGTACCTTGATTTCCAAAAGAATATCTGAATAAGTATCAGCACATGATTTCATAAGCATTATTGATGATGTGATGTAGAGTGAATGCCTCTACAGCAACTAGTGTAATATTGCTTTCTACTGTCTTCAAACATAAAATTTCACATTAGGCTCCACAAGCACCAAAAAAAAAAAAAAAAAAAAAGGAATAAAGCAGTAAGTCAGTCTCAGTGAGTACCAAAGGTGGCAATGTCTTCAAATATAATACATCATTAAATTCCAAACTAAACCAAAACTCGAAATCAATATTTGAATCGCAGTAGAAGTTATACCTGAGCAGCCTTTTTTGAGCAGTCTAAGCTCCACAAGAAAAGATTTTCATCATCAATGCTAATCAACTTATCATGTCTTCCAGATGGCCACCAAAGAATACTGTCAAGGAAATGAAATATATGCCCCACTCAGAAAGAAAATCCACTCCAAATAAAAACGACCAATCATATATTTATACAATACAGAAGGAAATGTTACAATGTGATAGTCAAAACATACTATTAAAAAAACAATGTGGATAGTTAAGGATAATAAACTCACCAATTAATCTTACCAACATGTGCATCAAGCACGGCAATTCGTTCCAGCTGAGGTGAATTTAACTGACCATACAATTCCGGGATTTGCCATATTGCTGCTCCGTATGATTCGCCTTTTCAACGACATGCTAATCATAGTCAATCCTTCTCTATCTAGAATTGCAAATGAGAGAAAAGATAACACAAATCAATCAATCAGTTACCAGAGGAGAAGACAGTTGAGAAAATGCGTTGATCGAATGGGCAAGAACCAAGGTCCCAGATCTCGTTAGGATGCGAGAACAGACCCTCGCATATGAGTTCAGTTCCACCTGACGAAAGCCTAAGCAAATGCACCTGGTAAACTCCAAATTTATTAGATCCAATTACCAAATATCTTTACTAGGTTTGGAAATACAAAATTTGTAATAAAAAATTATAATATCGAAACCTCGTTTTCTTCTTTGAGACTGAGAGTTCCAGTGAGGAAGCTCGTGTGATCTGTGTCAGCTTTAACATCCGATATGCATCTAGCCTGTGAGCAGATATAAATAAATTTACTCTATTTTCGAAATTAGGGTTTACTGCTCTACAAAGCGATTAAACACGAACCTGATATTTGAGACCATAGCCAATGCCAGATGATCCTCCTTGCATTGTTACACTTCCAGGTGCCGATATCCAACTAAGCCAAGGCGTTAACTAGCTACCAAATTAACTTTGATTTTTAAATTTAACTTTTCTATTTTTATATTTAGGGGAAAAAAAAAGGTTAATTTGGGGTTTTCCATTTTTATGTATATTTCTTTCCCAACGTTTATTCTATATGGTTCATATTCACTTCTGATTAATATAAATTTTGGGCCTTTTAATGCCCTTTAGGATGGATGGGTACTGATGACGACGGCCCATCAAAATGGTCCTGCTAGCTTGGGCCAGTTGACTGAAGACCCATCCGGACGCAAAAGTCAGTCTTCAAACTTGAAATTGACATCTTCAATCCATCATCCGGCGTGATAAGTGATTAGTGATTAGTGATTACCTCTTACGTGCGCGTAATTCCGTCAAGTCAATACAAAATTCCACGCTAATGAAATTGTAAATGACTTTGTAGGGAAAGGCCATTTGAGTTGCATCAAATGAATAGTTTAAGTTAATTTAAACATTAATCTTATTTAGTTACTATAAATTTAAAATAAATTTATTTTCAAATTAAGTTTGATTTTTAAATTCTTTTTTTTTATATTTGAGTGTATCTCAAATTAAATTCTATTCTAATTTAACTCATATAAAATATAATCTTATTTATAAAAGACTAATTTGAATTAAATTAAACATAAATATAAATTAATTCAAACTCGATTAGAATATAAAAGGTTTAACTTGAGTTCATTCAAATTGATAATAAAGGTGTTGAAAATTTGTCGAAAGCTCCAAAAAAATAAAAAAGAAAAGTTCTAGTAAATGAGAGAGAAGAAAAGAAATTATCGGTAAAAAAAAAAAAGAATACAGCAACAATTTTATGATAATTTATTAAATTTTTAAAAGATTCAATTTGAACCTAAATTACAATTATCCTAATTGAAATTCAGTTTATTCAAATAAAACATAATGACTGAACCAATTAATATAACAAATTTATTTTTATCAATGTCAAATTTGAATCTTCCTTCCCAATCGGATACTACCTGCATAGATTGACTTGGAGGTTCTTTGTGGTCCAATTCATACCTAATTTTTGTAATATATGATTGATCGCAATTATGCATATTCTATTTTCTAAAGAAGTTTACAATAATTGCGGAATGTTTCCAATAAAAAATATTTGTCTGAAGATTTTTTTTTCCAATACAATTAATTAATTGAAGTTGACCACATTTTTAGTGGAATGACAATTAGCCAAAAACATTAAAATTTGGAAAATAATACATTATACCACTTGACACAAGCCACTTTATAAGAAAGCGATCCAACTGTTTGGGTGCACTTGTTACTTTGTCAAAGGCTTGGGTGTGTCTTACTTTACTGAAACATTGAGGAGGAAAATCGTTAAAGGCCCGATCAAATTCGGCTCACAGAGGATAAAGATTGGTTGAGTACAAGTTCTGCACGCTAGAAGGTAAAGCATAAGCATAAAATTTACAGAAATTCTGAAAATCGAAGCCAAACAGTTTCGTAATTAACAGCTAACCTCCATCTCCTCATGCTAAAAGACGCTTCACAACTACAGAACCCAAAAGCTGAGTCTTCGTCTTGCTTTCTCTGTCTCCTAACATCGATCTCTCGACTTTTATCAATATATTTTTATGGGTGAACCCAAACCCGAACCGAAACCCGAGATCCAAACAGCTTCGTCGAACAACAAGTCGACAAAGATACGAAAGAGATGCTAAAGAGTCCACGAAAAGCCACCATGCAGATTACCAGATGGGTTTCGGATCTTGATTGGCGTCTCCTTTTGTTGATAATCCCTTCTTTATCTGTTATCGTGTTTTTTTCTTTATCTTCTACATCTATCGACTCGTCTTCTTCTCTCCGATATTTTATTTTCAACCATACCTTCCCCAGTTTTAATTCATACGATGTCGTGAATTCGCCGCCTAGTGGGGTGCAGAATCGGAGTAAATCGGCTGTGGCTCAGCGGAAAGATGAGTTGCTTCGGTCGAGAATGGCTGTGTGTTTGGTGGGTGGAGCCAGAAGGTTCGAACTCACTGGACCGTCGATAGTGGAAAATGTTCTCCAAGTCTATCCGAACGCCGACCTGTTTTTGCACAGTCCGATGGATAAAAATGCTTACAAGTTTTCATTGTTGAAGCTGGCGCCCAGACTGGCATCGGTTCGAATCTTCAAACCCAAACCCCTGAATGAGACTCAATCTCAAGTCCGAGTACTCACCGCCTCCAACTCACCTAATGGCATCCAGGTTTTTACATTTTTCCCTCCCTAGAAAATTAACAAATTCAAATATTAATTTTAAAAAGTCAGTATTTTTTTTTAATTTTTGGAAAATATCAGAAAATACGTGGCGGTTGTGTTCTGCATTCTTACAACCCTACTTTGCGACGTATGCTTTTTCTATTTACGTGCAATTAGGGCTGAATTTGAAAATCTACATTCAGTTTATTCAAATCGAATTCAAATTAAAATTTCAGTTTGATTTTCAACTTAAAAGAGTTCGAGTTCAAGATATTAACATTTTAAACCGATTTCAGATTATTTCCTGTCAGGATTATTTTGGTTGTTGGGCTGGAAAAATTATGCACCTAAAGATGACTTTGAAGTGTGCAGTGTGAACTTTCATTTTCAATTTTTTGAATTTATTGAAATGGCCCAAGGTTTTTTTATTTATGAAAAAAGTCCTCCTGTCTTTGTTGAATAATCACACCCGGTCAAACTTGTGGGCTCGTCGGGTCGTGGACGATTTATGACACTGATAGGAGCCAGGTGTTTTTTAATGGGTTGGTAATTGTCGATTAACTTTTTGTCTTTTTTTTTTTTGTGGGGGCCATTGTAGGGTCTGCTGCAATACTTCAATTTGGTAGAAGGATGCCTACAAATGATCGAGGCGTATCAAAAAAGGAAAAAATTCACATACGATTGGATAGTCCGAACCCGAGTTGACGGATACTGGAACGCCCCGTTGGGACCCGTGAATTTTATTCCGGGTCGATACCTTGTCCCACCCGGATCTGACTACGGTGGAATCAACGACCGACTCGGGATTGGCGATTTGAACACCTCAAGAGTTGCACTCGCACGCCTCTCTCTTATCCCTAAACTTGACACAGCCGGGTTTCAGCAACTCAACTCGGAGACTGCATTCAAAGCCCAACTCACCACCCAACGTGTGCCTTACGTCAGAAAACGGGTTCCGTTTTGTATCGTAACGGATAGGAGATACGCGTTCCCGCCGTATCGGTATGGCGTGCCCGTGGCTGCGCTGTCGAGTCCGGGTCCATTGAGTGGGGCCAAGTGCAGACCGTGCACAGCCGCTTGTCAAGGCCAGTGCGTGGCGGCTGTAATGCGATCGCTCAATAAAGGATGGAGCTGGACGGATTGGGAGAACGGGAGCCTTGCGTTGTGTAACGCCCGTGGCGAGTGGGAGAGAGGTTGGGAGAAGATTTTTGATAATGTTGGTGGGAATAGATTTGCGTCCGTGAGGAAAAGATTTGCAGAGTTGAAAAAGAAAGAATGTATTGATGATTTCAACGCGATGAAGAAACGGGTTTTCAGCTGGGAGGCTCCGCCGCCGGAGGACATATGTGCGCTTGGGTTAGGAGCTTAGAGACCATGAGGATCTTTCGTGAAAAGTGATAACTATAGGGGTGTTTTGGAGTTTATCAGAAATTTAGTTGTTCATTTTATACCAATATACCTTTTAGTATTTTTAATGTATACCGGAGCGAAATACAACTTTATCTTAAAAAAAATAAGATTAATTTTATAAAAATAAATTAAAAATTCATCTACGGAAAATGTCATCTGGATTGTATCAATGTATAATTCAATTTTAGTCGAAAGCTTAAAGCGTATCATTTTGGTTTTCGTGTTATTCTAATTGAAAAATGATATAATTTGTGTGATTTTAAAGTGTTGTTGATATAAATTTTGTAAATTTATTTTTGTAGTTATTTAAATTGAAATTAAAAGTTTAAGTGAAAATTATAATTTATTTATATTTTAATAATATTAATTTTATAATAATATATATTTTATAAATGATTAAAAATATATTTAATTATTCAAATTAATATTTAAAATTTCACGACAGTTAAGAAAATGTTGATTTTAAAGTAGGAGATCAACAGTGTCAGAGACATGAAAACAGGTGGGAAACGGTTGTTCACCTTTATTGAAATGGTGACGAGTGGAAAATACTTTGTTCACCTTTACTGAAATGGGAAGCAATTCAATTATAATATATATGTTAGTGGTGGAGTTAAAAAGTAGTTAACCAATAATCCAGTTTAACATTATTTTAAACCAAACCATGTTTTTAGTTTAAAAAAAAAAAAAACATGAACGAAACTTGAATTGGTTATTTTTGAAATATTAATTAATCAAATCAAATTTTAAAGTGTCATTTGGTGATTTTTGAAATATTAATCTATTTTATTATATTTTATCCATCCATTTGAGTGAAAAAACTGACTTTATTATATTCTTAAATCAATAATCAATATTAATTAATATCAATTTAAATCAATAATCAATATTAATAAATATCAGTTTAAATACCATTTCAATTTAATTAATAGATAATTTTGAACTATTTTAATGCTTATAATTGGCCAAAGGATTTATTCCCATCCAAAGTATTTTATTTTTTCAAGATTTTATTTCTTATTTTTTAAAAATCTTAAATATTCGTCTACAAACAGTTAAAATTAATGGTTTTAGGAAGAAAATAATTATTATTTTTATAATATTAAAAATAAACTGAATTTTAATCTAATTTTCTCTCTTAAACTTTTAAAACTAAAAGTTTTTCTCTAATTCAAATTTTAAAAAATGATGTTTTCCTCTTAGAGTATAGTTTTCAAATCTTTAACATCAAATCTAACATTATAACCGACAATGAATATCTTTCGATGTCTCATTTCTCTTTGATGACACTAAGACGAGATCAAATAAAAACAAGAAATCTCGTATTTTTTAGAAAAGATGAGAGGGAAGACAAAATCATCTTCCCCGATGAAACATTGTCTCCTATTGGGTTTAGAATTGTTGATCGGACAAAGAGATCATGAGGGAGCGATCACTAGAGTTTAAAAGCTAAATCATATGAGGGAAATATCATTTTTTAAAACTTGATTTATAAGAAAAATTGTTAGTTTTTAATATTTAAAAAAAAATTAAAAGGAGTAGAGTTTCGTTAGATAAATAAAATTTTCAAAATTAAATGATCCTTTGAGTGGGAAATAATCCTACTTTGGGTGGGAAATAGTCCTTTGAGCTCCAATTATTCAACGCACTACGCTATTGCTTTCACATTGCTATGGTCGGTGTTATCATTTCTTATTCTAAGCACTCACCTACATCGTGATTAAAGTTTATCCCACTCAAACCAAAGGCACACACCAGCGGTTGACTTCAATTTAAACCGAGAACGACTTAAGACCCATTTATAAAATAAATTTAATTCAAAATCAACTTGAAATTATCAGATTAAACAAATTTATACTCAAATTCAACTTGATTTGTGAAATAGAGATTTAAACTCAAAATCCTCAACCTTGAAATTCGACTTGTTTATTAATACAAATTCAATTCTTAATTCAAAGATTAACTTGAATTCTATTTAAAATTTGCTCAAAATTAACAAATTAAAACTAAAACTTGATTAAAAATTAATTTAACTTCCAATAAAATTATACATATATATTTTTTAATATACAGTTAAATACCCAAAAATAAATTATTAATAATTACCACTGAGAAGAAGTAACCAGTACTAATACAACCATATATTAGAAATATCAGAGAGATGTTCTGATGTAACTACGGACGGTTATGATTTACTGAATGTAAGATTGCCCGGTGATATCAACATCACGGTCAACTGATGAAGGTGGTGGAGGTTGGTGTTTGGGCTTGATGCCAGCACCAACTGGCCCATCAGCACTTTGGGTTTCACTGGCTGGAGGCTTTACTGGTTTTTTCTCATCTCCCGGTTCATTTCCGTACATTCCGCCGCCGTAGGCTTCACGGGTCAGCGGTTTCATCGGTTAAATATTTGGTGGTTGGTGGTGTTGGTTTCCCTCTTCTTCTGTCCTCCTGTCGCCGTCCCTTTCCATTGTTTACCTTGCACTCATCCTTAGACAAGCTGAACATTTATACTGCTTGCTTGCTAACTCCTCGCGTTCATTCAGGAAGACGTGTTGCAAATCCACACGTGGCATCTGTAAATGTGACAACGTCACCTACCGCATGCAAACTGACTGCGGTTTCAACCTGGCTGTTCATTTGGGCCAAAGTTTTGGCCCATCAGATGTTTTTGCCGGTCTGACATCCCAATCCATGATGCAGTGTTATCAACAGACAGGCCTGTGAGTCTGATGGATCTTGTTCGGTTTGTCTAAACCCGACTTTGAGATTTGGGCAGGGTTATTATATAGTGTTTAGGCTCGATTCATTTTAAAATTTCAGGCTTCATGTGATATTTCAGGTTTAAACCATACGAAGTTAAAAGAATAACTGGCCCCTGTGACTAATGCCTGGCAACGGTTGAACATGAGAGTTAACTCCCACTTCTAATTGTAGTTTCCCCCTGAGCTTAGACGTCTATTAAACTGAAATTGAAAAGATTAGGCATTTCAGTATAAATATCTTGAATAATGTTAAGTGTAAATTTTTTTTAGCATAAATTTGATATATAAAATATGTATTATCATGTGATTAAGTAAATATTTATTTTAAATTTAAGATCAATAATTTATATAATGATAAATAATATATATATCTAATTATATACTAAAAATTATATATATATGATTTTATTAAAATACCTTTGATAAGATGAGCTTTTATTCATCATGCAATATTAGGATAGATTTAAATCAAATCAATAAAGTCACTATCTCCCTACGTTGAAGAAGATACCTTCTTATCTATGCCAACGCTCCACGTGAACTGACTCAATGTCCCCATCGATGCCAATTCACAATATTGCAGTCGGCAATTTTACATATGTTTATTTTGAATTCATATTATATATATTATTATATAATTAAATATTATTATATTTTTAATTAATAATATTAAATTATAAAATAATATGTATTAAATATGTATATATTTATATACTCAATATATATATATAATTTTATTAATTATCGATTGATCTTTGTGAATTCTAAAAAAATTTATGATTATAAGTGAATTAGTTTTATTCGAATTTATAATTAATATCCAGTTTGAATTTATTGGATATTGATAAAATAAATAATATTAGTTAATAAAATAAATAATATTATTGAAAAAGATATATAATATAATTGGAAAAGATAAACTAACTTAATTATGAATTTAAATTAAATTAATTCAGTATGAATCTACCTCCAATTGTGGTTGAATTTCGACTTTCATGCATGCCAACGTCATTTCTCCCAAAGAAATCTCTTGCTTATTTGGAAACCTTATCTCGAATTTCGTAATTACTTGGTAGTTTTTCAGGACAACGTCTTCCAAGCCTATCTGTCATGTCTGGTTGCCAAGTATCCATGTCTTCAATTCTAATCTACAGGACTTTACTTTAGTCAAACGCAGACCTAACATTTATTCAACTGGGTTAAGCAAAACAGGGAGGAATCTGAACAAAACACAGAAGAGTCAAAATTAAAAATAATAATAAAATATAAGGGAGTCATATGCAGGGGGCTTCATCAGATGAATAGTACTGATAATGTTAAAATGTTATGATTTTCTAGCTGTTGGATACTTCGAAACGGTGAAGCGAACAAAATTCATCTTTTTTTAGTTTTTTGAAATCCTTTCGAAGGGTTTAGAATTTGAGCAATATTATGTATACTTATTTTTGATATATAATTCATGTATATAATGATGTGTCATCATGTAATTAAGTGATTTTAAAACATGTATCATCATATGATAAAAAAACATCCAATTACATGATAATACCTCATTTGCGTATATAAATTATGTACCAAAAATGAGTACACATAATTTTATTGTTAGAATTTTATATGTTTTTAGCCTTTCAAATGGTTTACATATAAGTAATTTTTTAAGATTAAATTGGGTCAATTGACCATTCTTAACCCCTTAGGCTTTGTTTACAATAATGAATTGAGTCATTTCGCACAAATAATTCAAGTTAGCTAATTCTTGAAGGATTTCTTAATGGGTGTATCAAATTATCAATAGTCATGCCACCTCAATCCTCAATGATGCCCTTTATTTTAGGTAGCTTAGCTTTGACAATGGAGCAAACCTTTGCATGCCTTTCCATTATTATTATTATCAGATCCTCAAAAGTGGGAGTTGGCATCGTATATTTATATTTCAGAGTGGTATGCAGCTACATGTCAATTTGATTTATTCAATGTCATATTCTTTTCAAGTTTCATGAAGCGCTTGAATTCATTTTTGGCTTGAGATTAATGGCCTATCATTATTGTTATACTGAATTGCTTATCTCTTCGTAGTTTTTTTTTTCAGTAACTCATTTTTTTAGAATGATGCATTTTCTTTTTTAACAATTTGTCACTTTTTTTTTCATCAATGTTATTATTTGTCAACCGATCAAGTTGAACTCAATCTTGAGTTAGTTATTTTACCTTTAAGTTGTCTCTTGTTTGAGCGTAACTTAATTTGAAACTGCTCTTAATTAAGATCATTATGTCTAGTTAGATCTAGATTTGATTTAAACTGTTCGAATTTGAGTTCATCCATTATAAGCCATGAATGAATAAATGTCTTCTTCCTTTTTTTATGTATTAATTCCTTTGTTTATTTGTGCATGAATTGTACATTTGACTTTTAAAGATTCATATGATGTTTTATGTCCCTCAGATTCAAATCTCCTTCCCATCTATTTGATCAAGTTCCAAGTTCCGCCATTAATTATTATGTGCTACGCTCAATCTTCATCCAGCACAGCACGCAGGTCTCGGTTTCCAGCGAAACCAGGAGCTCAAGATTGGCACATTGGCAATGGCAATCTCCTGGCTCCGATCCACTTGCATTAACTTTAGTTATAATAATATATCGAACTACGAACTACGCCTACACCATTATCAAATCTATGGGATGTTTAAAATCTCTCCAGAGACGGTGATATATGTGACAGCTGTGCTTGCTCCTTAAAATGCATCAACTTGTATAGTACCGTGAGGTGATATATGTGCTTGCTCCTTAAAAAAAAAAACAATTTAAAAAAAAAAAATCTTGTCCGCTTATTCATTCATATAGACATGTCCAATGGGTGAGGTTGGGTTGAGCGGATAGTACCGTGACTTTACGGGTTAGGTTGATACGGCCTAAAAGAAATAAAATAAAATTTAAAAATAAAAATATTATAATATGACAAGTTGGTCCACTAAAAGCCTAAGAAGGCATTGCACAAGAAACCTTCAGCCATATCACGGGTCTCGCCGTTCCTTAATTCGGCCTGGCACTGCCTTCAGACATGTTCATATTGCAATTTTCTTCTGCCTGTGGTTTTTTCGAATGGAATTTTTTTTTGTAAAACATGAGCTCATGTGTTCATGTTTGGAGTATTTGTGTTCTTTCCAGTTTGGTTGGGTTTCCTAAGGGAGTTAAATTGAAAACTAAAATAGAGATGGCTGAACTATCATGTTCTGTCCAGATTTGTTGAAGGCCAACCCATAGAACCGCATTATCGCCATATATTTGAATTTTGAAACTGATTTAATGCAGAGACATACCATAAACTTGCCACATTGGTCCAAGGATGGGTGCCGGCCGGCTTGCCTCTTATGGATGCCATTGCCCGTTGTTATATCCCAAATCAATAAATGCTTACTAGTTAGAATTATATTTGAATTCAAATTTAAATCATTTCAAGTTTAGTTATAGAATTACAAAGACATTGTTTCAATATCTATATTATCATCTATAATTGACAAAAGAATTTTGTTTTGGCAAGTTTTAATCGATTTTTTTTTAATTTTTACGAGTTTGATAAGAACACACAAAAATTTTAATTTGAATTTGATAATACTAAACCTTGATATTTAAGCTAAAGCTCGACTAAGAGCAATTCATTTCGAACTTGATGGAACTGACAATAGAGCCAGCTGGAACAAGGGGTGGGGGAAAAAAACATATGTCCTGGTTATTGGGTTAATGGCTCGAGGTTTTGTTTCCATTGTTTTCTTTTTTGGTAGTAGCCTGGACAGGAGTGACAGCAAGGACAGATAAAAAAACATGGAGTCGCATGATCAGTGTAGAAGGAAAGCCAGGTGTCAAAACCACGTGGTGTCTGCTCTCCACAGGAAAAGGAACCCATTGACGCCTCGGTTTTCAAGCTCAAACCTCCCACATGATTAAGCTTCAACAACAGCTATAATTATTCGCGGATCAAGTCTCTTCTTCCTAACCCCCTCGTGCGTACGTGCGCCTCAGTTGTCTTCTTCTTCCCTTTATATACTTCTTCTTCATTCCATTTCTTCCTCGCAAAAACAAGAAATAAATTACCATTGTTACTACAGAAATGGTGGGCGTCTTCAAGCGTTCTCTTTCATTTCCCAACAAGCATCCCAACCGTCCATCGAAACCGCCTATATCTCATCACGTAAGATCCGTCAGTCTTCCATGCAGATCACATCCTTTGATTTCCCAGATCAAAACTGAGATCAATGAGCTCAAAATCTGGTCTTCCAAATCTGAAAACCGAACATCGGCTTGGCTCTGTGACGGCTTACGTCGTCTCAAAGACGTTCACGACTCTCTTGATGATATTCTCCAACTCCCTCAAACACAGGAGTCTCTTCGTAACCAGCACCAGTGGGTCGAGAAGCTTCTAGAAGATTTTCTTCGCTTTGTTGACGTTTATGGAATCTTTCAGACGTCAGTTTTGGCTCTTAAAGAAGAGCAGCTTGCGGCACAGGTGGCTATAAGGAAGAAAGATGATTCAAGAGTGGCTTTGTATTTAAAAGCTAGAAAAAAGATTGCTAAAGAGATGGTTAAACTTGCATCAGCAATTCGATGTATTGGGCAATACCCAGTTCCAAGATCCCTGTTGGTGTCGAATATTGCTAACACTGAGTTGGCTGGTGTGGTCTGTGAAGCTGTGGAAGTGACATTGTTGGTCACAGAAGCTCTTTTTAGTGGAATTTCATCATCATTTGCGTCGAGAAAGTCTTCTTGGATGGGGCTGAGGTTAAGCAAGAGGGCTAAGAGTCTCAAGGTTGAAGAAAGTATTGAAGAATTTCAACAAGTTAGTGCAGAGATCTTGTGGGGTTTGAGAAAAAAAGATGACGAACATGTTGACAAGGTATTGAAGAAAATGCAGCATTTAGAAGGTTGTATCTGCAGTGTTGATAGTGTTAGTGAAAAAGCATTTAGAAGCTTGATCAACACTAGGGTTTCACTACTCAACACTCTCACGCACCATTAGAGAGTTGGACTGGATTCAATTTGATTCGGATCAAGCATGAAAAAGACCCAGTTCGAGATCAGTTCAAATTTAACGAGTTGAAGTTTGAATTCAGCTAAAACTCAAGCAACTTGTTTCAAATCTAGCCTTGTTTCGCTTTCCTTATGTTTCAATTACTTAGAACAAAATGAAATTCTTCGAAACCAGTCTGCAGATCATGTGAATGTAAATGGAATGGAACTTTGTACAGTTTGGAATTTTCGTAAATTGATTTTCTTCAGTCATGTTTCATAAATCTTAAAATGAAGTACAATTGGTTCTTGTATATTTTACTTCTAATTCGCCATTACAATTTCTCTTTATTGAGTATTCAGAGATATTCATTTTGAAATTTACTTAGTAATTGGATATCATCTGGGAGTGCTGAGTTAATTATATTAGTGCACCTGAGAGAAAGGAACATGAAAACAAAATACAAAGTCCGCAACTGTAGCAAAGAAGCACATGGTTTGCTAGTAGCTAGGCGTAGATTCAAGTAGAAGCGCAGCTAACTTCGCAAGGTCAAGCTTAGTCGGCTTGAAGTTTTAATGGCCAGCTCGGGATTGAGTTTGGCAAACAATAACATCATAGAAGAAAAAGACGAGTCGTTAAAAGAAGGGAAGACTTGCCGAGGACGAAAGAATAATTGCCATAGAAGAAGAGGAATCCCCAGCGAGAAGAGATCAAGTGTGGTGACATCGGCGAGCCCTCAATCTGAAAGCTGGATTAGAGCTGATTAGAGTCCGATAATGGACTCAAACTCATCATGAACCCTAAATGATGTGCTTAAGTGCATTCGAGCTAACCAAAGAAGTTGTTGAAGGATTCCAATGGGATGGTGTATAGTATCACCAACAAGATTAATAATATTATTAATGAGATGAATAATATAATAAAAGAGGATTCAAATTAAACTCAAAACAAACTGTCACACTCAAGCTCCAATTCAAATTTGACTTAAATAAACACCTAGTCATGCCGAGATGCTTTGATTCGAATCCAATTCTACCCAATTTCAATCAAACTGGAGTTTAACTCTAATTTAACTTGTTTAAACTAAACATAAATTTGAACCCAAATTGGTTTTGCTCAATATAATGAAATTGTATAAGTAGAATTTCTGTGAAGTATAATAAAAGCCCAATCATGAGCTGTGAAAAGAACCATAATGCTTCATATAATTGGCCTTGTTTCCCTGCTACTCAGTTCATGAATCAGGATTCTCCGCTGCCATTGACAGCATATTTTAGCTCAAGACTGCAACATGTTAGGCCGTCCTAACAAAAAAGAGAATAAAGAGAATGTGGTCCCTTTTCATTAAGTGCTTAGCATCTCCATGTCTTTTCTTTGATTATTAAGAAATTTGGGGCCCTGGTCCACGGATAATTGAAGTCAATCCCCTCTTGTCATTGGCCATTTATGTTACACACGTTGGTGAGTTGTTATGAACATTTAGGTATTGTTCCAGTTAGAGATAAAATCGAGTTGAGATAAATCCGACTAAGGGTTAACTCATGTTTGGTTTAAGTTTGACTCGTTCAAATTGTTAAAAAAGAAATGAAGAATCATCGAAAAAAAGAAAATGATTGTTGACAAGGTGAGCTGCAGTGAGACAATGCAGATACCTAGGGGTGGAATCGATCTAAACTAGTTCGAGCTTAGACTGTTGTTTGGTTCATAAGAGCCAAGTTTGAGCTAGTGCTTGAGCTCATTGATCTTGACTCAAGATTGACAACATGTTAATGTTGCTGCATTGGAGCTTGCCACATTTAAGATTTTTTTTCTTTTTTAATGATGATTTTTCTTTTCTGATAATTTTTCTTTTTCTTTGGTGTCATTGAACAACTATCTCAAACTAGCCAAGTTCAATATCAAGTTAATTGTTCTAAATTCAAATCAAATTTGAATTGATTCTTAGATTTGACTTAACTCAAATCTACTCTTGTCGTGTTAATGAAAAGGTTCAAACCGAACTGAACAATAATCTAAGTTCAAGCAGGATCGAAGTTTGAACCCACCTGTAGTTTCAATGTTGCTATGATATGATTTATATGCAATAATAGTACTCTTATTAACCAAATTAAGTGCTTATGGACCTCAGATTATTTATCCAATTCTAATGGACCACAGCCCACTATTTGTAAAGGGCGAAAGTAGAATTGATTCTTTTTGCAATTTAAATGGACCACAGTCCACTATTAGTAGAGAGCAAAAGGAGTTCGGAATTGTGCCAAAAAATTACAAATTTCCTTTATAAAAAGAAAGGAAACGCCTTTGATGCTCTAGAGAGCTACCACTACATACCCTCGAAAAGTTGAAGTGGCGTTTAATTTTCTGTCCCGATAAAAGGCTTCCCTCTTTTTCTTTTGAACCTCTTAGATACATACGGGAATTTAATTTCGTATTCGATACTAACTTATTCGAAACCAAACATTTGAATTGATTCAAGCTTCACTTGTATTATCAAAAAACAATTTTAATTCTTAACTCAAACTTAATTTATTCATTCTAAATTTAAGTAAGATCAAATCTTACCCATATTATAGCTCTAGCATCAGTATGAGCTAATGTAGTTTCGAAATCTTTATAATCTGTCCTACATTTTAAATACTAGTTTATTTGGGCTCTCTATGCATCTTTTTACAAGGGGAAAAATATGTATATAAAGATAACGATTGTTTTTAATGCTAGGAGTTTGATGAATTTAATCTATTAACAACAAAGATACCAACGAAGAAAGGAAAAACAAAAAAGGGTTGACAACATCTCTTTACTATATTAATTCTACGAAACAATTTGTTGAGGATTGGAGTAGATTCATTGGCCCATTCGCCTTAGATTGAAACTATAATGTGCTCAAGTTCAAGTTAAAACCAATTATTAAACTCGTTTTAACATAACGAGCTAAGTTTGAGTCATATTAATTCAATTTATGGTAAATTATTTTTAAATTGATTTTGAACTTCAATTTATTGATTTTAAATTATTTTGAAATTGACTTTCTTTTTTAATTTGAACCAATATTTAAAATTAAATTTTGTTTATATTTAGTTTGGATCAAATCCAATTCTAAATCTTCCTTTTAAGTGATTCAAATTAGAAATAAGGAAAGTGATACCTGATAAACATATGAGTGAGGCGTGGAGTTATGGTCAAATATTAGAGAAATGGAGTGGTTAAAGTTTACAAAGAACACTTTGATCATGCCATGTTTTTAGAAATGAGGTTGTGAAAGTGAGTAGCACCTTCACCAATTGTCTATGAAAAGAGCAGGATGGGGAGTAAGGCGACGGGGGCCACAAGTCATGTGTAAACTAGTTACTTTCACTTTGTATATCTTATGGGGCAGTTGCGAAAGAGACACAGGGATTCGTTATAATATGGTAGAGCCGCCTAAAAGGCAGAAGAGGACCATACTTCCTCACGTAAAAACAAACAGAAAGGAGCCAGGGTACAGACAAATTTTACTGAGTTGGAATTCCACCGTTTTAAATTCTTTTTAGGTCTCCCATTCGAAAATTCCACTGTTAAAAACGGCATGCATTAGACTTGAGTTAAACTAAATTACAGTTTGGATTAATTTAAGTTTAATTTAATTCAAAGGGTATTAAATTCAAGTTTAACTATAATATGGGATTAACATAGATAGTGATTGATAAGACAATGGTTGCATGTTTAAAAAGCTATCCAGAACAAGAATCCAAATGATTTGACAAGGCAACAGCAAGATTTTATTTTGAAATCACCCACCCATAATGGTGGCCATAATTAGGTGAATTTAGTGCTTCATATCATATGCAATGATACTGCAGCGAACTATTTTCAATTTGCCAATTGATTGTAGCCAAAAGTGTAACAGCTCTTCACTGCATAACGTCTTAAATCAAATACACGAGACTGTCTCGGATAGTTTGTCTAAATTTACATTATTCTTCTTTTTCTCTGAGAATTTGCCTTTCTTTTATTTAATATCTCAAATAAATTATTCTAAATTTTAATCAAATTTAAATTAATTTCTATTTAATTTAACTCTACTTAAATTCATCTTTACGCAAATTATATAGAATTATAGTTTTTATCCATAAAATTTATAAATTAATAATTGATAGTATCTATGCAAAATATTCATAAAATCAATCTCCAAATAGGAAATTGTCATATCAATTTGATGGTCATGTTGGCTTCAATATGACTAAAATTATTTTAAAATTTTAATTTAGTTAAACCGATAATTCCATAAACAGACCGTTTGACCTATCGGAAACTTTGTTTGTAACAATAGAAAGACAAAATGTGCCAAATGTAATTGACAAAAAAGGTAATTATAAGAAGTAAAATCACCTTTTAAGGACGAATTATTTATTCAAATTATAATAAAATCATGGGCAAAAAGGTCAAAACAGTAAAAGAGACGTTATAAAAAATCCCGCCACACGTTTTGCCTCTATAAAAATCAGAGTCCACTACACCCTCTTACTCTCTCATATACCGCCGTGAGTCACCGGCTTTAAATGCGTTTTCAAATTCTCGGCGAGAATTGAAACCGACCGTACGTAGCTACATACGCTGTTTGTTCGTTAAGAATCACGTGTCAGTCATGGGTTGCAACACGTCGAAGCTTGACGGCCTCCCTGCCATCGCTCTGTGCCGTGATCGCTGTAATTTCCTGGAAGACGCGCTACAGCATAGCTACGCCCTGGCCGATGCGCACGTGGCCTATATGCAGTCTCTCAAGACGCTTGGCTCCACGCTTCATCAGTTGTTCGACAATCAGGAAGTTAATATTCCATCCAACGGTGATCCTCCTGCCAAATTATCGAAATCTTCTCCACCTGACCGGTCTCCATCGAGTTTAACCTCAGATTCACATATTCAGTTCGATTCCGACTCCGAAGATGAAGATAGAATTAAAGATTTTGAATCATATGACCGTAATTATTCCAACTATTTTAATACGTTCGTGTCTATGAATTATAACGACAATTCTAGAAGTTACCGGTATAACGGTGAAATGAGTGGTCGTGATTGGGCGTCCAAAACGCCACCGCCTCCAACTCCAAGCGGCTCCTCTTGGGATTTCTTGAACTTCTTTGAGCCACTCGAGAAATATGACAATCCGTACGGCGTTACTCGTGATTCACAACAAGACGTAGAAGCTGACGAGAAAAAACAAAAACATGAACAAGTTTCAGCTGGAAGTGACAAGGCTCTGCCTTCTTTGGCGAAAGAGAAGGGTGATGATGTGGAGAAAAAGAAGGTAATCTCAGAGAAAGAGCGTTCGGAGGAGTCTGAATCAAAAAGTAGTAATCACAATGGTCAACGAGGTGTCTCCGAGGTTATGAGAGAAGTACAGGTTCAGTTTGAAAAAGCATCTGAGTCTGGTAATGAGGTTTTGAAAATGTTTGATGCCTGTAGATTTCGTTATCATAAAAAATTTTCTGTCTACGGTCAAGGTAATTTCTAATTCGTTCAGTAATTAAGGATTTTGGAGATTTGAATTAGTTAATAAGTGTTCAAAGCTTTATTTTTTTTTTTTTGTAGTATCCTCAAAGATGTTGCACGCGGTGAGTCCATCGAGAATGGTGGCATCTACATATATCAATTATCAAGGTTTGGGGGACGATGTGGTTCTGAATTCAAAGAATCTGACTGCAACTCTGAAGAAACTGTGCCTATGGGAGAGAAAACTCTATGATGAAGTTAAGGTATGCTTGCCTTTACAGTGGTCCAAGTCTCTTTAATTTTGTATTTACCTTTGCCCTTTTTCTTTTTTGTTATTCTCGCTAAATCAGTGAACAGAGGAATTTGTCGGTGAATTCAAAGTTTGATGTTGATGTTGATGTTGATGTTTCATGGCAACGTTAACTTTTTATGAATTGTATGTAGATGGACAAGATTAGCATCACTTTGTTACATTATCTGACATAACTTGTCAGGGCTATAACCCAAATTCAAATTGTTAAAATTTTCTAAACTCTATGAATATTCCGAATATGTTTATTTCTATATATTTATGTTTGTTTTGAATAAAATTTTATTTATGCTTTTAAATTTACTACCAAGTTGACTTACTTTAAATTTGAGGGGCATAAACTTCTATAATTAAATGAATGCTTCTGTAATTATGCTGGAATGATCAAGTCAGTATGCTCTAGAAGTTCTCCGTGAATTGCAAATTTTAACTTGTTTATCAGTTTATTTTTTAAGTTAATCTACTTCGCATGCTTCCAGTTCCGGTCCATATTTCTGCCCTGTCAACTCAATTTTTTTTTTTTTTGGGTGAGAACTAAGTATGGATGCCATATCTTTATTATATCATTCTGCAATCTCATGGTGATAACTTTTGTTTAATTCTGGGACTTAAATTCACCAGTCGATGAGTCAAAGCTCTACCTTCCATCCAAAAGATGAATCCTCAGGAATATTCAACAGTGGGGCATATGCTTGTGTCTCTGGTTAAAATAATCTTTCCTTACCTCTATGTTTTACGCTGTTAAAAGAAACACTCTGAAAAATCTCTATAATGAACTAAGAAAATTACAATTTGTGACGAAAAGAAAATCAAGTCATGGCCATAAGGTAGAGCAATTCTCCATTGTTAATGATGAAAGCAAGCATCAGAATACTGCATTCTCTCAGATTTCTTTTGTCTTTTGTATGTTGGATATGCAAATTAAGATTGTGCTCTGTGTTTCAAGGCTGAGGAAAAATTACGCCTACTTTATGCGAGGAAGTGTAGGCAGATGAAAAGTATGGATGAGAAAGGTGCTGAAACTCTTAAAGTTGATGCAGTTCGAACCATGCTCAGGACTTTATCTACTAGAATCAAAATTGCAATTCACGTCATCGACAAGATGTCTATTGCTATAAATAAGCTGAGGGATGAAGAATTGTGGCTGCACATCAGGGATTTGGTTCAGAGGTACATTTAAATTTTAGATTACTCTTGTCCATTCCTTCTCTCTTGTTTGCACTACTAGGAACTTGAGGAAGCATTGATAATGGAAGCATAAACTGTGCTTAGCTTTATATGAAGATTTGGTTTATCTTTCCCCATTTGTGATTGAAGGTCGTGCATGCATTCTTAATACCTAAATGAGATGGTTTCTATCTGACCACTTTTTTTTTTCCTTTCTTCCTTTCCTAAGTTTCAGTGGCATGTGACAACCTTTATATTGAAGTTTTCTTGCTGCTAATGCTTTTATTTTGTATAATTGTGGCTTATATATGGTGTCAGCAGGTTACTTGAAATGTGGAAATGTATGCTTGAATGTCATAGGTGTCAGTCACAAACAGTTTTGGAAGCCAAAGCTTTAGATGCCATTGCATCAAATGCAAAGCTTGACCATGCTCATCTTGAATTTGCCATAAAACTCAAGTTTGAGCTGCAAAATTGTAACCTAAACTTCTCCAATTGGATTGAAGCACAAAAATGTTATGTCAAAGCCTTGAATGGTTGGCTAATGAAATGTCTTCGATATGAACCTGAGGTAACTCCTGATGGTATAGTGCCCTTCTCTCCTGGTAGGATTGGAGCACCCCCTGTGTTTGTGATAGCTTATCAGTGGTCACAAGCCATGGATACACTATCTGAAAAAGAAGTGACTGAAGCCATCTATGATTTCTCTGCATGTGTAAATCAACTCTTGGAGCATCATAAAGTAGACCTGCAGCAAATGGTAATCACCAACAAGGATGTGGAAAGACAAGTTAAGATCATGGAGAGGGAGGAGCAAAAAATCCAGAAGGTCATACAAGCTCGAGACAGAAGGATGATTCTTTTGGCTAGGGAAGGGAGTGGTAGTATGCATTCTAGTCTAAAACAGATTTTCATGGCCATTGAGAAATTCGCTGTCAACTCCAAACAGGCTTACGATGAGCTTCACGTACTAATTGAAGAAAGAAGTTCAGTCAAGTGATGCCAGCACGTCCTTTATCTCAAAATCTCGTAATCCTTGTACTTTTGCCATTGTTTTTTGCTTTTGTAGTGCAGTTATCTGTAAACAAATTGTTAAAGAGAGATTCCTCTTATAAAATATATGTGTGTGTGCCTTTTGAAAGGTAGAATTTTGAGCACATTTCTTGTCTTAGTCAACAATGGATTTAGAACCATTGTTTGGGAGGCAATATTTGCTCAATTTGTCTATTTGTAAGGCAAGTGTTCGAATTGTGATTTATCCAGTTACATTTCAGCAATATTAGAAGAGTCTTTGTTTACCATCAGTTGCAGGTTAATGAGTTGGCATTGCCTAGGGGGTAAACGGGGAAAATTAACCAAGTAGTTGAATATTCACTGCTCTCTCTCTGCTGCCTAAAGCATCCTAATTTAAGGTGCTTCAGATATGTGAAAAAGAAGAACAATGCCAAGGTAAGTCTGGTTGAATTTATTTTATACAATTCCCCAGTTGCCTAAGGGAGGTTGTGATTTTAATTTAGCTGCAGCATTAACTATCCTTGGTGGATTTGTGACTTTTTCCTGTTGTATTGCCTCAGTGGATTTATTTTGAATCCTTGTAGGTGTCAAGCTTATTCATTAGATGAGTTTAAGATCATTGCAACGGGGGAGTAGCTTTTGGGTAGATATTTTGTGGACCAATTGGGTTTGGTCATAAGGGGTGAGTGGAACCGGATGCCTTGCTATAAAGCAGAAACCAGATTTGGATTCAGAACCAACCAGTTCACACAAACAACTTTTTTCTTCCCCTATTGAAAATTTTATTTTTCCTCCTGGCACTATGCTTCTTCCTAAAACAATTTTTGCGTTCTTTCTCCCGGAACTGTGCTTCTTTATCATCTCAATTCAATCTCCCTCTCCCCGGGTAAGCTTTTCTCTAAACAATGGCTCTCTCAACACTGTTCACTCTCATGCCATTTCTCTTAGTCCTTTCAGTAATGACCCAGTCCCTTTTACTTTTACCCTCTCTGTCAAGATAGCCACCCTTGATTTCATCACCACCAACACCAATCTCTTCTCCCCCTATGCCTCCACCGATGTTTGTATCAACTACAGGCAAAAAATGAACAAAACATCATCATTTTGGTTAAGCAAATTTGAAAAAAAAAAAAGGTTTCATCAGCTAGGTACCCTAAATTTGCTCTACATTCAGTTTTCGGGTCAGTTTTGGTTCCTTAGAAATGGTAGAACTGGAACTTACTTGGGATAGGTTGGTTTCAGATAGGAATTGAAACACCAGGTATCCAACGATTTGGATTTTTTGGTTCCTATATTCACCCCTATTGGTTAGTGTTGTTTTTGTTTCTTCCTGTTCTGATTCTCTGATTATTTTAGAAAATGTGTAATATTAGTTTTACTCCCTGTTTCCCTTTTTCAAAATAGAAAACATCAAAAACAAGATTTCAATGTTTCATTAAAAATTTGAAAATACAAAACAGAGAAAAGATGCCTTTTATGTTTTATTCTTTCCAGTTCACATTTATTTTGAGAAAACAATAACTAACACACTTTTGATCTCTTTTCCAAATGTTGTTTCCATAAAATGATCATGAATTCATTTTCAAAATTTGAGCTTAAAGCAAACAGGGGGAGCAATTAGGGATAGTAAAT
The DNA here is from genome assembly GCF_011075055.1 of Mangifera indica. Taxonomy (NCBI): domain Eukaryota; kingdom Viridiplantae; phylum Streptophyta; class Magnoliopsida; order Sapindales; family Anacardiaceae; genus Mangifera; species Mangifera indica. The sequence continues at coordinate 597,325 of NC_058147.1, read as the reverse complement.
ATTCTACTTCTACTCTTTGATGTGAATATGGGAGCGTATGAGGAGGCTAGGTGTGTGCTCCAGCTGGATTGTTGTTGTATCATTTGCACCTTTTGTGTTTTGGTCCCCACTTTAAGCTTGTTTTATTACTTAGTTTATACTCTTGAGTAGGGTTAGATTCGAATTGAATTAATTTGGTTTTGACTCAGTATTTGACTCATATGAGTTGAGCTCAAGTTAATAAGGGTCAGTTCGAAATTGACACCTTATTAGTGTTGTTGCACAGAAATTTGTCAAATTAATAATTAGTTTTTATTCTCTTACGATAGGAATTTCTCATTTTCTCAAATGATTTTTTTTTGACAATTTTCCTTTTGGTATTACTGTTTCCTTGCTTGAGTAAGTTGAACTTAAGTTTGAGCTAACTATTTTACATTCAAGCTAAACTCATAGTGTCTTTTGTTCTAATTTAACTCTAATTGAATCAACCCCTACTCTTAACTCATTTTCTCTTAGGAGGAAATCGCAGTGATTATTCTGAATTTGTCTTCTAGACGTGTGCTAAATTTCCGCAATGTTTCAGTGCTGTGGATTAGATTAGTTGAAAAACAGACTTGGTAGCTGTCTTCTTATATTCAACATCAACCATTTACGTGCATGAACAAAACATCTAACCTAATCTAAGCAGCCCTTTTTTCTGAAAATGGAGTCAATAACAAACTGCTAAACTGTCTCTTATCAAGACCTGCCCACTTTGGCTTTGCTTATAACCAGGTAAGTCTTGCTTTCCTAAGCTATCGGCCTTTTAAAAATGATAAAAATTTATTAATATTAATAATAAAAATTAATTTATATATTAATGATAATATCTATATACTGTTACTTGTCATTTTGAAGAAGAGAATGTCTTTGTATATAAACTCAATTTTCTCTTATCATCTACGAATTTGAAAAATATAATCCCAAAGGATTTGATTTTGATTTCGTTTTAAATTCGGTCATTTGCAATTTTTAATATGTAATTTAAAGGATTATGAATGAAAAAAACGGTGGCATGAAAAAATCGCACCCATTTGTCACTCTTTCTTATACTCAAATTTGTTGGTAAGTACGATTTTGAATCCTATAATAAACCTCCCAATGAGTTTAGTGTCCAAATTATGGTCATGCTTGTGGGTGTATATACGGTGCCTTTATACACAATCAATCGTAACATCCTTTTATATGCATATTTGATCCACATTTAGGCTCATTATTTTTAAAATTTTTCCTATTTGACATATATCTATCTAAAATGGATATAATTTCATCTATAAGATATGTAATTAGTTAATTTCATAATTGATATTATAAAAAAATTTAAATATATTATTAATATAAAAAATATTTTAAGAAATTTGCAAAGCAAATATTTAATAGAAGATATTCCAGTTTAAATAAATATAATATTAATTTATGTTCGATAATTTTTTAAAGTTATTTAATTATAATAATATTAATTTATTATTATCAATTAAATACAATAATAATTTTCACAAGTCAAATATTTGTTTGATTAATATTAATAATAGAATCTTATACATTATTTTAATTAAATGTATTTAATATGTTAAAATATATATTAAGTTTAAAATGATAATAAAAATTAAGATTTATTTAATAATATTTACTTAATAATTTTATTACTATGTAATTTAATTTGATTAGAATTAAATATAATTTAGAATTCAACTCATCCCAAACCCAACTAAATTTCTTATTCCACGAAATTATTCATCTGGTGAGTGACAGAATCTATCTCAAAGTCAGCAAGCTCCAGTATCATTTTTTTACCGGTTTACAGGAGTTTAAACTAACTGTTTAAGATTGAAACCGAAGACAACCCACCATGTTCAGGTTCAGTTCGAATCTCTTTGTAAAGGCAGGTTGGCGCGTGAATGGTAACTAAAATATCGCGAGAAGTTAAAAGAGAGTTGTTGGACAAAAATATCTCTCACGGTGAAAAAGGACATTTTTCTACAGTAGAAGGAAACGCAGGGAGACAGACAGAGGGATTGCAAGACCTCTCCAGTCTGCTCTGATTAGATCTCTTTCTCTCTCTCTCTCTTTCACTTTCCCACACGTGTGCATTCTCAGACACAAACAAAACTCTCTCCCATAGAGAGAGAATCTATATTCTTCTTCTTTCATCATTTTAAGATTTTACACAAGACAGCTCAGCAGCTGGGTTCCTTCTGAGTCAAAACTCGACCGAGTTATGGGCTGTTGTGAATCCACCATCTTGAAAGCTCCACCCGACTCAGCCGATAAATCCCATCATCATCAACAGTCTCATCGCAACCGACAAAACAACCATCCCATCCAACCATCTAACGGTATCGATTCCTCCTCCGCTGCCGCCGCCGCCGCCGCCTCCGAAGGAACGCCGGCTTTCTCTGAGTTCTCCTTAGCTGACCTTAAAGCCGCCACGAACAATTTCAGTGCCGATTTTATTGTATCCGAGAGTGGTGAGAAAGCCAACAATGTGGTCTACAAAGGCCGTCTTCAAGACGGCAACAATAACCGCCGTTGGATCGCCGTTAAAAAAATTACCAAATTTGCTTGGCCCGATCCCAAACAGTTCGCTGTATGCTTTTTTTTTTCAATTTTTTATTTCAGTTTTTCTTTTTATCTCTAGGGTTTCAAATGTTTATTTCTTTGTTTATTTGCAGGACGAAGCCTGGGGCGTTGGGAAGCTGAGGCATACCAAGCTGGCGAATTTGATTGGCTACTGCTGTGATGGCGACGAGAGATTACTTGTGGCTGAGTACATGCCAAATGATACACTTGCTAAACATCTTTTCCACTGTACGTTTGTGTTCATTGAGCTATTAAGTGAAGTAATTTTTACGTACTTCTTTAAGAATTCATTATTGTCATTACTGTAATAGCCATGGCTCTGCTTGTTAGATGATAAAACAAGTATTATGGTGCTGGAATGTTATGCTAATGTTGATAATATTCTAGCGCTTTTAATTAGGCACCCAAAGTGTTGCTGCCTTACCCATGTTCATTTTGTTTTGTTTATACCACATTTTATTTCCTTGACAGGGGAGAATCAAACCATTGAATGGGCTATGCGTTTGAGAGTTGCTTTGTATATTGCTGAAGCTTTAGATTATTGTAGTAGCGAAGGACGTCCTTTGTACCATGATTTGAATGCATATAGGGTTCTCTTTGATGAGGTAATGTAATGGATTCGGTTAGGATGTTATCATTTCTGGTTTACCGAAATAAAGTAGGTGATTTTGTGGCTGGTTTGGGCAGAATGGTGATCCTCGGCTTTCATGCTTTGGATTAATGAAAAATAGCAGGGATGGAAAAAGTTACAGCACGAATCTTGCCTATACACCTCCAGAGTATCTAAGAAATGGTAACTAATGTTGTGTATGTTTCTTTTTATGTAAGTTCCACTGACCATTTAGTCATGTTTGTCTATCAATCGTTTGTAGTCATTGGTTTTGGTAATCTCAGTGAGAACCCTTTACAAAAAATGATCAAGCCAACATTTTAAAATTTGAGATAGATTAGCATTTAATCTAAGAGTGACTTCTATTCTGCAGAACTTATGTGGTCTATAATTGGTCAGTTTTGGGTTTCCTATCCTCATGTTTTCTTGTTGCCATGTGACTTTCCTAGGTTTTATAGATGCAATTAATATGTAGGATGTTTTACTTGACATTAATTATCTAAGACATCACAGTTTGTGTCATATAGACTCTCCTCAAATTTTGTCTTCCTTGTGTTGGATTTTAATTCAAAAGATCAATTGAGCCAAAACAATCACACGAGTGATTGATGTTCTACATTTGTGATTCAGAGAGTGTACATTATTAACATTATAGGAAAAGATATATAATGATATCTCATTTAGTCATTTATGCTTTTATCTGTATGGGAATATGTTGAACAGTTATTTTGCATATTGTAGGAAGGGTTACTCCTGAAAGTGTAATTTTCAGCTTTGGGACTGTCCTTTTGGATCTTCTCAGTGGAAAGCATATTCCTCCTAGTCATGTAAGTATTTTATATGCCTACATACACCAGTTTTATTCAATTGGCTATAATGGACATCTAATTTTGTGGTTGTTATCACCCTGTTCAATTGTTAACTTGACTAAGAGCTGTAGTTTGACTGTCATTTCTTGGTGTTTGTCTTATTTTTAGACATTTCCCTTGAATATTTTGCTTCTTTGCCTTAGTATTTTGTTAGCTTGAATTTATATTGTTTTATAGGATTTATGGTACTTCTGATCCTGTTTGATTTGAACTTTAAACCAGTTAAATTCAACCTGGGCATCTATCTAGTTGGAGAGAATATTTGATGATGTAGCTGAATGGTGAACTGAGAAATTGATTTGTCTATGATGGTTGAGCAGACTGTAAAAGTTTATTTTTACAGATTTTGTTGTCTATTTTTTCTGTGTTCTTTGTATACAGGCTCTGGATATGATACGGGGCAAGAATATTCTTTTCTTAACGGATTCACATCTGGAGGGAAACTTTTCAACCGAAGAGGCTACAGTGGTCTTTGATCTTGCTTCCCGATGCTTACAATATGAACCTAGGGAGCGACCAAATACCAAAGATCTTGTTTCTACACTTGCTCCCCTGCAAAATAGACCTGATGTAAGCTGTCTTCTCTGTTTTATTCTTGTTTAATGCTTGCACTTATCATATACTTATCTTTTTAGACAATACAATTTTGCCAAGTAGCAACAGGGCAAGTTACCATTTATTGGATCAGATGCATGTATTTTTAATGATTATAATTATTGAGATATGACATTATTTCTTGTGTTAACAATTCACTAACTTATCATAACAGGCTTTGACATCTTTATAATATGTGAACTTCTTCTGTCCCTACTTGTAGATTACATGTTTATGGAACACTTAGTGGTGTTTTCATGATAAAAGAGATGTACATTTTTTCAGAAGTTGAGGTTTGTATAATTTTGCCTGTAGGTTCCATCTTATTCAATGCTAGGAATTCCAAGGAATGAGGAAGCACCTCCTACTCCACAACACCCTCTTTCCCAAATGGGTGATGCTTGTTCACGGAGGGACCTGACAGCCATCCATCAGATTTTGGTAATGACACACTACAAAGATGATGAAGGAACCAATGAGGTAACTGAATTGTACAAATGCAGATTGCAGATCACTATTCTAAATGCTGTGCTGAATCTTTTATTTTTTTTATATGGATTGGTTTAGTTATCTTTTCAAGAGTGGACCCAACAAATGAGAGATATGTTGGAGGCCAGAAAGCGTGGTGATGTGGCATTCAGGGAGAAAGATTTTAAAACTGCTATAGATTGCTATTCTCAGGTATGTATATACTTCTTTACAGGTTTGAGAAGCTAGTATTTTTGTGCTAAGACCAGATAAAATGTTACACTTGGGGTGGGTTTAATTTTTAGACCTGAATATTTGTCTAAAAATGAAATGAAGGCTGCGTATTGGAATTCTGAGACCTCAATATTCAATTAAAATTATTTGACATTTCAGCCACTTTAACACATATTGGAAGCTTCAATTTTTCCCAATGGGTAAATTATCTAAATGGCATATCAATATCTGTCTTCAGTCAAATGTAACAAGGTCCTGAGTGATGAAGCATTCATTGTGGATAATATCTGTACTTTGTGCCCTAACTCTTTAAGAGCAAAACAACTTTTGATGGTTGAAGAAAATAAGAGACTGTATTGTGATGTGTTAGGGTATTTCCTCAATCTCTATCATTTCTAAATGCAGTTCATAGATGTGGGAACCATGGTTTCCCCAACTGTGTATGCTAGGCGAAGTCTTTGCCATCTACTATGTGATCAGCCCGATGCTGCTCTCCGAGATGCAATGCAAGCACAATGTGTCTACCCAGATTGGTCCACAGCATTTTACATGCAGGCAGTTGCTCTTGCAAAGTTAGACATGCACAAGGATGCAGCTGACATGTTGAAAGAGGCTGCTTCATTAGAAGAAAAAAGGCAACGGGGTGGGAGAGGTTCTTGAGTGATTGTAAAATTCTTTGTAACACTGCTCAATCAATTGCTGTGGTTATTGTTGTTGTAAGAAAATATTTGGGTCTATCTATGATGGGAGTGGGAATATGCTTTCATCGAAAATGTACCATAGAGGGAGGGAGATACTTTGTATTACTCTGGCTGCTATATTTTTTACAATTTCAGTGAAATAATCAGTCTTTCATATGTACATGCAAAGGTAAACTTGATTTGAGAAGGGTGCAACTTGAAGAATTTTCAATGAACTCCTTCCCAATGCAAGCTCTGTTGGAGTTGGAGCAAGCACATTAAGGAATGGCAATCTGTATTATGTTAATTTCTGCCAGTCTCTAAGGTTACAGTAGTTACTGGGCTATACTAGCATTAACAATTAAATATAAATACAGATTCAAATTATAACATGTCATTATATAATTAAATAGTTTTGAATTAGAGATAAGTAATATTTATATAAGTGTTTATACCTGTGTATTTACCGTTGGTGTATACAGTATTATTTCTCAAGGAAATGACAGATTGTATTGATTAGTTGATGCAGATTTGGCTAAAAAGAAAAAGGGGCTGAGCCTTGGTATCTCATGTGTTGGCTCTACAAATAGCCAAGCAGAAATATTTGTGGCACATATCCTTCTAATACTGTGTCATATTTCTAGACTGGAAAAATTAGTTAGTTTTACAAGTTGTGTATGAAAACTTATGATACAAACATGGTTTTGATGGCTACACAAGCAATCAGGCAACAAACAGCTCAGCTTTCCCATCAATGAAGAGGCTCATGAATTCTTCCCCATCAACTGTTTCTTTCTCTATGAGGAGTTGAGCAAGCTTGTGAAGTATGTCAATGTGAGTTGTGATGATCTGTTTTGCCCTCGAATATGCCTTCTCTACCAGTTCCCTTACCTCTGCATCTACCACGTCCGCTGTTGCCATTGAGTAGTCTTTCTGAGAAGACATCTGGAGTGGAAACATGCATTTCCATCGTTATGACAGTGTTCATAATGCAGGACACTGGTTCATGATAAAATAAATGGTTACTGAATCTAATAATGATAATCTTACTTGTTGACCCAAGAAGGGATTTCCACCAGGTCCGCCGATGGCAACTTGTCCAATTTTTTTGCTGAACCCAAATCTCTCAACCATCTGCCTTGCTACCCGTGAAACTTGCATGAAGTCATTTGATGCTCCCGTTGTCACATTTTCTGTACCAAAAATTACCTCTTCTGCAACCCTGCATAAGTACAAGGAATTCGTCAGACAAAATGAGGTTGACTGCCAAGAGATTTCCGAAGATCTCGTTCTTCTTGTTCAAATACAAGTCCCAAGAGCAACAAAAATCACCAAAATATTTTTATAGTGCTATTCATTATTCAAAGCATTAACCAAGATGAACTAACCTTCCACCAAGTGCCACAGCCATCTGATTCTCCAGATAGCTCCTGCTGTACAGTCCAGACTCAAGCCTCTCTTCACTTGGAGCGAAAAAGGTAAGCCCACCAGCTTGGCCACGGGGAATGATGGATATCTTGGCTACAGGATCATATTCAGGCATGAGTGCACCAACTAAAGCATGGCCAGCCTCTGCAATTTGGAGTATATGCACAGATTTAAACTCTCAAAGCCAAATTCCACAGGAAAAAGCAAGGCAAAGAGAAAATGCAAAGAATAACTACCATGATAGGCAACTAATTTCTTTTTCTCATCTGAGACAACTGCATTTTTCTTCTCAGGTCCAGCAATTATCCTTTCAAGAGCATCAGAAATTTCATCTTTACTTATTTCCTTGAGGTCACGCCTGGCTGCAAGAATGGCTGCTTCATTCATCAGATTCTGCAAGTCAGCTCCCGTAAAACCTGGAGTTCTTCTAGCAATTTTTTCAAAGTCCACATCCTTCGCAAGTGCCTTTCCTCTTGAGTGCACCTGTAAAGGAGAAAAATACAGGTTAAAATACACACAATAAGTTCCATGTCTTCAACTGGAACCACACTATCAAAACAAATTGTACCAGTAAGTTCACACAACCCAACACAAAATAAGAATTTGATCAACATCATACACGAAGATTCATATTTGAAACAGAATTCAAACCATCAATACTGTTACACAAGGACTGACATTGTTGCAGATATACAGGTTAAGCTTGCAAGCTATATATAAATAACTATGGCATTTTAGTTGGCAAACCACCTCCCTATAAAAATGAGAAAGTCAGTTTTATACACATGTACCTCCAATAATGCAAGTATTACATATCAACTATAAACAATAAGTGAAATAAACACAAAAACCTTCTAAATCATCAATAATGCAATTATTCTATACAACTATAAGCAAGCAAAGTTTGTACAATTCTTACCTGAAGAATCTTAACTCTGCCTGCAACATCAGGCCTGTCAACAGTAACTTGCCTATCAAACCTCCCTGGCCTCAACAAAGCTGAATCAAGGACATCCGGTCTATTAGTTGCAGCCAATACAATAACACCAGAATTACCAGAAAAACCATCCATTTCAGTCAGAAGCTGATTAATCGTTTGCTCTCTCTCATCATTTCCTCCTCCAAGCCCTGCCCCTCTCTGTCTCCCAACAGCATCAATTTCATCAATGAACACAATGCAAGGAGCCTTTGATTTTGCTTTCTCAAACAAATCCCTCACTCTTGATGCACCAACACCAACAAACAACTCAACAAACTCTGAAGCTGCGCATGAGAAAAAGGGAACCCCGGCTTCTCCAGCCACGGCTCTTGCCAACAACGTTTTACCGGTTCCAGGTGGCCCTACTAATAAACATCCTTTAGGAATTTTGGCCCCTAAAGCTGTATATTTATCAGGATTTTTCAAAAAATCTACAACTTCCTGTAACTCCAACTTTGCTTGGTCAGCACCAGCCACATCAGCAAATGTAACACCAGTTTCAGGAACTTCCTGGAATTTTGATTTTGATCTTCCAAAATCCATGGGACCGCCAAGTCCGCCCGGCCCACCAGGCCCACCCTGAGCCCGACGGAAAAGGAAGAACAAACCAGCGAAAGCTAGAAACGGGAACAACAAATTCCCGATAAAGTTAAAAAGCCCATTACCGGAATCCCCTTCAGAGACCGAAATATCGACTCCATTCATGGCCAAAATGTCGATTAAATCCGGGTCATTGGGGACAACAACAGTGGCACGACGGCCATCCACGGCTGTCAACTGAAGGGCAGAACCGTCTTTGCTGAACCTGACTCTTTCAACCTTACCCTTCTTGACAGCGTTTAAGAACTCGCTGTATCGCCATTGACTGCCTTCAGGTAGGTCAGAGGATTGAGATTGGGGTTTAGGAGCTGTCAAGAGAAGATTTTGAGCGAAAGGTGATGAATTTGAAGGGCTAGGCCTTGTGGGTTGGGCTTCGATTACCGGCGGTGGTGTGTTATCAACAGCTAGAGCTTGAGGGGTTAAAGAAGACACCATCAAAGCAGCTAAAGTGGCTTCAGTTGATAATTTTTTCGCTCTTGATGATGAAATTGATTCTTTTTTGTTCAGTACTGACACTGTAATCTGGGACTGGGACCTTTTATTTCTATAGAAGAATGGGAAAGATAATGGGGATTTGGTAGTTTTGGGAGTCGGAGGAGAGATAAGGATTCGAGAACCAAACAAGTTAGAGGAAGAGAGCAATGGATTGGTGCTTGTTGAAGCCATGGCTGTTGGGTCTCTTAGATTCACTTCTGTAAGTCTCTATAATTGTAGTTGATGTTCAGGCTCCGGGTGAGGTTACAGTGGAAGAAGCAGTCCTGGAATGTTGCGTACACAATGGAGGAATTATATTGAGAGATGACTGATTCGCATGAAATGTTGAAAATTTGCAAATCTACACTTGGAGTTCGTGAGGGCGCTGGAGTCTTAAGTTGGCCTAATCCAAGCCATATGTGTAAATGTTGCTTGTTTGCTTCCACGTGTGCGATATATATCCAGTCATTTTGATATTTTTGTAAACAAGATTATTCCAGTCAAGGCGTATTTATTTCTTCTATGGGTAGACCTGATTTGGAATACCTCGGAGTAAATTCATGGACCAATTTAAATGAGTTAATTTTGAATTAAGGTTTTAAATTCAGTAATTTATATAATAATATTGTTCATCTCAAAATTATTACTTTTCATTTTTCTAACTATTTTGTTTTTGTTATTGATGGATTTTTTTAGGTGGTATTATGGATCAACTCTAACAAACTTAAGATAGACATTATGCCTTTAATTCGAATTTAAATTTGTTTTAAATTTAATTTAGTTTGGTAAAATTGAATTTGATCTAAATCAAACTTAAATAAAAACCAATATCAAAATTAATTTAAATTTAAAAGAGTTTATTTGAAAACAAGAAATTAAAATTTAATCTCAGTTAAAATACAATTTATGTTCACAATTTAAGTTTAGATTATACCTTTCTCAGAATCATAATTGCATCCAAACCAGCCCAATTCTGGCGTCCATTCTTAGGCAGAATTGAAGCCCTGGTCCATACAATCCAGCCCAGCCCTGCTCCTAATTTCTACACCAGAATCAGTCATATCTCAGAATTGCCTTACTGCTGAGGAACACCACACCTACTACCTTGTGGAAGATGAGAATTTAAGAAACGTAATTACAAATAAACTCCTCATTATCTCTTGACCTTTTGAGCCCTCTGTCGCTGAGTTACGTTCACTTTCGACCAATCCATATGAAGATATCAATAGACATGGTTAGACTCCACCATCCAACAATTTCATCTCACCACAAGAGACCAAAAATGTCTTATCAAGAGTCTCCTTCCACGATCCCTGTAGGCTGTAGATGGGTTTTACGTATAAAACTTTTCCACAATAATACTTGGAAAGAAAACGACCTTTCGTTGAATCCATCAATCGGTGTACTAGGATTTCTTAAAGGGATGCACTACAATTTCAAAGTTCCAAATAGCAATACCCTCTTTTATATATATATTATTTTCTTGTGCTGAGTAGGCTGAAATTCACATATATCCCCTAGCTTTTTCCTGCTTTATTCATAGAATTTGGAGCACGGCTAGCTAACTACCATGTGAAAGGGGCTTCGACAATGTTTGAGTATGCAATTGTCGGCACTCTCATCATATCTAAAACTCATTTTATCGGTTTGACTTCACACTTTTACTACACCAACGATTGTTCTTCTTATTCTCCAACATTCTAGTTTGAATTCATCTCTTTGTGTCAACATATTTACTCCCAAATCCATTGCCCCTTCCCTCGAGCATGCAGCTTCAGATTGCACCTCACCCTAATTTGAAGTAAGCATGTATTATAATCCAAAAATAAGAAAAGTCAGCAGGCTTCATTATCTTGGAACTTTCACAAAAATTTCTTGGAAGTTCCTGGCCGGAACAGTGGATCTTAGTCTCATATTCCTTGTCACATTCAAGGATAACAAAATCATGTACACTTGTTTTTTAATTCATAAATTGTCTAATATTCTTGCACATTGTTGCAACATCATGTTTAGTACAGACAAACATAGGTGAAACAGACGTTCAAGTGCCTGCAGTCACTAAGAGGGATGACGAACAAAGCAATCACAGCATCAGATGTATATTCTGTGGACTCCAAGCTTATGGTAGTTGTGGATGTGTTAAAAGAAGTGATAGTTATGGTAATCTCTATAGTGGAGTCACTGTTATCTCTCATATCTATGCCTTGGCTGGACAGAAAATCAGCCAAAGGGTCTTTCACGGCCAAGTTTATGCGGTCGAGTGGTGGAAGTTTATATGATATTTGGGACGAAGAAGAAGTTCAAAGTGCAAGCAAAAGAATTGAAGGCTCGGAGATCGCCATTGAAGTTGTTGAAGTTGAGTTGGAGTGCATCTCTAGGCTTTTGATTCAAACTAGGGTTTCACTACTCAACATACATACCCGCTGAGGAGGTCATAGCTGGTCTAGTAATCTTGGGCTAGGTGACTCTTTTAACGCTAATATAACAGTTTTATTCATTAAAATTTGTCATTTTCAGAATGTCACTTTATCAGCCGAATTTCAGAGTCCTACGGATTTAGAAAGCGTCGCCATAACTCTACAAGTTTTAATTCAGTATTGTTATACATCAATATGTGTTACTGCATGTTACACTGATTATTTTAACTCGGACATTGTATTCTTTTATTCTTTACATTCTTCCAAGTGTTCATTTCTCATGATGTCTTTCTGTTAATTGTCATGGCTCCTGAGTTTATGACTATATCAATAAGAATCCTTTTGATTGATACGACCAGCTCTATCTGTTATTATAAATTCTTATCGAACTTGACCAGCTTGATGTATATGAAAACTTTGAAATAGAATCACCTCGAGTTCAGTTAGTACAGTTCAGAATTTTCAGCATGAGCATGCTCCTGTGGCAACCGAGAGATGTTTGTCATTTGTATCAAATGATATGAATTTTAAATAAACCACCTCTTAAAAATTAACTTTGAGATTTGAAAATCCATATACATCATAGTCTTATACTTTCTTACATGAGATCTAAATCTCCTATCTTACTCTAATCGTGGCGCCAAGCTGAATACAGCCTTGCAGAGCGGAAGAGTGGGAGAGATTGCAAGTCCAATCGTGGAAAATTTTCCAAGTAAAATATTCGTATGTCAAGACAAAGTTGTTCTGCCGACTAACAAATTGTCATCTGTTTTCAGTATAAAAACCTAAACTTTGTTCAATTGGGAAATATCATGATTAGACAATCTAAATCTTGTTGAGTTCAGCATTTTGCAATAATAAACTGCACGTGTATACAACGCAGGGATGGGTGATTTACAAATTTGTCTCCCTCCTTAGCACTGTCTCGTAACCTCCAGCCTGTTATTTTTGCAGTTCTCTCCTCCTTTTTCGGACGCAAAACAGCTAATGATTTGGGATTAGACCTGGCAGTTTGTTTCGTTGATTGTGTTATTTCAGAAGTTGAGTCAGAAAACGCGACCCAAAGTCTACACACCACCATCTGAATTAACCCAATCAAGAAATACATTGTGCCGAGTCAAAACACAATCTGTGTGATCTGTTTTATCTTAAAACCACACATTCATATGCTTTTTACCTGTACATAACCCAACCTGACTTATTTTAAGACGAAACAACACAACATTTATATACAACTTGTATTCAGATTAAGAAAAGTCTACCAGACAAGACCCGATTCACAAATGAGTTGACCCATACAAAATCTTAATTAGAATCCACACTATGAATGCCAATTGACCCCTCTCAACAAAGTCCCAGCTATGTCCCATAAGGGTATCGGATTCCCCAACATTAAAAGAGATGGGACCAAGGATAGGAAATATCCCAGCAAGCAGGGCCAAGTATATCCTCGCTCAACCACACACCAAATATAAAACCGCTTATGAAACCAAAATATAAAAACCTTCCATTTTCCCAACCCCATCGGCCTCACTCTCTCCTGTCTCTCCCATCTCACCAGCACTTCAGAAATTTACATTCATATTCTCTGAGAAATAACACAACAGCAAGGTCAGCAAATATGATCCAAGACAGAAAAATCATCTTTGAATTGTTTCTTATTTCTAGTATCTTAAACCCCCAAAAATAAAAATCCAATACCAAACTACAAGAGGAAGGTCCATACTCATGACTTTGAAAGAGGGGAACCTTAATGTCAGTTAGACTACAGCGTGATAGGAGAACAAGAACAAAATCTGAGATAATATAGTACTCAAATTTATCACACACACAGGATTTCACCTAATTGTCCAAAATAATCACATCCACTAGTTGACTGCATATTATTATTTTATGATCTTGCTCTTCAAAACACAGATAACATTATGTTATTTAACTTCAAAAAAGGTGAAGATAAAGCAGAAATGAAACAATATAAATGAATGCTAGATAGTGCAGTTTGGGCTTCATTCAAATCCATCATAAGCTCACAAAAAATAGAAGCACACATGTGCACATAGACATCTGGACTGTAAAAAATATTCCTCTTACAAACTAACATGTTAACATGAAATTTGTTCGGCATATGCCCATAACAACGAGTTTATTGAGTAAAAAGAAACAAGGACATTCCAGATGATATTCGTATTGTGGATCTACTAAAGAACCTTTAAGGCATTTCCCTTCGGTCTTTCAGTTGGGTTCCTGCAATCAATAGGATACAAACAAATTTTCAGAATTCATCCCACTTACTTATGCTATGAAAATAGAAACCTTAATAAAAAGAGGCTTTAAAAGAAAATTATATTGAAGCGCTTGTCCTTCAATTCAACATCCAATTCATTTGTTGGCCATCAAATCAAAGGTAGTGATATGAGGTTGATGACCACTGACAAATAATTGTGACTGGAACTTGACCCTCTAATCCAGGAAAAAAATTCAGCAGGATGTGAAAACATAAATAAATGACTATTAAAAACTGCTCCTTACTGAGAAGAACAAAATAATGATGGTACAAAAGGCCATACTAACAATGAAGCTGTTAAATGACTAGACATAAAACACTTCAATTGCCAGCCAACTCTCAGAGGCGGTCATCACTGCCCCCACACCCCAACCTTCTCTTTTTACCCAAAAATAAAAGTAAAGAACAGAAAAGAAGAAAGAATCTGCAGCATAAAGTCATTCCTAGATCTAATCTTCTTATGTAAAGCCAACAGAATAACTATGTAATAGCTGTTAATTTAATGACAACATAACAAAATATCAAGGCTATTAAGCCTTCATACCTAATATTTGAGAGAAGCATACATTGTAATGTCCCTTTTAACCCTACTTCCTAAACAATGAGCGAGGCTAGAAGCTTAGTCCTTATCACCAAGAATCACATCCAAAGAGGATAATCATATATAGTTCATACTCTATTTATAAAGCCCCATAAGAACGGAAATTATGGTTCAACTTTTTTTTTTTTTTTGGAAAAGAAAAACCACTAATAAGAAACCAATGCAGCAAGAATGCTCCATGAAAATCCACATAGCATCATAAATATCTTAACAAGCAATTGATTACTTCACAATTTCATAAATGGAATTTTCTAGAAAGTCATTACAATCAATTTCAAATAATGAGGCAAAAATACCTAATGATCATGCCCATGACCATGGTCATCATGACCCTCCCAAGGATGTCGCCAACCCTGAAGAAAACAGAATGGAAGTGAGATACTAGCACCACAACAGGCTCAACCACAGGAAAGCTGAAACAGAATTGAGTCTTACCAAAACTACAGGACCATCTTGCTTTGCCCTGTAGAGAACCCAAAACCTGAAATATCAAACATAAACAAACTTGATGAGGTTAAAGAGCAGTTGAATTGTCCTTTTTCTATATATTGCATTACCAAAACCACCAAATAACAATAATGGTAATAATAATAATACAATAAGTACAAATGGTTGACTGCTAAAAGGCATAAATAATCAGATGTGTCATCATATGATTGTGTGATATAATTGTCTAATTATCCCTAATGCAAAATCATACAATCATACTATCACACTTCAGTTTGTCTATACTCTTAGTAACTAATCTTTTGTACGTTTAGTATTAGTCAAAGATAAGAATGATGTCATTTACAGTCATTTCCAAACAAGATTATCCCATTTAATTTCATAACTAAAATCCAAAAACGTAAATTTCAGCAATAATCAAAATGAATGATTTCAAACAGATGAATTGTATGATGAAACGGAAATATATAAACTGGAAAGCATTCAGATTGGATCATGACCAAGAATCTGACACTAAGAAATAAGATAAATCAAATTCAAGAGTTCATTTAGAGCAAATTATACCAAAGAAATAGAAATAAGATTAGGTTTCCGGTCAATTAAACGAAAATATAAAGCGAAGAAGGTACCACATGACAGCGCACAAGCCCTTGCCAGTGAGGGTGTGCCATCGCTTAGGTTTATGCAAGGTCATGCCCTTGTATGTGACGCTCTCGCCATGGTCTCCTCCTCCCATCTTTCTCTCTCTCTGCAATTCGACAAGCGAAAATGGTCCAAGCTACTGTGACTATTAGGCTTAATAGTGCTTAGTCACACCGGAACCGAAGATTTCACAATGAGAGCCATTGGATGTGCATATATTGACCTCTTCGAGATCATTTTCGTGGGCCTACCACACCAGATCAGTAACGCAAGTTCCTCTTTTGGGCCACAAGCTTGGGTTTTATTTGTGTGCTCATATCTTAGAATAGATTGGGCCCAACTTCTATGGCGAATCTTTTTCAGCCCAGTTCTACTTTTGTAATACATCCCATCATTTAGTGGGGAACACAGTGAGCGCATGCTCGTGGTTGGACCATTGTTTGACTCGAGTTCAAATTAAAAAAATTTTGGGTCTGTTAATTTTAAGTTTGGTTTGAGATTGAAACCTCATCAGATTCGTTGCACTTGGAGCTTGCTTTGTTGATGATTTTTCTTCTTCAACTTTAAATTATTGGGATTATTTTCTATCTAAATTTTAGATTAATTTAAAAATCATATTTATGGTAAATAAAAAATTTAAACACTTATTTATACACTAACTGTTGTCTAAATTTTTAGTTAAAAATAAAGATAAAATTATCATTTTATTATAAACCTTAAAACTTTAAAATTTCGTTTGTTTTCTTCTCCAGCCACCATCATTTCGATCAACAACTGATGTTTTTCACACATCTTTCAAATTTGGCTATAAAGAAAAATGAAGGACAATTGTCCAAATGCGACAATGAAACATTATCCTTCGTCGAGTCTTTTCGATCTATACAACTCTTTATTGTTCAAATTCGTCTTTCGTCAGAGAAGACTTTCGTTTTTTTCTTATCATTGCTTGGTTCCCTAAACCATTAGAAATAAAACCTAAAAAAGGAAAAAAAAGTAAATTTTTTAATGTTTAATCATAAAAGATAAATATGAGTTTTCTAAACTAAAAGAGAAAATAATATAAATTTTTTAGGTTTTAGGGTTTATAAATAAAACAATAATTTTATCTTAACTTTTAATTAAAACTTTAGATAGTAGTTAGTTTATAAATAGATATTTAAATTTTTTACTTATCATTCATATTATTATAAATTTAAATTAAATCTTGGGTAAGCCTTTTTCCCTAAATTATTCTGATTCTTTAGTAACTTATGTGGCCAAAGTTTGGCCTGACCCGCAAATTTAAAAGTCATGCCAAGGTCCACAAAATTTTAAAAATTATATTTGTAGGTTGGCCCACAAACGCACTAACCCTTGTGCCATGAATTGCATTACAAGTCTTGAAGTTTCATAGGATACTTGAATTGCGACAAGTCGAGCCTTGTCATTTTCGACGAAGCGCATCATGGCCTGACCCATCCTCGATTCTAATTGCCATGGACTAATTGAGCAAATCATATTAATTCTGATGTAATTATTATATTCGAATATAATTTAATTTAAGATATTTTAAGCGCCAAACGAATATTTTTCATCCAAACTATGATGGATTCTTAAAGTTTTCTTTATGAACTATAAAAATATTGTTTATGCACCTATAATTGGTTAAATTTAATAGAACCCTAACGTTTAAAATTTTTGTCTCTTTTTGGCCCTATAAACTTTAAAACTAAAAGTTTCCTCCAACCTAAGTTTTAAAAAATAGTAGTTTCACTATAGGGTTTTGTTTTGAAATCTTTGGAGACATCTTCGACTCCATTGCCGACGACCTCTCTCTCTCAAAGCATCCTCTCCTTCCAACGATCTCTTTCCTCCAATTTGGATATCTGATCGACATCGGAGAAGCCTTGGGAGACGAAGACGAAGCTGTCGTCTTCGTCTGGGAAAATGATCGTCTTCCCAAAAAAAGGTCCAAATAGGAGGAAAGAGATCGTCAGAAGGAGAGGATGCTTCGGGAGGGAGAAGTCATCGACAATGGAGCCGGAGATGTCGTCGAAGATTTCAAAATGAAACCCTAGGGTGAAACTGCCATTTTTTAAAACTTAGGCTGGGGGAAACTTTTAGTTTTTAAAGTTTAGGGGGGAAAAAATAAATTATATTTTAGTTCATTTTTAATATTATAGATAAAATAACGATTTTACCCTTATCATTGTTAATTTTAACTGCTTATGGGTGAGTAAACGATATTTCCATAGTTAATTGGGGAAACTTTCAGAATTCAGCATAGTTTGGGTGGGAAATAGTCGTTTGGCCTATTTCAAACTGAAAAATTATAATAAATACCTATTTTATCCTTTTATTAAACAAAAATATCCGTTTCTTTTATTTTTAAGTAAAAATACCTTAATTTTTTTTTAAATACCAAAATTACTCTTCACCATATCTATATAAATAATCTCATTGTCACTCTCATTATATACACTTTTTATATTACTTAAGTACTCACTCTCACTCTTATTTTTACTTAATATCAATTACTACGGATTCGTTCAGAAGGAAGAAGTTCGTATTTTTAAATTGGAATAAAAAAAATTAATTCGTGAAATAAAGTATTTATATGAATCTTAACTCAAAACTTAATTTTATTTGTTAAATCTAGTTTGTATGTCATATAAAGAGGACATTTGAATATTTGATAATAATTTATGGGTTAAATAAAATGTTAGAAAAATATGGAGGACATTTTGATATTACATAATATATAAATAATTTAAATAATATGTTAAGAATAAATAAATATATTGAAATACTCTAGAATGTTAATAACAAAAAAATCACTCGAAAATCTGAAAAAATATATCTGAATTTTAAAAACTATACGTTTGAATAATTTAGGAACAAGAAAACCAAAAAATCGATTTGAAATTTCATAATTACATTGTAAAACGTGTCTCAAAAAAGCACAAAACTAAAGAGATAGATGTCAAATTTGAAAACTACATATAAAAAAAGTCTAACCCGGTCACAAACAAGCTCAAAATCATAAAAACTGAAAATCCTAAATTTGATAAAACAAAAAAACTGCATAATACACACTGAAACAGTTTTATTTGGGCCTCCAAATTGGGTGCAACGACAAAACCGATTTTTGTTATAGAGCTCGAAACAAACTTTGCATTGATATATTACAGGCCCCGTAACGCCTTCCGAATCAAAAGTTATGACCGTTTAAGGTCTATCTCGTACCAACCTTATAGTTTTAAAAAAGTCAATTTCCACCTAACTCACGATTTTCTAGGTTTAGTGTAAAATTTCGAACAAAACCCCGTGGATCTCTCCCTCTTCTCCCTCCCCCTAAAATTTTGAAAACGCTAAATTCGCCCCTCACCCCACCGGCGTCCGTGGGAGATTAACATAGTGTCGATAGATCTAACCCATTTTTCGGCCAAAACTTGTTATTTCACCCTCTAATTTCAACACAAATTAGATTTACACATTCAATAACACAAAACCCCTAAAGAAATTTAAGCAAAACAACCAATAATTAAAACATTTTATGTATTGTTCAAAATGGAAACCCTAAACATTCAAATATCAAAATCACCCTCAAATTTTAATATTTCTAACAATAAATTGATTCAAACAAGAAGTGAGATGATGTATTATCTTTATTTGTTATTTTCGGTTATCAAAAAACACGAAAAATTGACGAAAAAGACTAAAACCTGTTGCACTCATGGGAGATCCGAATTTTTCTCTAAATTTGAATAGTAAATCCGTGGAAAATGTGGAGTTTATATATAAGGGCAGTTCACTCATTTCCTAAATTGAGGGTATTTTTGCTTAATCCTTAGAGTTTTAGGTAATTTCGCTTAACCCCCTTTAGTTTTAGGCATTTAATATAATTTCCCTTTTAAACTTTGATTTAACTTTGTTAAAATTTACACATTGGCCGAAGAATTTATACTCACTCAAAATATTTTTTTATCTCAAATTCTTGTTCTTTAATTTTAAAAATTTTATTTATTCATTCATAGAGGGTTAAAATTAATAAAAATCTAATATCTGAAATTTTATCTTATCTCCTTCCTTAAACCCTAAAAAATAATCATTTCCCCCTAAAGCCAAGTTAAAAGAAATGACATTTACCCCTTAGGGTGCGTTTGGTTAAGAGTTTTTAAGATTATCTTGGTAATCTATCTTTTATTCCCTTGTTTGTTTTGTCAGTAGTAAAAGATTACAGTAATCTTCTATTACCAATGCTGACGTGACAGGTAATATAAGTGGTAATCTGATTACCACCTTCACCTTAGGGATTTAAAGATTACTGGGGTAATCTTGAGTTTATTATAATTATATTATTATTTATTAATTTTTTGAGATAAAAATAAATTTATTTTTAATTAATATGACAAATAATATAAAAAATATTTAAAAATAATTATATTCAAAGACATTTAAGTAAAATAACTTTCTAGTAATCTTTTATTACCTTTAACCAAACACAATAATTATTTATACCTATCAAATTTTATCAAACATAGTAATCATTTATACCTAGTAATCTTCTCAGTACTCTATCTTCAAGGTAATCTTTCTATTTTAGTAATTAAACATTACCCAAACCAAACGCCCCCTTAAAGTTTAGTTTTCAAACTTTGACACCATTACATACGACCTCTCTCTTCTGATGTTTTCTCCCCTTTTGACGATCTGTCTTCTCTCACTTAGACATTTGATTAGCGTCTAATAAAGCTGAAGAGATAAAGAGCTTTGTTAGAAAGACGAAACTCTTCGTTTTCTCAAACAAAAATAAGATTTTCGTTTATGTTTGAGAAGATGATTGTCTTCTCAAAATAAGATGAGAAAAATGCTTGTCTTCGCCTTCCCAGCTTTATTCAATACTGATTGGATATCCAGATTAAATAAGAAAGATCGCTAGAGGAAAAAAAAAACATCAGGAGAGAGATATCATCGACGATGATATCAAAATTTGAAAACTAAATTTTAAGAGATAAAATATTTTAGTCTGAAAAAATTATTAGTTTTTAAAATTTAAAATAAAAAGAAAATAAAATTTTAATTTATTTATAATATTATATATAAAAGAATTATTTTATCTTCAAAAAATTAATAAAGTTTATTATTTATTGGTAGGTAACTAGGAGTTTTAAAATTAGGGAGTGCGGGCCCACGGCAAAATGGTGCTTTGGGTGGGAAAAGGCCTTTGGCCTGACACATTCTCCGTACATATGTCAAACAAATTTTCTTTAATGTTTGACCTTTTGACCTTTTTATATATCATTACTATATTAATTAAACACTTTCAATCCAATCAAATGAAACTTTCAACATAAAATATTGAACCAGATCATCTTTATTAAAAGGCAAATTAATTTGAAACGAGGATAGAACTAGGCATTTTAAGTTATTCCCACTATAGGTTCAACATGTCAATTTTAGTCTTCTATATTAATGAGATTTCTTATTCCATGTCTTTACTTTACGGCATAACAATTATTCCCAACCAATCCGGAATTTCTCCTTACCATAGAACCTAAATTAAAATAAATGACTAGATATATTATCAAAATTTTGGGATAAATATAGTTTTTTAAAATATTATAGGTATTGATAACAATTTTCAAGGTTTTTTTATATCTGAAAGTTGTTTTTTAATTTTTAATATTTTCTTGATAAATAAAAAAATAACGTTTATTTAAAAAAATTAAATATAATATAATAAATTAAAATATAAATATTATTTTACACATGATTAAGAGTATCATGATATTTTCAAAATATATACCGTAAGAATCATAAATTTTTTAAAATGCGGATATATGGCTGTGGATTTTAAAAAATTTCATGTGATTTTAAAGTTTGGGTCTATCTATAAAAACAATTTTTTTATTTTTTTATTAATTACCTATTATTTTGATGGCTTTAAAAAAGAGTTGATTCTGGATGAAAAATATTAATTATACATAAAAAATAATTTTCTAAGGCAACAATTGATCACAACATCTAACCCGCATCCGCATGGACATGGTGGGAAAATTAACAATCTGTCATGATTTGCACGTGAACAAATAGACTTGTTTGACAGACAGTAAAAAAAGTCATTTTCATTGTCCGATTATGACTTATGAGTCACAACTCGCATATCATGGAAGTATCGAACGGCTATGATTAACCAGTGAAAAGTCTATTTCCACAAAACACCGGCAAATGTGCGCACGCCAATGAAGGCCAAAACTAAGCAGTCAAAGCCTTCTGGCTACATATATGTCTATCTGATACAGTCCGGCGTTCAAAACAGACTGAAGCTCAGAGTTCAGAAAGGCAGAAATCGATCAAATGGCTCAAGTCAGCAATATTAATGTTGATCCAAGAAGCGGATTCTGCAAAGCGAACTCCATTTTCTACAGCAAACGCAAGACAATCCCTCTCCCGAAGAACCATTCACTTGACGTTACAACATTCATCTCTTCCAGGCCTCACCATGGCAACATCGCCTTCATCGACGCCAGCACAGGCCGCCAGATCACCTTCTCCGACCTCTGGAGAGCAGTTGATTCTGTCTCCACGTGTCTCGCCGACATGGGTATTCGAAAAGGTCACGTCATCCTCCTCCTCTCTCCGAACTCGATTTTCTTTCCCATCATCTGTCTCGCTGTGATGTCCCTCGGTGCCATTATCACCACCACAAACCCTCTCAACACTGGTGGAGAAATCGCCAAGCAGATCGCCGATTCAAAACCTGTAGTTGCTTTCACTATCAAAGAACTCATCCCCAAACTCGCAGGGTCCTCGCTTCCAGTCGTACTACTCGACGACCCAGAAAGCATCACTCCTGAAGCAAAGATTTTGACTACTTTACAGGAAATGATGACAAAGGAACCGAATGGGAGTCGAGTTAGAGACCGAGTCAGCCAAGATGACACGGCGACTCTCCTGTATTCGTCTGGTACAACCGGCGCTAGCAAGGGTGTGGTGTCGTCCCATCGTAATCTCATAGCAATGATAGAAACCATTGTTGGGCGCTTCAATTCAGACGGAGCACAAGAGACGTTCATATGTACTGTTCCTATGTTTCACATCTATGGTCTAGCAGTGTTTGCTATGGCCCTACTCGCATCAGGAACGACGATCGTAGTTCTCTCCAAATTCGATATGCACGAGATGCTATCAGCGATTTCAAAATACCGCGTCACGACCTTGCCTCTCGTGCCGCCAATACTGGTAGCAATGATAAACGCCGCCGATCAGTTAAAGTCAAAGTACGACTTGAGTTCGTTGCAGTCTTGTTTGTGTGGTGGGGCACCGCTGAGTAAAGAAGTGGTAGAAGGGTTCGTGCAGAAGTATCCAACTGTGAAAATTCTTCAGGGGTATGGCTTGACCGAGTCGACTGGAATAGGGTCGTCAACGGACACGTTAGAGGAGAGTAGGAGGTATGGAACGGCCGGGATGTTGTCATCAAGCATGGAGGCGAAGATTGTGAACCCGGATAGTGGTGAGGCTTTATCGGTGAACCAAACGGGTGAGCTTTGGCTTAGGGGGCCCCCTATCATGAAGGGTATAACAATGACTTACTTGTGATCCTTGCCAATTTATTCTTTTTCGCTTGTTGGTTTGTGGTGTAATGGCAATATTCTTCGTCCATAAGACATTATGCTAACGCATACGAGTCTCGCTCCTCGGCAAGTGGGTGGGAGTGTCAGGGTAGTGCCCTCGAGGCCTGTTTAACGGATAGGGTGTCACCTGTTAGATGCTATTCACATTTTTGTCTAAGTACATTGAACGTATAGAGTGGAGATCAAATCCTATATCATACAAAATTAGTTCGGTTGATGTTTAATTCATATATTTATATATTATTTATTTTATTTAATTTTATTAGATATAAGACTCTCTTTCTTTTTTATTTGAATCTTCAACACTCTTATATAAGTGTAACCATTATAGACTATTAAACTCGTTATTTAACTCAGTTGTTCAAGTACAATCATTATAGGTTATTAAATATGTTGTTTGACTCAATGTTTTTTAATTGAGTATATTGTTACTTGTATCTAAAAACACTTTCGATTATTAGGTCTGTCATTTGACTTGTGTTATGATATTATATTGAAATATATTAGATTTACAAGTATGAAAACTGAAACTCATAGTATACAAAACTAATTAACTTGTGTTAAGATTCAATCCACACACTTATATACCACTTATTTTACTTAATTTTATTAAATGCGAGATTTTTTTTATTTTTTATTTGAGCATCTTAAGTAGAGTAGTATTAGAATTTCTCTAAGAAATGATAATCATTTGATTTAATGATAAGAGTCTTAAAATAGTTTAGGGTTTAGGGATAATCTTATTATAATTAAACATATTATTCTTTTATATGAATGCGGTAATAAATTTATAGCATTCATTATGAAGAAACGTAAGGAAATATTAAATAATGTTAACTCTGTAAAACGTAACTCGATTTTGGGTGAACTAAGAGAAATTATGCGTATTCTTTCTCTCGTGTGACTATTTATTTTATCAGTTTCTAGATAATCTTTGATCCATTTTCTGCGCAATGTAAGTACTTGCCCATCATTTTTCTGGTAAATGTTGGTGTGCAATTGCTAGCATTGATATTTAATTATTTTTTTAGTTTGAACAATGTTTTGTACATAGTTTTAAGTATACAATTAGTACACATATAATTTATTATCATATGATTGAGTAATTGAGTGTATAGACGAGGATAAAATATCTCTTAAACATATGATGGCATGTCATATATATATATATATATATATATATATATATATATATATATATATATATATATATATAATTATGTATTCAATACTGTGTGCATATATTTTTATTGTATCTAATATGTCTATTTGTCCAAGTAGCAACATGATCATTGAACCGTACATTTTGCTGAATGATCATGTTTTTAGAATCATGTCAAACAATCCATTGCTGGGTGCTTATTCCAGGCTAGCTGTGCAATCCATGGCTATAGAAATGGTGTAATTCTGTCTATTTAATACATTTCTTCTGATGAATATTACTTTTTGTGCGATTGTTGCAGGTTATTTTAGTAATGAAGAAGCTACTGCATCGACACTTGATTCGGAAGGATGGTTGAGAACTGGTGATCTCTGCTACATTGATGAGGATGGCTTCATTTTTGTTGTCGATCGACTGAAGGAGCTGATTAAATATAAGGGATATCAGGTGAACAGAACACCGATTATTTTACTTTACTTCTTTCACTTTCATTTTAGTGGCTATTGACTCTGAAATCTCAATGTGGCAGGTTCCTCCTGCAGAATTAGAAGCCTTGTTACTTACTCATCCAGAGATCTCTGATGCTGCAGTTATACCGTACGTTTCTTGCATAATAAGAGCTCTTTTGTAACTGAACTTCATTCCTACGAAGCCTTTTGTGTCTATTCTGAATGAAACTGAAGAGTTTGGTTGTTGTATGTTGAATTTCAGATTTCCTGACAAGGAGGTTGGGCAATATCCCATGGCATACATTGTAAGAAAAGCTGGAAGAGATTTATCAGAGGCTGCAGTCATGGATTTTGTTGCTAGACAGGTTTGTCTGATGTGCAAGTGTTTGTAGATCAGTAGTGAAATGTCATAACAAGCAATTTTATTTGTAGGTTGCTCCATACAAGCGAGTCCGAAGAGTAGCATTTGTGGCTGCGATCCCTAAGAATCCTTCTGGCAAGATTCTCAGAAAGGATCTAATCAAGCTTGCAACCTCCAAACTATGAATAATTTATGTTTTTACCAGAAAACTTATCTTTGGAAGTACTAGTTAGTTCTATTTGTGAGTCCTGCAAGCTATTTAGACTTAACCCATAACGATCCTTTTTTAATTTTCATTGTAAAAAGAGATTTGAAATAAAACTGACTTTGCTGGATGTAGTCAATCAGGATAAATCCTGCATACTTTCTCTTTATTGTGTAATTGCCGGCTCGTTCATGTTCTTTGGGCCCTGGAAACCTATTAATCTAGCAAATCGTGGACACCCTTTTTTGGAATTTTTCCATGAGACAATGAAAAATGAAGGAGAATTTCGCAGACTAGACAAATACAATATTTAAACCAGGAACTACACTTGAATTCATTCCTGAAGCCTCAATATCTTATGAATGGAACTACATTTTGATGATGATGTTGATTATGAGCATGAAAGATTGAAAAGAAAGATGCTATTGAAGCTGCCCTGCAAGTTTTCATGGACATCGGAGGCATTTCTTCTTCTTAGCAAAGAGAGAATGTTGCCCATCAATTCTTCCTCACAAGGAACTTGGAGTGGTCTGTTAGCCATTATGCCAAATTCTTCCTCGGCCATCTCTAATAGTACTCTGAAGATGGGGTGATTCAAGTAGTATAGAGGCACGACAAACCTTTTGCCTTCCTTTGTATACACAGCAAAATGACCTTTCTTTCTCTTCCTCCATCTCTTCACAATCTCATTCAGTTTCATTCTTCGCCACTTTTTTTAGGTAGTATTTTATTTTTTGTAAGGGGATTTTGGCTAGTCAGTTTGCCATTGAAGAGCACCACTGAAAGCCGAAGAGATAAAATTGAAGATTGGCAATGTGTGGAGGGCACAGGGCGCCATGTAACTTAAATCTTGTGTGTTGGGGACCCTTCCCTTTCCTCTGCGCTGCAAATATAAATCTCTTCACATGCCAAAGGCCTCTTGTAACTTGTTCCTTAATTATAGAAGTGGGATCCTTGTCCCAGACATGTGAGCATAATCAAGTCATTTGCAATTTGCATTTGTAGTGTGTTCATGATAGTGCTCTCAAAATCCAGATTATATCTTCAATTTGTTCTAAAGGACATCTTCATAAATTAGTCAGGATTAATCGGGATGTGAAAGTTAAGAGTCAAATATTTGGTTTTATTTTTTGTATCTTATAACTCTAAAATTGATAAGAAACGTTATACATTCATAGATAAAAATATTATTAATTGATTCAGTTGATCTAATTTGATCTTGATATACAACCAACAAAATTTGAGTTCAGACCCTCATTGTTACTTAAATGCTCTCAATTTTTATTATTCAAGTTATCTCTAGTGGCAAGGATCAACAAATTTCCTTCTTATCTTCTTCATACATACATGATTCAACCTCAAACCCCTTTTTCTTAATACATTTTACTTTTATTTTATATCCAAGTTGACTCTTTAATATGGATATATGCTTCAAGATTAAAGCCTGAATCATGAATTTTAATGGGATTAATCTCTTTAACTCTTTTTCTTTTTTTATTATTGAATACAAGAAAAGACTTCTGATTTAGCATTACTATTAAAATTTAGACTTCTTTATGATTTGTCTTTTGAAGATGCTTCCATCAACTCCACTCCTTTACCATATAAAATTCGTGGCTTGTGTCATTTAGCTAGACATCTCAGATAACACCCAATTCACTATGATGTTTATGATATCATTTTCCATTATCTTGAATAAGGTTGTCCCATCTGCTCGGATTTAATACTCATTTTTATAAAATAAAATTGATTTAGTTTGAATCAAATCTAAAATAAAATATTTTTGAGTCAAATTTGAGTTTTAACTTGTCAATCTTGAATTAATTTTTTCGGATTGAACCATATTTGAGATCAGGATTCAACTTATTTTCATAAAATGAACTAGGTTTAAGTTAGCTCAAACAAATCTAAAGCAATATTATATTCGAACTGAGTTAGAAATCCAATTCATTGATCTTGAATTAATTTTTCTGAATTCAAACCTATTTCAGATTAGATCTTACTTTGGTCTGATCTACAGCAAATGAACCCTGATCTTGAACAAACTTTATAGCCCCTGAAAGTTGGAATAAAATTTTATTAAAATTACGAAGAATCTTTATTTTCATTAAAAATAACATTCTTTGTCAAAGTTCAGACTTGATTGGCGCTGGGGGAGCGTAATTATCTTTCTTTATCTTTTCAATACAATAATTTAAGTATAATTGAAAAATAAACAACAAAAAGAATAGACGAAGAGTGATAAGAGGATCAACCGCACGTTGCATAAAATTTAGTTGATGCTTTCAAATCATGAAAAAAGATTCATGAGGCTGCCTCTGGATCCACATACCAATAATTGAGAGTTGGCCAAACGACTATTTCCCATCCAAGGTATGCTGTAATCTCAAATTTTTACTATTTAATTATGAAAATACCAAACACCCATCTATAAGTAGTTAAAATTAACGGTGATAAAGGTAAAATTGTCATTTTTTCTATAATATTAAAAATAAACTAAAATAGAATTCACTTTTGCCCCCCTAAACTTTAAAAACTAAAATTTTTCCTTAGCCTAAGTTTTAAAAAATAAAAGTTTCACCCTAGGGTTTCGTTTTGAAATCTCCGGCGACATAAAAATATGTCCGTTTATACATTTTTAGGCCAACATAAAAAAGTTTCATCAAACTAAGCGAACACTAATTTTTTTACCCTTTTTACCCTTATGTTGAAAAACCAAGTAAAATATTTTTTCTGAGAATATGTGTCGGTTTATGGTGGTTACGATGGGGGTTAGGGATTTTACAGTGAAACCCTAAATATGTCAAATTATGTATATGGATGTTTTTGAATATTTTAAATTGTATAAAATGATGTAGTTTCGATGTTAATGGATGTCTAGAAGTGTAGCCGTTGAGAGACAAAAGCGCGCAAATTTGCAGTGTCGCGCAAACACTGTTCAAACCGCTTGCAAAATCGCGCAAAAATCTTGTTCACAAACAATGATATCTGCTTTTGCGCTGTTTGAACAGTATTTGCGCGATGTGAACAGTGTTTACGCTGTCTGAACAGTATTTACGAGATTTGCACGACACTGTAAATTTGCGTGCTTTTGTCTCTCAACGGCTATACTTCCAGACATCCATTAACATCGAAATTACATCATTTTATACCATTCGAAACATTTAAGAACATCCATATACATAATTCGACATATTTAAGGTTTCCCTGTAAAATCTCTACCACCATTGTAACCACCATAAACCGATGCACATTTTTAGAAAAAATATTTTTACTTGGTTTTTCAACATAAAGGTAAAAAGGGTAAAAAAATTAGTGTTTGCTTAATTTGGTGAAACTTTTTTATGTTGGCCTAAAAACGTATAAACAGATAAATTTTTGCTTATTTTAATTAATTACCCTAATTTAAGTATAATTGAAAAATAAACAACAAAAAGAATAGACGAAGAGTGATAAGAGGATCAACCGCACGTTGCATAAAATTTAGTTGATGCTTTCAAATCATGAAAAAAGATTCATGGGGCTGCCTCTGGATCCACATACCAATAATTGAGAGTTGGCCAAACGACTATTTCCCACCCAAGGTATGTTGCAATCTCAAGTTTCCACTATTTAATTATGGAAATATCAAACACCCACCTATGAGTAGTTAAAATTAATGGTGGTAAAGGTAAAATCGTCATTTTTTCTATAATATTAAAAATAAACTAAAATAAAATCCATTTTTGCCCCCCTAAACTTTAAAAACTAAAATTTTTTCCTAGCCTAAGTTTTAAAAAATAGCAGTTTCACGCTAGGGTTTCGTTTTGAAATCTCCGATGACATCTCCGGCTCCATTGCCGACGACCTCTCCCTCCCGAAGCATCCTCTCCTTCCGGTGATCTCTTTCCTCTCATTTGGACCCCCGATCGGCGTTGGAGAAGCCTTGGAAGACGAAGAACTTCGTTAAATTCTTCGTCTTCCCAATCGTCGTCGTCATCTAGGAAGACGATTGTCTTCCCAGAGGAAGACGAGACGACTCGTCGTCCTCTGGGAAGACGAGTCGTCTTCATCTAAGAAGATGATCGTCTTCCCAGACGACGAAGATGAGATCGATCGATTGATCTCGCCTTCATCGTCTAAAAAGACGATTTCTCTTTCCAATTGATCTCGTCTTTGTCATCTGGGAAGACGATTTCTCTTCCTAGACGACGTCTCTCTGCGTCGAATGGGTTGGGGTGGAGTTGAGGGGGGCCGTCAGTGGAAGAAAAACCGTCGGGAGGGGGAGATGGCCGGCAATGGCATCAGAGAAAGTGAAAGGGTTTGGAAACTAAACCCTAGGGAGGGAAAATGAGATCTTTTCAAACTTAGCTTAGGAAAAAATGTTAGTTTTTAAACTTTTAGGAGGAGAAATGAGATTAAATTTTCAGGGGTTAGGGTTTCGTTAAATTTATCCGATCATGGGTGGATATTTGATATTTTCATAGTTAAAGGGTGGAAACTTGAGATTGCAGCATACCTTGGGTGGGAAATAGTCGTTTGGCCTTGAGAGTTTAATTATTCGAACTTGGAACCCTGATCGGAGCCACCACTTGCATATGGCTAGTTTCCCTTTCCCTTCTTTTTGTGCACATTTTCCGCCCTCCCGTCATCAAACACAATGGGGTAGATCAAATTCAAGTCTAATTAGTCTCAAATTTAAATTTTAATTTGATTCGAGATTTATTTGTTAATTTATCTCTTTAATAATATTATTTATTTTATTTATAATATTTTAAAATATTATATATGAATTTAAATTTAAACTCAAATTATATACTATATTTTATCTGATTTTGAATTAGTTTTAGATTCAATTCAAATAAGATAAGGTCAAATCCATCCATGCACATAGACATAAAATACTGTTAACATCAATGTCATTCGCAGATACCAACATAGATTATGAACCTTTATAGATTATATAATTAGAATAATTGTTTCTTCTTATCCATGCTTTATGTGGCCCAATCAGGGATGAATTTGATAAAGGCCCAAAGGACTATATCCCACCCAAGGTATGCTGCATTTTCAAATTTTCCCTTATTAACTTTGATAATATCAAATACTTATCTATGAACAGTTAAAATTAATAAAATCCTAATCTCTTGAAATTTTATCTCTTTTTTCCCTCCTAAATTTTAAAAACTAAAGTTTCCCCCTAACCAAAGTTTTCAAAAATTATATTTTCCCCTTAGGATTTTCAAACTTTCAGATCCAATTTTTTTAGTGACGACCGATGATCTTTAAGCATCTACTCTCCCTCTCTGATGACCTCTCCTTCTGGTTGTGCACTTCCGATGTTGTATAATGTCATCATCGACGAAAACGATACCTAGGAGGGGAAGACGTCGCACGATTGAAAATAGGAGACGCCGGGGAGGAAGAGACGTCGCCTGGAGATCGTCGGTCTTTATTGAAAAATTCAACATGACAAATTTAGTCTTCTATATTAATGAGATTCCATATTCCATGTCTTTACTTTATGGCATAACAATTATTCCCAACCAATCTAGAATTTCTACTTACCATAGAAACTAAATTAAAATAAATGTCTAGATATATTATCAAAATTTTGGGATAAATATAATTTTTCAAAATATTATAAGTATTAATAACAAATTTTAAGGTTTTTTTTTTAATATAAAGGTGTTTTTTTTTCATTTTTAATTTCTAATATTCTTTCAATAGTTTAAAAGATAATATTTACTTAAAAAATTTAAATATAATATAATAAATTAAAGGTATGAATGTTATTTTACACATGATTAAGAGTATCATGATACTTTTAAAATATATGCTGTAACAATCATAATTTTTTAAAATACGGATATATGGCTATGGATTTTAAAAAATTTCATGCGTTTTTAAGTATTAAATTACCATATTTAAAAAGTTCTGGGTCTATTTATAAAAAAAATGATTTTTTATCTATTATTTTGGTGGTCTTAAAAAAGAGTTGATTCTGGATGAAAAATATTAATCATACATAAAAAATAATTTTTTAAAGCTACAATTGATCACAACATCTAAGGGAAAAGGACTATTTCCCACCCATTTTTTTGGTTATTTTCAAACTTATACTTACAGGAGATGAAAAACCTCTTTTCTCATTCGTAGATAAACTTCAATTAATTTTTTTTGTTAAAAGGAGAGGTAAAATAGTCATTTAACTGTTTATGTTAAAAAATTATAAAATTTATTACTTTTCACCCCCCTTAGGTTTTAGAAACTAATATTTTACTGTTATCTAAAGTTTTTAAACTTTGAAAAGTAACATTTTTACCCTCAAACCTAGAGTTTTCATATTTTTCAAAACGTAGTCGCCTCCATAACTTTCAAAAATAGCAGCTTCACCCCCATTCTTCAATTTTATCTTCTAACGTCATCTCTGGCATCGTCACCTGCCTCCTCCTTCTCCTGGTGCGACTACGATGGTGCGATGAAGAGACAGAGATATATTCGTCACTCTAAACAAAGGACGATGCTTCGTAGTCCAGATCTAAAAGGCGAAGGGTAGTTTTTTGTCATCCTTTATAGTCAGATATGAGAGATCGATGAAATACATCGGTTGTCGGTGGTGGCCGAAGAAGAAAACAAATCTTAGAGGTAAAATCTAAACTTTTCAAACTTTGAAGATGAGTTGAAATGTTAATTTTTAAAACTTAAAGAAAAAAATGATAAAATTTTAAAGTTTTAAAATTTATAATTAAAATAATAATTTTACCTATTATCTTTAACCGAAAATTTTGATGTTTGTTTGATAATAAGTGAGAAAATTTTTTTTTTTTTTCTTATGTAAGAATAGGTTTAAGAATGACTTAAAAAATAGTGGGCTATGGTACTTTTCCCCGACATCTAACACTCATCCACATGGGCATGTTAGAAAATTAACAATCTGTCATGATTTGCACGTGAACAAATGGACTTGTTTCACAGACAGTCCTTGTCTGATTATGACTTATGAGTCACAATTCGCACTGTCAGCCCATGAATGGAAGTATCGAACGGCTACGATTAATCAGTGAAAATTCTATTTCCACAAAACACGGGCAAATGTGCGCACGCCAACGAAGGCCAAAACTAAGCAGTCAAAGCCTTCTCGCCCATCTATGTCTATCTGATACAGGACGGCGTTCAAAACAAACTGAAGCTCAGAGTTCAGAAAGGCAGAAATCGATCAAATGGCTCAAGTCAGCAATATTAATGTTGATCCAAAAAGCGGATTCTGCAAATCGAACTCCATTTTCTACAGCAAACGCAAGCCAACCCCTCTCCCGAAGAACCATTCACTTGACGTTACAACATTCATCTCTTCCAGGCCTCACCATGGCAACGTCGCCTTCATCGACGCCAGCACAGGCCGCCAGATCACCTTCTCCGACCTCTGGAGAGCGGTTGATTCTGTCGCCACGTGTCTCTCCGACATGGGTATTCGAAAAGGTCACGTCATCCTCCTCCTCTCCCCTAACTCGATTTTCTTTCCCATCGTCTGTCTCGCTGTGATGTCTCTCGGTGCCATTATCACCACCACAAACCCTCTCAACACTCGTGGAGAAATCGCCAAGCAAATCACCGATTCAAAACCTGTAGTTGCTTTCACTATCAAAGAACTCATCCCCAAACTCGCCGGGTCCTCGCTTCCAGTCGTACTCCTCGAAGACCCAGAAAGCATCACTCCTGAAGCAAAGATTTTGACTACTTTACAGGAAATGATGACAAAGGAACCGACTGGAAGTCGAGTTAGAGACCGAGTCAGCCAAGATGATACAGCGACTCTCCTGTATTCGTCTGGTACAACCGGCGCTAGCAAGGGTGTGGTGTCGTCTCATCGTAATCTCATAGCAATGATAGAAACCATTGTTAGGCGCTTCACTTCAGACGGAGCACAAGAGACGTTCATATGTACTGTTCCTATGTTTCACATCTATGGTCTAGCAGCGTTTGCTATGGGCCTAATCGCATCCGGAACGACGATCGTAGTGCTCTCCAAATTCGATATGCACGAGATGCTATCAGCGATTTCAAAATACCGCGTCACGAACTTGCCTCTTGTGCCGCCAATACTGGTAGCAATGATAAACTCCGCCGATC
Organism: Mangifera indica; assembly: GCF_011075055.1. Classification (NCBI taxonomy): domain Eukaryota; kingdom Viridiplantae; phylum Streptophyta; class Magnoliopsida; order Sapindales; family Anacardiaceae; genus Mangifera; species Mangifera indica. Next base: position 563,495 of record NC_058147.1, on the reverse strand, counting down.
AGTTAAAGTCAAAGTATGACTTGAGTTCGTTGCAGTCTTGTTTGTGTGGTGGGGCACCGCTGAGTAAAGAAGTGATAGAAGGGTTCGTGCAGAAGTATCCGACTGTGAAAATTCTTCAGGGGTATGGCTTGACCGAGTCAACTGGAATAGGGTCGTCAACGGACACGTTAGAGGAGAGTAGGAGGTATGGAACGGCCGGGATGTTGTCAGCAAGCATGGAGGCGAAGATTGTGAACCCGGATAGTGGTGAGGCTTTATCGGTGAACCAAACGGGTGAGCTTTGGCTTAGGGGGCCCCCTATCATGAAGGGTATAACAATGACTTACTTGTGATCCTTGCCAATTTATTGTTTTTCGCTTGTTGGTTTGTGGTGTAATAGCAATATTCTTCGTCCATAAGACATTATGCTAACGCATGCGAGTCTCGCTCATCGGCGCAAGTGGGTGGGAGTGTCAGGATAGTGCCCTCGAAGCCTGTTTAACGGATAGGGTGTCACCTGTCAGATGCTATTCACATTTTGTCTAAATATATTATGCGTATGGGGTAGAGATTAAAATCTTTACCATATAAAATCAATTAGTTGGTGTTTTAGTTTACTTCGTATATTTATATATCATTTATTTTATTTTATTTTATTAGATGTGAGATTCTTTTTTTTTTTCATTTGAGTCTTTAATACCTCTATATAAGTGCAACCATTATAGTCTATTAAACTCTTTGGCTCAGTCGTTCAAGTGCAACTATCATAGGGTATTAAATATGTTGTTCAACTAAATTTTTTTTTGTTGGTATATTGTCACTTGTATCTAGGAACACTTTAGAGTGTTAGATCTGTCATTTGACTTGTGTTCTAATACTATGTCAAAATATATTGAACTTACAATTATAAAGATTAAAAATTATATTACACAAAACCAATTCACTTGTGTTAAGATCCAATCCACACACTTATCTATCACTCATTTTACTTAATTTTATTAGATGTAAGACTTTTTTTATTTTTTATTCGAGTATCTTTGGTAGAGCAGTATTATAATTTCTCTAAGAAATAATAATCATTTGATTTAATAATAAGAGTCTTAAAACAGTTTAGGGTTTAGGGATAATCTTATTATAAATAAACATATTATTCTCTTGTATGAATGTGATAATAAATTTATAGCATTCATTATGAAGAAACGTGAGGAAATATTAAATAATGTTAACTTTGTAAAACGTAACTCGTTTTGGGTGAACTAAGAGAAATTATGCGTATTCTTTCTTTCGTGTGAGTATTTGTTTTATCAGTTTCTAAACAATCTTTGATCCATTTTTTGCGCAATGTAAGTACTTGCCCATCGTTATTCTGGTAAATGTTGGTGAGCAATTGCAAGCATTGATATTTAATTATTTTTTTAGTTTGAACAATGTTTTGTACATAGTTTTAAGTACATAATTAGTACATATATAATTTTTTATCATATAATTGAGTAATTGAGTGCATAGACGAGGACAAAATATCTCTTAAAATTTATGATGATATGTCATATATATATTTAATTGTGTATTCAAGACTGTGTGCACATATTTTTATTCTATCTAATATGTTTATTTGTCCAAGTAGCAACATGATCATTGAACCGTACATTTTGCCGAATGATCATGTTTTTAGAATCATGTCAAACAATCCATTGCTGGGTGCTTATTCCAGGCTAGCTGTGCAATCCATGGCTATAGAAATGGTATAATTCTGTCTATTTAATACATTTCTTCTGATGAATATTACTTTTTGTGCGATTGTTGCAGGTTATTTTAGTAATGAAGAAGCTACTGCATCGACACTTGATTCGGAAGGATGGTTGAGAACTGGTGATCTCTGCTACATTGATAAGGATGGCTTCATTTTTGTTGTCGATCGACTGAAGGAGCTGATTAAATATAAGGGATATCAGGTGAACAGAACACTGATTATTTTACTTCACTTCTTTCACTATCATTTTAGTGGCTATTGACTCTGAAATCTCAATGTGGCAGGTTCCTCCTGCAGAATTAGAAGCCTTGTTACTTACTCATCCAGAGATCTCTGATGCTGCAGTTATACCGTACGTTTCTTGCATTATAAGAGCTCTTTTGTAATTGAACTTCATTCCTACGAAACCGTTTGTGTCTATTCTGAATGAAACTGAAGAGTTTGGTTGTTGTATGTTGAATTTCAGATTTCCTGACAAGGAGGTTGGGCAATATCCCATGGCATACATTGTAAGAAAAGCTGGAAGCGATTTATCAGAGGCTGCAGTCATGGATTTTGTTGCTAGACAGGTTTGTCTGATGTGCAAGTGTTTGTAGATCAGTAGTGAAATGTCATAACAAGCAATTTATTTGTAGGTTGCTCCATACAAGCGAGTCCGAAGAGTAGCATTTGTGGCTGCGATCCCTAAGAATCCTTCTGGCAAGATTCTCAGAAAGGATCTAATCAAGCTTGCAACCTCCAAACTATGAATAATTTATGTTTTTACCAGAAAACTTATCCTTGGAAGTACTAGTTAGTTCTATTTGTGAGTCCTGCAAGCTATTTAGACTTAACCCATAACGATCCTTTTTAAATTTTCATTGTAAAAAGAGATTTGAAATAAAATTGACTTTGCTGGATGTAGTCAATCAGGATAAATCCTGCATACTTTCTCTTTATTGTGTAATTGCCGGCTCGTTCATGTTCTTTGGGCCCTGGAAACCTATTAGTCAAGCAAATCGTGGATACGCTTTTTTGGAATTTTGCCATGAGACAATGAAAAATGAAGGAGAATTTCGCAGACTAGACAAATACAATATTTAACCCGGGAACTACACTTGAATTCATTCCTGAAGCCTCAATATCTTATGAATGGAACTACATTTTGATGATGATGATGTTGATTATGAGCATGAAAGATTGAAAAGAAAGATGCTATTGAAGCTACCCTGCAAGTTTTCATGGACATCGGAGGCATTTCTTCTTAGCAAAGAGAGGATGTTGCCCATCAATTCTTCCTCACAAGGAACTTGGAGTGGTCTGTTAGCCATTATGCCAAATTCTTCCTCAGCCATCTCTAATAGTACTCTGAAGATGGGGTGATTCAAGTAGTATAGAGGCACGACAAACCTTTTGCCTTCCTTTGTATACACAGCAAAATGACCTTTCTTTCTCTTCCTCCATCTCTCCACAATCTCACTCAGTTTCATTCTTCGCCACTTTTTTAGGTAGTATTTTATTTTTTGTAAGGGGATTTTGGCTAGTCAGTTTGCCATTGAAGAGCACCACTGAAAGCCGAAGAGATAAAATTGAAGATTGGCAATGTGTGGAGGGCACAGGGCGCCATGTAACTTAAATCTTGTGTGTTGGGGACCCTTCCCTTTCCTCTGCGCTGCAAATATAAATCTCTTCACATGCCAAAGGCCTCTTGTAACTTGTTCCTTAATTATAGAAGTGGGATCCTTGTCCCAGACGTGAGCATAATCAAGTCATTTGCAATTTGCATTTGTAGTGTGTTCATGATAGTGCTCTCAAAATCCAGATTATATCTTCAATTTGTTCTAAAAGACATCTTCGTAGATTAGTCAGGATTAGTCGGGACGTGAAAGTTAAGAGTCAAATATTTGATTATATCTTTTATATCTTATAACTCTAAAATTGATAAGAAATGTTGTACATTCATAGACAAAGACAATATTAACTGATTCAGTTGATCTAATTTGATCTTGATATACGGCTAACAAGATTTGAGTTCATACCCTCATTGTTACTTAAATGCTCACAATTTTTATTATTCAAGTTATCTCTAGTGGCAAGGATCAACAAATTTCCTTCTTATCTTCTTCATACATGCATGATTAAACCTCAAACCCCTTTTTCTTAGTACATTTTACTTTTATTTTATATCCAAGTTGACTTTTAATATGGATATATGCTTCAAGATTAAAGCCTGAATCATGAATTTTAATGGGATTAATCTCTTTAACTCTTTTTCTTTTTTATTATTGAATACAAGAAAAGACTTCTGATTTAGCATTACTATTAAAATTTAGACTTCTTTATGATTTGTCCTTTGAAGATGCTTCCATCAACTCCACTCCTTTACCATATAAAATTCGTGGCTTGTGTCATTTAGCTAGACATCTCAGATAACCCTCAATTCACTATGATGTTTATAATATCATTTTCCATTCTCTTGAATAAGGTTGTCCCATCTGCTCGGATTTAATACTCATTTTTATAAAATAAAATAGATTTAGTTCGAACCAAATCTAAAATAAAATATTTTCGAGCCAAATTTGAATTTTAACTTATCAGTTTTGAATTAACTTTTTTGGGTTGAACCACATTTGAGATAATGATTCGACTTGTTTTCATAAAATAAATTAGATTTAAGTTAGCTCAAACAAATCTAAAATAATATTATATTCGAACTGAGTTCAAAATCCAATTCATTGATCTTGAATTAATTTTTTTTGAATTCAAACCTATTTCAAATTAGATCTTACTTTGGTCTGATCTAAAGCAAATGAACCCTGATCTTGAACAAACTTTATAGCCCCTGAAAGTTGGAATAAAATTGTATTAAAATTACGAAGAATCTTTATTTTCATTAAAAATAACATTCTTTGTCAAAGTTCAGACTTGATTGACGCTGGGGGAGCGTAATTATCTTTCTTTATCTTTTCAATACAATAATTTAAGTATAATTGAAAAATAAACAACAAAAAGAATAGCGAAGAGTGATAAAAGGATCAACTGCACGTTGCATAAAATTTAGTTGATGCTTTCAAATCATGAAAAAAGATTCATGAGGCTGCCTCTGGATCCACATACTAATAATTGAGAGTTTAATTATTCGAACCTGGAACCCCGATCGGAGCCACCACTTGCATATGGCTGGTTTCCCTTTCTCTTCTTTTTGTGCACATTTTCTGACCCTCCAGTCATCAAACACAATGGGGTAGATCTAATTCAAATATAATTAATCTAAGAGAAAAGGACTATTTTCTATCCAATTTTTAGGTCATTTTCAAACGTATACCCACGAGAGATGAAAAACTTTTTTTTCCACCGTGCAACGAAGAGGTCTCTCTTTGTCGCTCCACTCGTCGCTCGTTGCGTCATCTAGACGTGACAACGAAGGACGACGAAGCGTTGTCCTTCGTCTGTTTTTTCAGATCTAGGCGACAAAGGATCATTCTTCGTCGTCCTTTATAGTCGGAGATGAGATATCAGTGGAATGCGTCCATCGTCAGTAGTGACCGGAGAAGGAAGCAAACCCTAGAGGTGAGGTGTTGTTTTTAAAACCTGAAGGGGGAAATGGTGAAATTTTAAAATTTTAAAGTTTATAGGTAAAATGACGATTTTACTCTTGTCTCTAACTGAAAATTTGGACGGTAATTTAGTCATAGGTGGGAAAAGGATTTTTCATCTCCCATGGATATAAGTTTGAAAATAACCTAAAAATTGGGTGAAAAATAGTCCTTTCCCCTAAATCTCAAATTGAAATTTTAATTTGATTGGAGATTTATTTGTTTATTTATCTCTTTAATAATATTATTTATTTTATTCATAACATTTAAAGATATTATATATGAATTCAAATTCAAACTCAAATTATATACTATATTTTATCTGAGTTTGAATTAGCTTTAGATTCAATTCAATTCAGATTAGATCAAATCCACCCTTACACAAAGACAAAATACTGTTAACATCAATGTCATTCGCAGATACCAACATAGATTATGAACCTTTATAGATTATATAATTAGAATAATTGTTTCTTCTTATCCATGCTTTATGTGGCCCAATCAGGGATGAATTTGATATACATCCAACCTTTAACAAACATGGGATCGATTCAAGATCATGAACTGAGGCCCAACGAATTTAAAAAATAATTTAATTATAAATGTGATTTTAATAAGATCGAACTCGTGCATTCGAATTAACTAGATTTATGAATTCTCATGGCTCACATCACATCAGAGCCCCACTAATTGAAACAAGATTCTTGATTCAAACAGCAGAGCCATCTCGATACGACTAGAAAAGTTAGAGAGGTTTTCTTTTTGCTCAACGTTTAATTGCAAATGATTGAATCTAGACGATATACAGCAATATGTGGTGGTTGTTAATTAGTATTTTTCTGCAGCTCTCATACATATATATGTTTCACGTTTATGCTTTTGCTAGCCGTCAAGCAAATACTAAAGTGTTAACGGGTACCTTTAGACCAGCTTTTTTGCCTTCGAATTTTAGTAATTTATAAAATATAGTAAAAATTTATACTTAATAATTTTTAAATTTTAATAATAAAATATTCTTTAAACAAAACGTCCTCTAAATGGTTTGGATTTAATAATTTATATTCGTCTTGCACAAAGACTAAATCCTCTCCCAAATCCAATTAGAGACAAGACATGCACACCTGGATTAGAGAATTAATGAGAAAAAGCCTCACCAGTTTATTTCTCTCTATTATTCATATTCTCTTATTCATTTATCACATATCGGCTCTCTAATCAGATAAAAAACAAACAAGTCATCCAGGAGAATTTACGAGAAAAATCCTCAGGATCTTACCTCAAGTTCTTACGCGAATTTTTCTCTTGGGAACAGGCGACGATATTGACCATTGACCATAAAAAGATAAGGAAACAAAAGCCTTGGCTTTGGGAAACTAAGAAAAGAGAAAACTACAAATCAGCTTTCACAAAAAGGAAGCCATAAACAAAAGCGTGGCTCTCTTTATGCCACTACATGCATGCATGTAATGCAAAGAAACCTGAATCTGAATTTTTCTGTGGTTGTGTTTGCTTTTCCTAATCCCTCTGATTCTCTTTCACTTGGCCAATCATGTTGATCGGATTTCACGTACGCATGATGCTAGAACTGATGAATCAACATGACATAATTATATGAACAAAGGCTCTCGTATGTGTTAGCATAACACCCTTTAGACGAAATACTTGTCAATTCTAGCATTTTCATTATAGGTATTCTTTTTCTTTAGCAACTTTTAAAAGTAAAATCATCACATCAATAATGGTTCCATCACTACATTTCTATGACTCCATGCATGCAAATCTGCATCAATGCGCTTCCCTTCTATATATTAAGTCGTGATACTGAAGACAAGGATCTGAAATCTCAACCGACGATGCATAAAATTTGTTGGATTAGTTTTCCGTAATGTTTTTAGACTCGGATTGATCGTTACCCATTAAAAGAATCAATATGCAATGGTTGAAATAATGACAAAATAAATAAAATAATTATAAAATAATTTGGTCTACATCAACTCGATGGATTGACCTAAACCAATTGATCACTAAATCTTAATTAAACCAGTTCTACGACTGTAATTTGGTCTATCTATTTAAACCCTGATTTTGAGTAAAAGTTGATATGATTGTTAAATGGCCAAAAGACTTAAAGGTAGGTTCAAGTGTTCATTTAGTATTCTACATTATCTTCTTGCAATATTGGATTAAATCTTAGAATACGTAGATAATTAGTGCAGCAGTGAGAGACGCTGACGATATCAAAATGCCATACCCAACACACAGTCGCTATACGTCGGCTACCCTTAATTTTGGACCTTCTATATTATGTAGAGTAGGGTCGGGCCAATATATAATGCTGCATGCATGTTTCGCTTTATCATCGTCCCCACCGTTGCCCTTGCTAGCTTCCATCTTCACCTACTCAGCACCCACATATATATTTGTATTTCAAGACAACATTCAACAGAGCTAGCTCAGCATTCCTTGTATTGTCTTTGTGATGGATCGTGACTTGGAAGAAGTTGGCAACTTCACCAAACCAGAGTCCCAGCATGGCCAGGATGCTTGGCTTCCTATCACCGAGTCTAGGAATGGCAACGCTTACTACTCAGCGTTTCACACACTGAGTTCAGGCATCGGAGTTCAAGCTCTTGTTCTTCCTGTATCTTTTGTTACTCTTGGTTGGTAAGTTGGGTTTTTTGACTGATAATTTTATTGGGGTTTTGTATAACTTTCTGCATGCACCCAACAGAGTTCAACTTAATTGATTTCAGGAGTTGGGGAATAGCATGTCTATCTTTAATGTTCATTTGGCAGTGGTACACTTCCTGGTTACTGATTCAGATGCATGAATCGGAGTCTGGGATACGCTACAGCAGATATATACGTCTTTCAATAGCAGCTTTTGGTAATTTTCAGTGGGTTTATTCTGGTTCATCCAAACTCCGGATATATCTCATACAAAACGTCGTTTTAAGGGTTAAGCCCAAATCTTTCAGTTAGGGTGGATCCAATTCAAACTAGTTTTATTCAAATCCATGATTCAATTTCTAGTTGAAGCACCAATTTACTATTATTCAGCTGGCAACTCGATTCACCCTGCTGACAATAATATTTATTCCACCGGCAATGCTTTCATAACACTGTAAACCAGTTTGAACTAGGCATAATAGATTTGATTTGAATTCCAATTGGTTTCAAACTCAACTCAATTTGAAGCGAATCAAACCTGTGTGTGTCATAACTTATAAATAAAGTGATCGTCAGCTCCAGTAAAAGACTATAGGATTTCCCAAATGAAAATGACCACAATCGATGAAATCAGGCATTCAGAATATTTAACTGATATAGATTGACAATGTTAAAATTTACTTCAAATTTTCTTACGAACCAACTATTTTCCCTTGTATTTTTTTAACGAAGAAACTCCGAAATTTTTCAGGTGAAAAGCAGGGGAAGCTGCTGGCTCTCTTTCCGACTATGTATCTCTCAGGTGGCACATGTACGACCCTGATCATGATAGGAGGTGGGACCATGAAAACAATTTTCGAAATCATGTGTGGGGATGCATGCCACGTAACTCCTCCAACAGTTGCAGAGTGGTACTGGGTGTTTGCTTGCGCAGCCATGGTTTTGTCTCAGCTTCCCAACTTAAATTCAATGGCCAGAGTTTCCCTGATTGGGGCGATCACAGCCATCAGTTACTGTACAGTGATATGGGTTGTGTCCGTCGTCCAAGGTAAGCCGGCTGGCGTGTCCTATGAGCCAGTGGAGGCAAATTCTGAAGTGGCCAAGCTCTGCAATATTTTCAACGCTCTTGGGATAATCGCCTTTGCTTTCAGAGGCCACAACGTTATTCTCGAAATACAGGTAAAGCCACCTTATTCGTGTATCCATTTGACGCTGAAGATGATTGTTCCTCGCGATAGATGCGATCATAGCTCTAACTCGAACCAGTTTTAACTCGCATCGGATCGAATTCAACTTTAATTAATCAACTTATTTAATCTTCTATTATTGAGTTTGGTCATCAACTACCGATTTCAATCGTCTAAAATATGATTATTATTATTATTATTATTATTATTATTATTATTATTATTGCAGGGAACCATGCCTTCTAGTTCAAAGCATCCATCCCGACTGCCGATGTGGCGAGGAGTAAATTTTGCATATATAATTATTGCAGCGTGTTTGCTTCCGCTTGCGATAGGTGGCTATTGGGCTTACGGAAACCTGGTGAGTTTTTTATTTCAGCCCACAAGAACACTTTGAAACCCAACTACCTTTTTTTAATATTTTCCTGCGTTTCCTTTTTTTAGTTCGGATCAAACTATTCAAGTTTGAATGAATAAATTTATTTTCATAAACAAAATATTTTTAAATTTGAATTAAATTATTTAAATTTATTTCAGTTTAAATAATTTATCTAAATATTTCAGCTTAAATTTATTTAAATTAAATTATTTTTAAACCGAATTTACATATTAACTAATCCATACATTTTTAAGTTTAATCCGAGTTAGATCCAGTGCTATTTACCAACCATGATTTTAGTGCAAATTGATTTTTTTAACCTTTTCACACTATTGCTTTCTCTAGACCAGAGCAAAAATAATAAAACTCGAGTGAAATGGGATAATGGAGAAACTACATGACTTGAGTCCGGGGATATGAGACTTTTAATGCAAAAGTCGCAACCCAAAATGAAGGGCCTTGTGGGTTGATAAATTAGGGGTGGATTCACACTAAGTTGTAGTTGGTTCAAGTTTAACTCCAATTCACGGTTTTAAAGTCAAGCTCTCAAACAGTTGAGTTCGTTCAAATATGTCTACAGTATCATTGAAAATTTAATAACGGGACGAACAATAACATCAATAAGATAATTAAACAATACATTTAGAAAAATAAATAGTATTATCGATAAGATAAATAATATCACTGAAAAGATAAATGAGTCTAACTCTTGAATTAAAACTCTAACTAGAGTTTGATTCATTCAAGTCAAACTATTTTGGCTCGAATCCACCTTTTGGCGTTATAACTTTTAACATATTATCATTATTAGCCAGATGAAAGGTAATATTTTAAGCACTGTTTGCTGTGGTTGTTGCTGGCAGATACCTGCGAATGGAATGTTGGATGCCATATTCGAATACCACGGAAATGACACATCCAAATTGCTGAAGGGGTTAACAAGCTTATTTGTATTGATCAGCACGCTAAGCTCATATCTGATTTATGCCATGCCAACATTTGACAATATGGAATTCAAATACACTAGCAGATTCAATAGACCGTGTCCGTGGTGGCTCCGCTTGGGATTCAGAGTCTTCTTTGGAAGCTTGACGTTCTTTTTAGCAGTAGGACTGCCGTTCTTGCGCGACTTGGCAGGACTTCTCGGAGGAGTCGCATTGCCCATCACATTAGCATATCCATGTTTCATGTGGATACAGATGAAGAAGCTCCCGAAATATGGTGCAATTTGGTGGCTTAACTGGATGTTAGGAGTACTGGGAATGATTCTGAGTGTCTTCGTGGTGATAGGAGCAACATGGAATTTAGTTACAATGGGCTTAGAAATTCACTTCTTCAGGCCCCAATAAGCAGCAGAATTTCCTTGTAGAATTTATGGAACATAGTGACAATAGGTGAAAAGCACGCTTATGAAACCTGTCTCAATCCCCTCCCATAATTTCATGAGTACTCATCAAATGCAATTGTCTAAATCAAATCAATAAGCATCCTGAGCTTTTCGAAGTAGGGCTGGATCTGGATTTCATCCAAATCGAATCTAAATAAGATCTAATTCAAAATCAATTCAAATCCAAATAACTAGTTTAAAATTGAAAAGTTAAGACCCATACCAAAACTCTAGATTCTATCCAAACCAGCTCGTTTTACAAAAAGTGAACCCAATTTTTTACTTAAACTCAACTCATTCAATCTGAACCCAAATTCAAGCTCAAATTACCAAATGAATTCTCTAAGCCTCAACTCAAACCACATAGCCCAGTAGCTGCCCAACTAGAACAGCATAGATTCATAAATTTATCATTTATCAGAGCAAATATTTTCGCCATCTTGATCCTTGAAATTTTCAACCTATATTTTCTAAATTAATGTCAGTGGTTATATTAGCTTTCCAATCTGCACATAAATTTGTAAGGATTATTTTTGACAAGTTTGACGACATTTCGAGGTTTGGCTAAATAATATACCCATATTTTTTAGCTCAATAATATTTTATGTATTAATAATTGGAACTGATGTCCCGTTATATAATTAAATAATTTTAAATTAAAATTAAATAACACTTAATCATTCGAGAATACATCAACATTTTTACCCGTGTTTGTAGCCATTGTTTGTTTAACTCTTTGTAGCTTCACCGTTCCACAGCCACCTGTACTTCATTTTAGGAACTAATATATTTTCTCAGGGACTGAAATAACCACAAACACAACTTATTTTTCAAAACTCTGATCCATCTACTAGCAATTTATGCAAGTAAATCTTCTTAGGATATTGATTTCTTAAAGAAAATGTTTATACAGCAAGCAAGTAGCAAATTACCTTACCCTGAACTACCTGATCCTCATTCAATTGCAAGTTGAAACAACCCAACTTAGCATCTTGAGAGGTAACAAGACACCACTTTCATCGGTAATTGTCAAAAAAAATTCACATCAATCATATTCTTTTAATCAACTTACTCTAGTTGCAATTACAGGCTCCAATAAACCAAAGAGAGCTCAGACCAAATGCAACGGCCAACAATTCTCATGATTTACACAACAAAGTTGGATTGTTTAAAAAAGTTCTCAACTTGTGGTTTCACATTGACAATGGAAGTAGCATCCTTCGTTTCTTTTTCCTAGCCAATCTCACTTGCTTTGTAATTTTCATGCATAAAAGCAATAGCATTGTGATGCATACCAAGATAAAAGCAAGTTGCAAATGCCTAAAATATAACGATACTGCTGAAAAAACCAGGAAAGCTAGAATGATAAGTTCCCATATTACGAAGATCACAACATCAACCCTGCATCCACAAAAGGTAATCACTAATAACCACAAGCCAAAACACAAATTCAGAGTGTTAAGTGGAAAGCCGTCTATATCAAAAGAATAATAATTTTCATTAAGATCACAATGGCAATCAAGCTACTCCATTACAATCAATAACTTACTTAAACTAGCTTCAAAATTATTCTTAAGTTTACTACAATTCATCCTTGCACAGTTTTAATCTTAAAAGTGAGGTTAAAACTCATTAGATTAGTCCTGGCCACGGTTTATGAAGCGACGGTTTCGGTAACCGTCGGTTCACAGTTCAAAAAAATAAGAACCCTGAACCGAAACCGTAATAGGACGATTTGTAACCGGTTTGAAACCGACAGTTCCGGTTTATGACTCCGGTTAGAAACCGACATTGAACCGTCAATTCTAAAATCTTAAATTAAAATTGAAAATTTTAATTTTTTAATTACAATAATTGAAAATTAAAAGAAAGGCTTGGAATTGGAAAGAATTTAATAAAATTTAAGAGAATTTGGAATTAGAAATAGAAATTGGAATTAATAAAAAATAAAGAAAGAATTTAATTAAATTTGAGAGAATTTGATTGAAAGATTAAGAGAGTATTAAGAATTGAAAGAATGAGAATAAGAGTAAATAAGAGAGTTTAAAGGATTGAGTGGGAGAGTTGAGAGATTAAATAGATATATATAGGAAAAATTTAAAAAACAAAATTTAAAAAAGAGGGGGGGGGGGGAAGGGAAAACTACATTTAGAATTTTGGCAGGGGACTGCAAAAATTCTGCACTTTGCAGGGGATAAAATCTGAAATATGTGCGGGAACCGTTGGTTTTTTTTTTTTTTTAATTTAAAAAAATTCAAAAATAAATTAAATTTTCCAGTTCAGATTATGTAAACCGTTGGTTTACCTGTCGGTTCATAAATCACATGTGAACCGACAGTTTCACAGTTTAAAATTAGGTGAACCGGAACTGAACCGATAAAATCTAGTTTTGGTTTCGGTTCAATCCGGGCTGGTTTCGGTCCGGTTCATGGGCCAAACCGGATTAGATATCACAAGAATTCTAAAGACTAAAACTTTGGATGGGACTGTTGAAAGGCTTTTGTAGTTGACAGTTGACACTTGACAGAATGTATCAATCTTATCTATCATCGAAAATCACCATATCAAGTTTCTACAACTGGATGAGTTACTGACCCCAAGCCCCCCCCCCAAAAAAAAAAGAGGAAAAAAAACACCAGACCTTATAGATCGAAAAGAATAATTTTACATTTCCAAAACCCACATAGAACAGAATGGCTACAAACCTCACATCAAGAACTTATCATGGTAAATGGCACACACCTATCACTTTCAACTTATTTTTTATTTATATACCACCAACTAAATAATTTAGTAACCCAAACGCCAATGAAAGCATGGCCAATTAGATTCTGAAGAAACACATAAAGCATTCAAGCATACTAGTAAAATCTCTGTTACATCCAAAATTTTAACTCTGAACTGCACATGATTCTCCTGCTCGTTAAGTGAACATATCTATCATCTCAAGCATGATGTTAGTTATTGTTTTTATTTCAAACAGTTCATGTACAAGTGGTTGAGTATTAACAAGTACAAGCAAATTAACGAGTCATCATATGATTGATTAATTTTAAATTAGAGATAAATAAAACAATTTGACCACCCAATCACATAATGACATATTAGTCTGTTTGTATTTATTTTCAATTAGAGATAAACTGACTTTTGTTTGTATTTTGAATAAGTTATTTTAGTATTTATATACTACCAACTAAATTATTTAGTAACCCAATTGCCGATGAAAGCATGGCCAATTAGTTTATGAAGAAACACATAGAGCATTCAAGCATACTGGTAAATTTTCTGTTACATCCAAAATTTAACTCTTAACTGCACATGATTCTCCTAATTGTTTAATGAACATATCTATCATCTCCAACACGATGTTAGCTATAGATTTTTTTCAATAATAATTAATGTACAAGCAGTTAGCATTAATGGGTATAAGCAAACTAACTTGTCATCATATAATTGATTGATTTTGAATTAAAGATAAATTACACAATTAGATTGTCCAATCAATGATGAAACATCAATTTGTTTGTACCTGTTATGTACCACCATTTGTACGTGTAGTTTTACTCACTCTTTTTTAAACTCTCTGAATTTCTCATAACCCCAGGTCCCCAACCTCTTTCTCTAATAGATGAATCATAACTATATTGTATGCCTCCCAAGCTACAATTCTCTGAAAAGATATTAATAAACATATATATATATATATATATATATATATATATATATATATATATATATATTGATGAATTAAAACTAAATATAAAGCAAAACCAAGCATCAACGGTCTCACTAATCGGTTTCAAAAACAATTAAAAGTCCTTAAAAGCACCAAAAACCCAATCATTCAAGCTAAAATCAATAGAGCCGTAAATTATAACCGCTTTCTAAATTACAACAACAATATTAAAGATCTCACAAACAAACAATCAGCAAAGAAATAATACAGAAACTGTAACATTGTGGCGATAAACGAAAACTTAAGATGCAATTAAATGTTACCTGGAAGAATGTAAATTAGAAGTAGAAGAAAAAAATGAGACAGAAGCCCAATCGTGCTTAGATCGATTCTGATATTCTCGCAACTGCTCCGCCAGATTCGATCGCGTTATCATTGCTGCCTTGGCTTTTGTTTCAATCTCCAGACAGAATTGCTTTATGCCTCGTTTATGGATGGAGATTTCAGCGAGGAATTGAACGATGAAATGGCAGAAAAGCAGCAAGCGAAAAGGGCTTCGACGTTCAAATTGGTCTTGGCCTTTTACCTGGACCTTCTCTCAGAATATTTTTTCCCCTTTCTTTCTTTGATTCAGGGTTATTAGTTATGAACGTATAACTATGGATTATTATTACGGTTGATAAAAGAGTAAATTACAGTTTGCCATCTAAGGATTGGCCTAAGCACCCTAATGGTCCGAGGGTTCAAAAAATAATTTTATTATACATATTCTTTGATAAAATTCAAAATAAACTCTTTTATCGTTTTTAGTATAAACTCAAAAGTTTTAAACACGATGTTTTATCTTTTTAATATATTTAAAAATTTTTATTTTTACCCCTAAAATTTTAACCACTATTAAATCTCATTATTATTGTTATCAACGATCGAACTAAAAATCTAAAGTTATTGAAAAAGATAAGACATATGACAAATATCAAAATTAGATTTATTCACATCATGGAAGGAGATGAACATTGGTTTTCTAATTAAGTAATTTGTGGTTTTGTGGATGAACGGGAATTGACAAAATCATTGAGTAAATGAACTATAATTAGAGACATTGGTGCTTTGAATTTATTGGAAAGTCAAATCATCATTGAATATGGTTTCTGAAAGTGATAACAACGGCTAAGGTTTATTTGGCTCAAGAAAAATGGGTGTTACTGAAAAAAAAAAAAATAAGGGGGTTGTTGGTGATTTAGATATTTAAAAGTTTTAACTTTTATTTTATGTTATTTTGAGATTATATTTAAAAAGTATGTTTAATTCGATTCAAATAATAAAATTAGATCAATCTTTTTAAAAATTATAATTTAATTTAATATGATTTATAAAATAATTTGATTTGATTAATTATTATTAAATAACCCAATCAAAAGAATTTATTATTAAATATATTTTAACTATTTCATCAAACATTGACCTGATTAAAATTAATAGTTCAAGTTTGGTTGTCAAATGACATCTTAAATAAACATTATAATTTTATTTAACCAAACATAATTGATTTGATGGTATGTGACAATATTTTTAGACTCATAATAAGTATTGTCACAATCAAGGGGTGGATTGATCTTACTGACAGTTAAATTAGGACATTAATATCAGTAAATTATATAATATATGATTGAAATTAAATATTCTTTTTTTATCACTAGAATAATATATGACTGAACAAAAAATGTAACATGATGGTGGTATATAACCGAACAAAGTGTATTTGGGAGTTGCAACAACTGGGCAAAAATTCAAAATTTTATATTTAGACTTCAACACAAAGTATTGATCTATAGTAATTAATTTGGGATCGATTATTTTTAATTACTATTTAATCTTTGAATATCGATCTAAATCAAATGGATCATCAAATTTTAGTTGAATCAATTTGATTGGTTAGTCCAATTTAGAGTCGTAAAACACTAGATCCAAGCAGTCCAAATAAAATCATATCTAACTAATATCTCATAATTTTGTGCGGTCTAGTTTAGATATTATTGGTGATGTAATGAATATTATTCTAATTTTAATTTGAATTAATCGTCCTTGTTAAAAACCAAATTCCTATTAATTATAATTTCCAAACCATGGTAATACTATCCAAAGCTACAGAAAGTTACACGATTAACGCACAATGGATTCAGGCACCGAGCCGCAGCAAGAGGCGTCGGATAACCCCAACGACGACGTCGTTTCCGAAGAGTCTTCACCGGAATCCGATGCCACACTGTCACCAATTCCACCCGAAATCCATCACGAAACTGAAGATGCCTTAAACACACCGGAAACCAACAACTCTCAGTCCCCACCCAACAATACGACACTCGAGGCTCCCGTTTCGGACTCTCAAGATGATTCGTCTGATCCCACTCCCGAAGAACAACAACCCAGAAACCCTAACCCCGCTGAACCGGGCCCGCCTCCTAGAAAAAGGCGCCGTAGAAAGCGTTTCTTCACCGAACTCAACGGCAATCCATCGTTTGCCAAGAACCGCCGCCCTAGATTCTCGTGCCTGGCCAAAGAAGTTGACACTGAAGCTCTTATCGCGATATCGGTTGGATTCCCTGTTGACTCCCTGACCGAAGAAGAAATCGAAGCCAATGTAGTATCTAGAATTGGAGGAATCGAACAAGCCAACTATATTGTTGTGAGAAACCACATTCTAGCTCGCTGGAGATCAAATGTTTCTGTTTGGTTGACGCGTGAACATGCGCTTGAGTCAATTAGGTCCGAGCACAAAGCCCTAGTCGATTCTGCATATAATTTTTTACTAGAGCATGGTTACATTAATTTTGGACTGGCACCGCCTATTAAAGAAGCAAAATTGAGGTCACTCGACGGTGTGGAGAGGGCTCATGTGGTGGTTGTGGGTGCAGGACTTGCAGGTTTAGTTGCTGCTAGGCAGTTGATTTCAATGGGGTTTAGGGTTGTCGTTCTGGAAGGTAGGGCCCGGCCTGGGGGACGTGTTAAGACTTGTAAGATGAAAGGCGATAGCGTGGTCGCTGCAGTGGATTTAGGAGGTAGTGTCCTCACCGGAATAAATGGGAATCCGCTTGGAGTTCTTGCTAGGCAGTTAGGGCTGCCACTACATAAGGTGAGAGATATTTGTCCTTTGTATCTACCTAATGGTAAAGGAATTGATGCTGATATTGATTCTAGAGTAGAGGTTGCTTTTAATAAGTTGTTGGATAGAGTTTGCAAACTTAGACATGCTATGATTGAGGAATTTAAATCTGTAGATGTTCCATTAGGAAGTGCTCTTGAAGCCTTCAGAAATGTTTATAAAGTTGCCGAGGATCCACAAGAGCGAATGCTCTTGAATTGGCATTTAGCAAATTTGGAGTATGCAAATGCTTCATTGATGTCTAATTTGTCGATGGCTTTTTGGGATCAAGATGATCCATATGAGATGGGTGGTGATCATTGTTTTATTCCTGGTGGCAATGAAAGGTTTGTTAGAGCACTTGCTGAGGATCTTCCGATATTTTATAAAAGGACTGTGGAGACTATCAGATATGGAGTTGATGGGATTATGGTGTACGCAGGTGGTCAGGAGTTCCGTGGAGATATGGTTCTTTGTACAGTGCCATTAGGTGTACTCAAGCAAGGAAGGATTCAGTTTGTACCCGAGCTTCCACAAAGAAAGAAAGATGCAATACAGAGATTAGGTTATGGATTGCTGAATAAGGTTGCAATGTTGTTTCCTCATAATTTTTGGGGTGGAGAGATTGATACCTTTGGGCATTTGACAGAAGATTCAAGCATGCGAGGTGAATTTTTTTTGTTTTATAGCTATTCTTCTGTGTCTGGAGGACCACTACTTGTTGCTCTTGTTGCAGGGGATGCTGCAATTCAATTTGAGACTATGTCTCCTGTGGAATCTGTGAAAAGAGTATTGGAAATATTGAGGGGTATTTATCATCCAAAAGGGATTGTTGTTCCAGATCCAGTGCAGGCAATCTGTACCCGCTGGGGGAAGGATTGCTTCTCCCATGGGTCTTACTCTTATGTTGCAGTTGGTTCTTCAGGCGATGATTATGATATCCTTGCGGAGAGTGTAGGAGAGGGGAGAGTTTTCTTTGCTGGAGAGGCAACTAATAAACAGTATCCAGCAACAATGCATGGAGCCTTTTTAAGTGGGATGAGGGAGGCTGCTAACATACTAAGAGTGGCCAAGAGAAGGTCAATGGCTTTAACTTTTATAGAAAATAATAATGATTCTAAGGAAAGTGGTATTTTGGAAAAATTATTTGAGACCCCTGACCTAAAATTTGGGACTTTTGATGCTTTGTTTGACCCAATGTCTAATGATCCTGAATCCCATGCTTTGATAAGGGTAAAATTTCAAGGAGAAAAGTTGGACTGTGGTTATCTTTGTCTATATTGCTTGATATCACGGAAGCAGGCCGTTCACCTTAGTGAGTTAGATGGAGACAAGAACAGGATGAAAATGTTACATCACAATTTTGGAGTGAGATTGGTTGCAAGGAGAGGCTTGTGTAATGCTGGAGAGTCTCTTATCACTGGCATTAAAGCAGCTAAACTAAACCTAGATGAAGGTGTTTAAGATTATATTCTGGTCTCAGAGAAATAAGTTTATTCATTAGTTTGAGAAATAGTTGGATTTGGTTGACTTATTAGATTGTCAAAATTTTCAATTTATTTCTGTTCGACTCTGGATAGATATGTTTGGAGATAGCCTTAAGTCAATTACATGGTTTACGTCATGTCAGAAACTTTCACATTCACAGGACTAGATCCTTTTATTTTAATTTAGAACATGATTGATTTCATCATACAATTAGCATTGATTTCTAGTTAAATTCTTTCCAGAGAAGTGACATTTTCTTTATCAACTTTCTGCTGTGCTTTTGTCTTTTCATTTTATTGTATTGTTGTGGTTGACTACTGGAACTGAATTTGTTTCATTGTGCTGAACACCTCTGTAACTTATTTTTTGTTTTTTGGTAATGCCATAAATTATATAGGCCAGAACCAGAAGCAATGTCTTTTGCTTGTAATGCTTGATATATGCCCAGATTTGAGAAATTGTCAGTCATCCGAAATGTTATGAAAACTGCAAGTTTGTTTAACTAGGGAGGTTGCTGTTAATTGTTGTTGGGGATGAGATGATTTAGAAGCATTCATATTGTTTCATCAGGGGAAACTCTTTCAGTATCTTTTTATGGGCTGCAGCAGTTGGGAACAATATCGAGATCTTTTCTCTTAATACTAGCATTCCAGATTAGGGGTGGATTTTGAATTCGGCAGCTTGGCACATGTACAAGGGTTCGCCAATGATTTATCTCTCCGGTGTTATTGTTTATCTTTCTAATGATATTGTTTACGAATTCGAATAAGCTCGAGCCAATATTTATTCAAGCTCTGCTTGTCTCGGATCCAACCATATTCTAGGTTCAGATATAAACGTTAAAGATTTGTTTCTATGTTGTTGGCATTTCTCATCATTTAGGTAGATTTACAAATGTGTTCAGTTCCCTCGTATACAAATATTGATTTGTCAGGTGTGAAAGGGAAGCATAATCTGATCAGAGTGAGTTGGTCTGGGCTTTGATCGCTACCATGGGCACAATGTCGAGCTCTGTTCCATTAATATACGGTCTATCTGATGAAAAAGAGAAGGGCCTCAAAATGTAGTCACCTTTAATTGGCTTCAATGCGCCCAACCATTTTTGGTGGTGAATTGGGATTAGTATTTCAAGTGGGCTTGTATAAGGGGTGGAAGTCATCTGAGCTGGACCGGGCTCATGTTATGGTTCTGTTTGAATTAAATTAAGTTAAAAGAAAGTAAATTTTAGTTTTAGTCGAACTCTTGTCAATAATTCGGCATTATTATAGAAAGCTAATTTTTTCTCTTCTTCCTTTTTTTTTTTTTTTTCTCTAGGGATTCCTGACATTTATCTGACTACCATATTAGTTTTAGTCGGGCTCAAGATCAAACTCTTGTCAACAATTCAGCATTGCTATAGCAAAGCTAATTCTTTCTCTTTTTTTTTTTTTTTTTCCCCTGAGGATTCCTAGCATTTATCTGTCTACCAATCCAGCTCACTCGTATTTTATCTTTTCATTTGTCGGACGGGAGTTGAACTTTCCCTGGGGAAAACTCAATGTAATGAGGAGGATAATAGGTGTGGAATTGATTCAAGCCTAGTCTAAAGTTAATTTGAGTTTAGATTGAATTCATAATATTTAGTTTGAATTCATTTAAATCAGTATTTAGTATAATTAAAATGTTATCAATAAGATAAACAGTTTTGTTAAATGAATGAACAAATTATTGATAAAATAAATAATATCATCAAGTGAATGAACGAGAATTTCAATTTAAACAAATTAGTTTAAGTTTAAAATTGATTCATTTGAATTGAATGATAGATTTAAACGAAACAAACCAACTTGGATTGGACACAACCCTAAAAGATAGTGAGTACTTTTTTAAACTATTATTTTATCTCATTCTGAGTTGATGAATGATAAATTATTAAGAGGCCCTATTTATAACAAGTTTTAACTACTCTTTTTTATATTTCAATTACATGTATTATTGGATAGACATTAACAAATATTAATAAAGTGATATATTATTATACAATTAAGTAATAGTATATAATTTTAAATTACAAATAAAATAAATCATTAAATTATTAAATCTTATAATGATTGGTCGTTTGTTAGTATATATTCATTAATTTATATAATATTATTCATAAAATATAAGTATTATATGTGAGGTTTCCATTAAAAACAAAAGTATTATACAGTTAAAACTTTTTTTCAATCAAATTCGTGGATACGGTGCTAAAAAAATGACTAACGATTAGTAAATAGACAATTTTAATTATGTTTGCATAATAATTTTAATAAAAAATATTAAAAATTTGGTTTGTTATATTAAAAAATTGGAAAATTAAATTCTTTTAATTGTAAAATTTGAATGTTTAGTTTATTTAATATTACAAATAAAATTTGACAATTTCAATAAAAAAATTTGATAATATAATATGTTTGATGGAGGTGTTTAAAACCTTTTTTTCAGTTAATTTTCGATTAAAAAATTGATTCTGTTTGTTTATTGAAAAATTGTAAACGTCGGTAATCTCTGACTTGCGTATCTCAAATGTAGCATAAAATTATTAATTGCAGACAATTAGAACATGTCACGTGTGATGTCACGTGCAAACAAGCGAGTACAAGTGGCCGTCCACCAAAAGCGGCATTGGGTAAGGGAATTTAGCAGCACCAAACCGACCATCTGTCCACCCACAGACTCCTGATGCAAATGACGTCTCTTTAATATCAACCAAGCCCACGGCCCACCAATAGTCGCAAATCTCGAAGCGTCCATCTGCTGGATTACGCAACTCCCGCGTGGTCCCACTTAGGCTCCTCTCTGGGCCCCAACCCTACGCCGACCTCCCTTCTCATTTTAAAAACGGACAATTCGAGGCCCCACTAAGACAACCATTCACGCTCTCTTTACGCGTGTCGTTTATTCATTCGGTCGTATTCTTTACCGACACTATCACAGCGCGTTTCTCTCGCGCCTTTTCCACTTTCCACTTTCTTCTTTTTAGTTTGACTGTTACTCCGCACCAAACTGGCGATCTCTTGTGACACCTATTAAGAAAATAAACGTGTTCGTCATGTAAAGCGAGTACGTTATCTGTATATCTAGCAAGCGAGTGTTCTTTACCCTTTTTTGTTCTCAGTTTAAGGCTTACGTCGGTTACAGAACCGCTTTTGGCTTTATAATTTCTTAGTCGCGTCGCACTATAAAGGCCACTGAGTCTTGATGTATCTTCAAGATAGCATCTGATAGTGTTGAATACAAGTTTTTCTTCACTCATAACAAGTTTTTCTCTTTGCGTTGTGTTTTGATTGCTGATCATAAGACTATGGCCGAAGAGCACCGCAGCAAGAGCCATGAGTTTGAGCCCACTGCAGTGGAGGAGATCAAGGATCGTGGGGTGTTTGATTTCTTGGGGAAGAAAGAAGAGGAGAAGCCTGAAGAGGAGGTGATCGTTACAGAGTTTGAGAAGGTTCAGGTATCTGAATCGGAGTCAAAGGTTGAAGTGGAGGAAAAGCCATGTCTGTTAGAGAAGCTTAACCGATCTGGAAGCAGCAGTTCAAGCTCTGTAAGTATTACCGTATTGTATTTAATTTCCTTTGTTAGTTGGTTTGCAGTATGATAATTTTTGTGGGTGTGTTGTTATGCATGTAGTCAAGCGATGAGGAGGAAGGCGAAGGAGAAGAAAAGAAGAAGAAGAAGAAGAAGGAAAAGAAGGGATTGAAGGAGAAGTTGAAGGAGAAGATATCTGGAGAAAAGGAAGAGCAAAAGCACGAGGACGTTGACACGGTGGTTCCTGTTGAAGTGGTTGAGCAAGAGACACCTCATCCTGATGAAAAAAAGGGTTTTCTTGATAAAATAAAAGAGAAACTACCAGGACATCATAAGAAAACTGAGGAAGTTCAGTCTCCTCCTCCTCCTCCTCCTCCGCCTGCAGTGGAGGTTGCCACCACAGAGGCACCATCTCATGAAGGAGAGACAAAGGAAAAGAAAGGCCTTCTGGAGAAAATCAAGGAGAAGCTTCCTGGGTACCACCCCAAGACTGAAGAGGACAAGGAGAAAGAGAAAGAGAAAGATAGTGCTTGCCATTAAGAAATATGATCATTGCGTGGTTTGATTGAATTGTTATGATTTTGTTTATGTTTCTTTTATTTGTTATTTTGGTTCAGTATACCTAATAATATGAGTGCTGTATATGTAAGCTTTGAATGTGAAGAGTTTTATGTTTAATGTTGACATGTATTGGCTTTTGTTTTGGGCTTGAAGTAATGCTCGCAGCCCCACAGGGTGTTCCTTTTTTCATTATTGAATTTCTACTTGAGTATTTCGGATCACTCTGGTTGTCGAATAAAATTTTATTATAATTTTATGTATAAATAATAATAATAATATATTATTATAAAATTAAATAATTAAAAATAAAATAATATTTAATTATATAATAATATATATTTTTATTACAAAATTATGTATCAGAGAAATTATATATATATATATATATGGTATATGGTATTATTAAAATTTTGTTTTAGGGCATGTAGACAGTCCACTCTCCAAGACTATGATCAATTATTGGCTCAAGTGGTTTAGAAATTTCTTAAGCTTTCCGGAAGCACGCAGGTTTTGCATGATCATAGTTTTGAGACCCACAAGAAAGCTGGTGATGAATGTCATTAGATCATGTATATCTTCAACCCCAGTCCAATCTGTAGGGTGGGACATATATCCCTATCCGTATTACATGATACATGAAGAACGACACATTTCCATCCTAATATTTAATATCTGATACATGAAGAAGTAAGAATTTCTACCCTTTCCTTATTTTAGTGAATCTAGAGAGGACAGCAGGTCGTGTTAGATTAATTACTTACGATACAGATTTTTAACATATCAATCCATTAATTAGGCCGGATCATGAGCCAATTGGTAAAATTACCCTGCCCATCATAGTTAAATTACCCTGCCCATCATAGTTGGTCAAACAAGACCGAACTGATCCTATTGGCTCATGATCCATCCGGCCTAATTCTAAAAAGATTGGGCATGATTTGAAGTTTAGCATGCTTTGAAAACAAGTTTCATTTTACTTTTTTCCTTTTGCTTTTGACTCTTGCCACAGGTTTTGAAGCTTTATTTATTTGGATCATGATACAATATGGAGACCCAAACGTCAGACTGAAAATATTAGTGTTATTACGTACCTGGCCCTTCTCTCAGCCGCTGAAGCAGAACATAATACGCTTCCTACCAGACAAGAGACCGCCTTGTCAATCTCCGTATGCGGATCCATCTAAGAAATAAATCATCTTCAGCCAACTCAGCCTTTGGCGCATCACAAAATACTAAGGAACATTCTGTCCATAATTCTAAGAATGTCAAAGCCTGGGAGTTTATATATATATGGGCAATCAAGTTTTACAATGGACATATTATTGGATAGCAAAATGAAGCCACATTTACCTCTTGTATCTCTTCTTCTAGTTCTAGGTTTTGTTTTTGCAGAAATTACAGCAGCTGATGGGCAATACTTGATCGGAGTGGGAAGCTATGACATGACAGGTCCAGCTGCTGGGGTGAATATGATGGGCTATGCGAACCTGGAGCAAAATTCTGCAGGAATTCATTTCAGATTAAGAGCTAGGACTTTTATTGTGGCGGAAAGTTCCCAGGGAAGAAGATTTGCTTTTGTGAATCTTGACGCTGGCATGGCTTCACAACTTGTCACCATTAAAGTGCTTGAGAAACTCAAGTCAAGGTATAATAGTGCTACACCATGCCAAAATAACCTTTAAAATTGATGTTGGTGTTTTCAAATTCTAAACGGACACCAATCTAGCGAAGAGGTTCGTCCAAGTCAACCTGCAGATACTAATTATATTTATTTATAAATATATTTGACCTAATGACACAAAGACTATATCTTTGTCCTTTAATAAGCTGTTAGGTTCGACTCAAGTGTCAAATTTTTACAGTGCTAACACAGATAATTGAACCATGAACAAACAAATTTAATCGGTTTGACTATCGTTCATCCCATTTAAAAGCTCCTCATGGTTGAATTCCAATATCAGTGATCGAACTGTGAAAAAATATATTTGAATTAGTTTGATTACAGTTTATCTCAGTTCAAAGCCTTTATAGATTGTGAACGATCTTGACCGGAATAGTTTTCAAACCATCTCTAGATTGGATAGGCTCTCAATTCTAGGTCAAATTGTTCAATTCAATCGCGGTATACCATGATATTTGACAATTAGATGTCTTTTCTAAGGTATGGAAACTTGTACACCGAAGAGAACGTAGCAATTAGTGGCATCCATACACATGCCGGGCCTGGGGGTTATTTGCAGTACTTGATTTACTCAATAACTTCTCTCGGGTTCGTCCAGCAATCTTTTGACGCCATCGTCACAGCAATTGAACAGAGCATTGTAATGGCTCATAACAGCCTCAAACCTGGTTCAATTTTGATGAATACAGGTGATTATTATTCAACAAGTCTTGAATCCATTAATGTAAATAGGAAGTACGTTGACCATGCATTTGACTTTAATGTCGTTTCGCTCTGCTCTGTACTGCAGGGGAGGTAGAAAATGCTGGAATAAACAGGAGTCCAAGTGCGTATCTGCTTAACCCCGCGGAGGAAAGGGCTCGGTACTCAGCCAACGTCGATAAAGAAATGACCCTTTTGAAGTTCGTCGATGATGCCAGTGGGAAAAGCATAGGAGCCTTTAGTTGGTATGCAACGCATGGGACCTCCATGTCCAGAGACAACAAGCTCATTAGTGGAGACAACAAAGGTGCTGCAGCTAGGTTCTTTGAAGACTGGTTCACTTCCAGTTCCACCAACAAATCTTCAGCCACATCAACCAAATCTTCCACCACATCAGGTATTACATGCAATATATTTGTGATATATCTTGACTCGAATAAGAAATCCAAATGTCATGAAACACCAAGAAAAGTAAACAGCAAAAAGACACAAATAGTTAACACATGAACACAAATATCTACTTGGAAAGTTCAATATGGAAAACCATGACTATAAGATGGAGAAAATTTCACCCTATAGGAAGAAAATTACAAGACAAAGAAGTGATCTCTAATTACATTCACTTTT
This sequence comes from Mangifera indica, assembly GCF_011075055.1. Taxonomy (NCBI): domain Eukaryota; kingdom Viridiplantae; phylum Streptophyta; class Magnoliopsida; order Sapindales; family Anacardiaceae; genus Mangifera; species Mangifera indica. Next base: position 537,142 of record NC_058147.1, on the reverse strand, counting down.
AACACGATTTTTATATACTTGGCATTCACTTTAACCTTAGTTGACAAATACTGGACTCTTTTCTTCATTAGTCATATATCTGCAAGCTATACCCACACACCAATCCGTAGATCGGATCTGTTGCATTTACTACGGGGTAAAACCCTCATAAATATACAGAGAAACCATTGCTCCCTATTTGAGATCAGTGGTGGTCTATGGGATAAAGTCTGTTAAGTCTAATCTCTTAATAATATCATAGATTTTTTTAAAAATTCATTTTTCGAATCCGTACTTTCTGAATTTAGATAATCTTTTACAAAATTTGGATCACCACTGCAGAGCGCCAAATTTACTAAACCCTTTCATGTTCTAATTTGTTTGAAATAGAAATTAGGACGCTGATAAAGAAAGCGCAAACAATCAAAGCCACTGGAGGAACAACATGTGGTAAAACAACCAGCCAAGGCTTCAAGGTAAGGAAGAACGATGGGTCTTTATTTGTAGGAGCATTTTGCCAATCAAATGTTGGAGACGTGACGCCAAATGTGCTAGGAGCATTTTGTACTGATAGTGGAAAGCCTTGTGACTTCAATCACTCTTCATGCCATGGCAATGACATGCTTTGCATAGGACGCGGCCCCGGGTAATAACAAAATTACAGCTCTCTTTGAACAAACTCCAGCCAAATTCAGATTTGAATTGAGCTCAAATGAAAATTTTTAACAGGTACCCAGATGAAATATTAAGCACAAAGATCATAGGAGAAAGACAATTCCAGAAGGCTTCAGATTTATTCAAGTCTGCAACAGAGCGACTGAGTGGAAAGCTTGATTATCGACATGCGTATGTAAATTTTACGAATATTGAGGTGGAATTAGATGGAAACAACAGAGTCAGAACTTGCCCTGCAGCTCTTGGCCCTGGTTTTGCTGCTGGAACTACAGATGGCCCTGGGGTTTTTGGTTTTCAACAAGGTGACACAAAGGTAAGGAAATTATGATGGACCTTCAATATCTTAACATTTCTACTCCAGTAATTAAGAAATCAAGGCAGCGAATGAGATTTCTTTTTATTGGTTGTTTTCAGATCAATGAGTTGTGGAAAAATTTAAGGGATTTCCTGCAAAAGCCAAGCCAATATCAGGAAGAATGCCAAAAGCCCAAAGCTGTTCTGCTTTCTTCAGGCGAAATGTTTAAGCCTTATGCATGGGCGGTAGGAACTGAACTCTAAATTTTCTAACAAAACATTACTAAACCCGACAAAATATCGCTTCTAAAATTGAGAGGTGGGAACCCATCATTCAAACAAAAATCAAGTGGAAAGTAGTCCTTCATTTTGCAGGAGAGGAGATTATGCAAAGGGCTGAATCCCAACCCAGCCAACTCGGCTCAGTCCAATATTCAGTTCCATATTCACTAAAATTTCCCTCTTGTTATACCATTCATCCTACTAACGACAGTATTTATTTCACCAGTAACACTATTCATCATTTTTGTGACATTATTCATTCATTTAGTAATCTTGGATGACATTACTGACTGATTCCAACAAACTCAGGTTCAAACCAGTTATTTAAGATTCGAATGGAGTTTGAATAAATCTAGTGCTACTTATGCAAGAATGTTCAGAGCTACTATTGCATATATTTGTACAAGACGAATGAATGCTTTCTAGTTTTGACATGATCAATATTCTTCTTTCATAGCTTTGACATTTTTATGATATAAATGCAGCCAGCAATTCTTCCTATCCAAATCTTGAGGTTGGGGAGATTGATCATACTTTCTGTACCCGGAGGTTCGTTCGTTCAATATATCTCTTTCACAAAGAGTTTACAAACTTCCCTTTTCCATTTTTTTCTTTATTAAATTTTTTACTGTACTGGACAAGCTTTAAACCTATGGAAATTGCAGAGTTCACAACCATGGCCGGTCGACGCCTGAGAGAGGCGGTTAAGAACACATTGATAACTAACGGAAATGGCGAATTCGATATTAACACCCACGTCGTAATAGCAGGCCTTACAAACACTTATTCGCAGTACATCACCACCTTCGAAGAGTACGCACATCAACGATATGAGGTACATCACCGGCTAACAATTCACATCTCAATTAATCTTATTTCTTTTTTCCAGCTGTGGATTCAATCTTTAATGGCTCCAGCTTGAATGTCAGCTGGATTCAATCAATTTGAAACAGGTATGACTGAATGAGCTGATATTGAGCCTAAGAAGTGATGTATTGTCAGTTAAAACTCTAATTTGAACTTAGAGCATGTTCAACTAATCAAGTTAATGAGTTTTGTAAAACTCAATTATTGTCTGAGTTGAAACTCTAACTTGAACTTAGAGTGTGTTCAACTAGTCAAGTTAGCTAATTTTGAAAAACACAATTTGAATCGTTCAAGATGATATTATTTTAATCAATACATATCAAAATAATATTGTTTTAGTTTTATTATAATATCAAGCCAAATCTAACTTGAACTCAATTTAGTATTGTAATCAAACTCAAATTAAATTCAAATTCAACTCTCCTCAAACCAAGCAAAACTTGAAACTTGAGCTTTACATTTTCAAGCTTAGCTTAATTCAATTTAACCCAAATTTCAATTTGATTCTACTCAAATCCCCCTATTTATCAAGGATGAATTCCATCAGAGCTGTATTCATTTCGAATGAATCAAGTTTGAACACCCCACATTTAAGCTTGTTGAACTCAAGATTGACACTTTGCTAATGTTGATACACTTAAACTCACTTGTCTAATAATTCTTTTTCTTTTCCAATATTATTATCCAAGTTTAATCTCGAATTGACTATCTTAAATTTGAACCAAATTTGAGATAGCCTTTGTACAAACCTGGTCCATTTGGAATCCCACTATAATTTATATCTTCACATGTAGGATTTAAGTTAAACTTTGTTATTTCATGTTGGCAATGAGATGTGTAGGCTGCTTCAACGCTCTATGGCCCCTATACATTAACAGCATACATGCAAGAATTCAATGAATTAGCAATAGCAATGGCGAAAGGAGAACCAAACACAAAGGGCCCGTCGCCACCAGATCTTTCATCCGTACAAATCAGCTACTTAATTAACCCTATTGGAGACTCCCCTCCTCTTGGCGTAAAGTTTGGCGACATAAAGCAAGACATTGTTCAACCAAAGACTGGCTCCTTTCAGAAGGGCGACAAACCAAGTGCCACATTCTGGAGCGCCGACCCCAGATACGATCTGTTAACTGAAGGCACGTACGCTGTGGTAGAGATGCTTCAAGGGAAGAGGTGGGTTCCGGTTTATGATGATGATGATTTCAGCTTGTTTTTCAAGTGGTCTTTGGACAATGTTACTTTCAATGGCTTGGCGACCATTGAATGGGAAGTGCCACCAGAGGCTAGCTCTGGGGTTTTCCGGCTAAGGCATTTCGGGTCATCTAAGAAAACGAAAGACTCTCCAAATGTATACTTCACTGGTGCGTGTAGTGCATTTACTGTGTCATAGATGAGTTTATGTGCTATTTCAAGCTTGTAATGAAAAACAGTGAGTCCGGTAGACTCATTAATTGAAGAATGAAATCTAATCCAGGACTTATATGAGTGATGATGTCGATGCATATGCATATTTAAAAGCGTAACTCATTTTATTTGTCATTCATTATATATATATATGTGTGTGTGTGTGTGTGTGTGTGTGTGTGTGTGTGTGTGTTACATGTACTAACAAAATAATACTAATTTTAACATGTTATCATGTAATTGAGTTATCTCTATTTCAAAATTGTTCAATCAGGTGATGACATATCAGCTATTAATATCCATTAATATCTGAATTGTTTGATAAATGAGGTAAACTCGTTGCTCAAGATAAGACTAGTAGTTCAAGAAACATGGAACACAACCAACCACAAGGAAACAAAAGAGAAAAACTAACCAATTATCTCATCCATATTACACATAGGAGACACTTTCCTTTGACAAGTAAATCTAAAGGCTTCATCGATGTCTTCAGACCTCATCTCATGTGAGACAAACTCATCCAGTTGTAATTCCTGAAAAGTAGTACAAATATAGACATGTACATCTCTGTCAACTCCTCAGATTTGAGATATAAAAACACAATATGGATCGTTACTAAAGTAGGCATAGAAAACAATATTGGGTTTCCAATTAATCTAGGATAAGGAATAAAGAAATTTGAAAAGGAAAGAAAGTTATAGTCGACGAAAAGTTACCTTGTTCATATAACGTTTGAGCAAAATAGGAATATCAGATTTAGCTTTGAGACCTCCGAACAAAAATGTATGGATAAGAACCAATTATTCTTGATTATGAATTTAAGGAAGGTTGCAGTAGTTAGTCCATTACTACAATGGTATGAGCACCAATTATATGATTGAAACAAGAATTTGAAAGAAAATTAGCTGAGTGCAAAAGATAGTCATTTATTACATTGTCAAGCAATTTGAAGAAAAATACCAAGTCGAGAAGATAGTAATTTATTCAAACATTGATTTTATATAAATTACTTTATGACTGATAATTGTGCATCTGTCGAAATAAGAGCAGAGGGATTCAAAGAAAATAGAGGAGAAACTCTCTTATTTGTCCATCCATATCACACATCGGAGACACTCTCCTTTCATTAGCAAATCAAAGGCTTTATTGATGTCTTCAAACCCCATCTCATGTGTCACAAACTCATCCAGTTGTAGCTCCTGAAAATAGACACATATTACCTACATTCACATACTTGAACCCCATCTTAGATTTAACATATAAAACAAATTAAAACTAGCACAATGGTCGTTGACAAAGATTCTCTAGTTTTTTCCTTTTCCTTAATGACTATTAGACCTGTCTTTGGAAGAATGGAAGTGCACTACAAGCAAGCCAGGCAGGAATATTCCCAAAAAAGATATTTTAAAATTGTTGAATTACCTTGTCAATGTAACGTTTCAGCAGAAGTGGAATATCGGATTTAGCTTTCAGTCCTCCAAATGGTGATGCCATCAGAGTTTTTCCACTATGAAGGAAATCCACAGAGTTGAGGATCAACTGTGAATCCGGCTTGTCCACTCCCAAAACAATTGTCTTTCCCCAACCCTAAAGTTTTAAACCAGAAACACAATATAAATCATAACCAATCAGAAGTCTTAGAAGGGTAAGCCTGATGGTATCTCTATGACATTAAGAATCCAACATACTTCTGTTGGATGTCTTTCTCTAAATCATCTTTGTGCATGTGTGATAGTATGTGTGAGTGAGTGAGAGAACAAAAAGACCTTTCGACAGCAAGCGTAAGCTTCATGCACCACAGATGCAAAACCAACGCATTCAAAGCAGTAATCTGCACCTCCATCTGTCATCTCATTAATTATCTGCTCAAATTGATATAGAGAAAGATCTAAGAGCCAGTGAAAGAGAGGAAAAACTGAAATATTATGCAGTAGGCTCGGAAGAGCAACACTTGAGGTATGAGACCAAATCACCAAAAGAATAAAAACTGTCATGGGAATGACTGCATTAACTCATGATTAGAAAGGACAAAGACAGTTCATGGATTGAGAGGAAGACCTGGCTTGCTGATTTTTCCCCACAACTTTTAGAATGAACGAAATCTGTGACTCCAAACTTTTTCCCTACATGGATGAGAGAAGACAGTCAACTAGAAATCGCCAAAATCATGGTTGTCAATACTGATTAGCCTATAAAATTAGTATTGTTTAGACTAGATAAGAAGTAAAACTTTTAATTGATCTCACAATAATCTGCAAACACTAGCAGCTAATTGTCATTTAACGACACAGTTCAGATTATATGTAAGCATATCCTATTCAAATAAGAAACTATTTCGTATATCATATAGGATATCCTTGTTTCATCAAAATTATAACAAAACTCTAAATATAACACCTATTAATTTCACTCACCAATTTCAAATTTTTCGGGAATCACATCCACACCAATAATTCTACTAGCACCACATAGTCTTGCTCCCTCTGCAACCTGCATATCAGAAGATAACTCCAAGCTATTGCAGTAGTGAGATAATTTTGAAGCAGAACAATATTAACACTAAATCATACCGCTAATCCGATTGCACCTAGCCCAAATATGGCAACAGTTGATCCTGCCTCCACATTTGCTGTTCTCCATGCAGCTCCAAACCCTACATAACCCAAAGTAGAGTATATGTTGGAACTGTGTGTCTCAGAATTGCTAAAATAAGTTATAATATTACAACAAGATCAATGGTTAGCACCTGTTGAAACTCCACAACTTAGGAGGCATGCCCTATTTGGAGGGATTTCACGGTCAACTTTTACTAGATTAACAATGTCTACCACAGTATACTCACTAAAACTTGAAACAAATAGAAAATGATGAATAGTTTCTCCATTGAGATCTTTAAATCTGCTTGTCTCAGATCGAACCATCCAAGGAGAAAGCTTAAAGGGAAAAGTTGAGCATAGGTTGCTTTTCTTTGATCTGCAATCTACGCACTCCCTACAATCTGGCATCAAACATGGGATCACAATATCTCCTTCAGCCACCTCATTCACACTCTCACCAACACTCTCCACCATCCTGTACAACAGACGTCAATTGGCAAAAAAAACATGTCAGCTGATCCTGATCCCTGGTACGATTAAGTTTAACAATCAAAAGTCTAACAGTAATTCACGTGTTATCAATTTGTTGAAATGCATACCAATTTGAGTAACAATCACCAGGTGATTAATAATTACTTTATCCTTAATTAAAAAAACATTCAGTTACACGGTACCCATCATTTTTCGGACTCAAATTGTTACTCATTATAACTGCAAGTAGTGTTATTCTTAAAAGATATTGTTTTTGTCAGTAAATTGCAGTGAATTTTGTAAACAACTGAAAGTTTCAAATCCCGTTGTCTCAAAGCATCTTTGTTGGCTTGTGTAATCAACTTAAAGAGAAAAAAAATCTTACCCGATAGCCTCGTGGCCGAGAATTCTTGGGAAAACGCCAGGAAAATCCTATAAGGCAAAAAAGAATATACATATAAAGAAATGTAAAAACCTAAGAAAAATCAAGAATGTTAAGAGTTTAAATGGAAGACCTTCATTTTCCACACGGTGAGATCGCTGTGACAGAGACTTGCGCAAATTATCCGAATTCGAACTTCGTGGGAACACGGGGGGTCCACCAGAATCTCTTCTATTACTAGAGGCTCCCCTGGAAGTCGAGCAATCGCAGCTGCAATTTTTAAAAAAAGAGAGAACTCAGAGAAGATAAAATTCAACACGAATTTCAAATCCATTTCATGCTTTCACTGAGACAGGTAGAAGAAACAAGATTTAACGATTGATGATAGAGAAGTACCTCTACATTGAATGGGCTTTCCTGCGGTTTTACTTGAAAACTTGACGTTGTTGTTGTTGTTGTCCATGGCGAAGAGTAAAGTGGGATGGAGATCTTGTAGCAGTGAAGGAGCGAAGAATGTTGCCGCCATGAAAATGTTTAAACTATTATAGCGTTGAAATTACCATCTTAACCTCATATCATTAATTCGAATTGATTGCCCTCTAAATTCTAATTGATTGTTCATTTGCCTGCCAACTATTTTTTAAAATGCCGTCAATATCTTAAACTTTTTTTTTCGGCTGTCGAGGTTATTGGGTTTTACCGGGTTTAAAAGTGCAGGCTTACTATTTATCAACGGACTGATCTCTTGAGATTATGACTGCCAACCAATGTTTTTAGGTTTAGGTCAAGATTGCCCGGTTAAAGCATCGGTCATTGATTTGAACGTTTAGGCTGATAGATCAGATTGATAATATGATACAATTAAATTTATATATAAATATAAAAAATTATATTCAATAATAAATGTTTTTAATAAATAATATATGTGTTCAATCACATATAAAAAAATTTATATTCAAATCAATTCATCCTTAATGGTTGGTTGGTATTAGTCAGTTGTCAGATTATTTCAATTGATCGTTCCACTTGTGGTATGGGCTTCATGGCCTTTACTTCTGAATTGCATGTGTGGTTTACATTGAATGAAAAGAGCTAATCATCCAAATTATTGATGTGATGAAGTCAGTTTAATAAGATGCATGAAGAATGGAACTTGATGAATTGGGTTATTACGGCGATATTGCTCACCAGCAATTTTACTTCTGAGATTATTCAATCAAATTGAGTTTTATCTTAAACTAACCATTTTGAATTTGACTCTGGCTCAAATTGATTTTTGTTCAAAATCGGAAGACTTTGAATGAGAGTAATGACTGTAACAGAGACAATGACTATTGATTGCCCATTTATATGAATTATTTAGGCTTTCTTCTGGCATTTATTCAAAGACAATTGAGAAGCTTACATACACGAGCACGAGAAACTGGGAAGGATATTATTGAAATAAAAGCAGTAAATTTTGGAGGCAGGGTAAAAAGTGAAGTTAAAAAAAAGCAAGCTCCCTTTATTTGTCCATCCAAATGACACACCGTAGACACTTTCCTTGAATAAGTAAATCAAAGGCTTTATTGATCTCTTCAAACTTCATCTCATGTGTCACAAATTCATCTAATTGTAATTCCTGAAAAAAAAAAAAAATTAAAATGACTTGTTAGGCTTCTCAATCAAGACAGTCAGGCAAGAAACTCAAACCAACCGTATATTACCTTGTCCATGTAACGTTTCAGCAGAATTGGAATGTCAGTTTTAGCTTTGAGTCCTCCAAACAATGATCCCTTCAGAATTTTTCCACTCTCAAGGACATCAAGAGAGCTTAAGCTCACCTGTGCTCCTGGCTTGTCCACTCCCAACACAACTGTCTTTCCCCATCCCTAAATTTTGATGAAAAAGCAAGGTAAAGATCCTCAAAGTAACCTATCTCAAGTGAGTAACCTATCTCAAGTGAGGGTGGTTTCAAACTCTAATTTGGCTCAAATCTATAATATCAAGTTTAAGCTCATTCAAATTAATTACAGTATTCTTAGAAGGTTGTTAATGAGATAAACAATGTTACCAATAAGATAAACAATATTATCAAAAAAACAATTAAATTAAGTCGTTGAACTAGAGTTCTAACTCAAATTCAACTCATTCAAACTGAATGATTCGGTTTTTAATCCACCACTATTTCTCAAGTCTTTGGAATGGCCAGTCAAACTGTATCTATATGATGTAAACAACCCAATATTCTTCTTTTGGGTGTCTTTTTCTTTACATCATCTTAATTGTGAGCAAGAGTGAAGAAGCAGACCTTTCGACAGCAAGCATACGCTTCTTGCACCAAGGATGAAGAACCAACACACTCAAAGCAGTAATCTGCACCTCCATCAGTCATCTCATTGATTACCTGTTCAAATTGAAAAAATAAAAAATCTAAATTAGAGTAATCCTAATGAAAATTAATATTTGCTTTACAAGGAAGTTTTTTTTTTTCCCATGCTGACTCCCCTCCCTCTCTTTGTCCCCAGTCACACCCAATCTAGAAAGGAATAAATCTTTGTTATTAGTTTTAAAATATAATAATACTCACTATTGATGCAAAAAATCTCACATTGAATTAGAGTTGAGAGTCTTAAATCAATATAAACTAATTATCTCATTTTCTTTTATGAGTCGTCTTTTGATGGTAAAATCAAAAGACCAACAAAGATTAAAACGTATAATACTTCATTACTTTAAGTGGCATGTTAGGCAATATCATTTGTAGGGACTGAAGCCACAAGGTCTCCTCAAACCCTTCAGATTTAGAAAATATCACAACATTTATGTGAAACTCAAGATTGACTTCATAATCCCACTTATGATAATATCTTTGGAAATCATAACATGTACCCTTGATAAAAATTTTTACCAGCCAGTTGAAGCACAAGATCTAATCAACAAAGGCAGATAAATTGTCATGCCAATAAAAGATCCAACTAAAGATCAGAAGTACAAAGAGAGATCATGGATTGAGAGGTAGACCTGGCTTACTGATTTATCCCCACAACTTTTAGCATTAACAAATTCTGTGACTCCAAACTTTTTTCCTACATCCATGAGAAAAGACAGTCAACCAGAAATCAGTAAAATCATAGTTTTCATTAGCCTGCACAATAGTAAACATTAGACTTCTTATCAATCAAAACTTGCAATTGATTCATAATATGCATGCACAAGCAACTAATTGTCAAGAACTATAATAGTTTATATAGTTAGGTGTTATTAGACCTCTCCCATCCTAAAAGCTAGTTGAAGAGATGAGGTTTTTTCTCACACTTTACACTTCATTGGTTCAACACTCCTCACAACAACTAGTCATATGAAGGAGAAATGAGTTAGTTGTTATTAGCTCTCTATCTCCCCCAGAAGCTAGCTTAAGGGGTGAGAATTTCTCTCAAACTTATACACTCTATTGGTCCAACACTCCACACAACCAGTCATTCGAATGAGCAACAAGGTTATTGGTTAAAGCTTCACATTGATCAATCATTTTAATATACTCTTAGGTGGAGTTATTGCAACCAGATTTTGATACTATTATTAAATGTTATTGGGTCTCTTCTACCCAAAAGGTAACTTAATGGTGAGACTCTCCTTCATATTTATGCACTAACACCTAACCACTCTCTCAACCAATGTGAGACAATCCAACACAGATGATATGCAAGCATTGTCAAAATCATTCATCATTCAAAATACACTCATTTCTCCAAAAATGAAGTCGGAAATCCATATGCTTACATTTCACTCACCTATTTCAAATTTCTCTGGAATCACATCGACACCTATAATTCTAGTAGCACCACAAAGTCTTGCTCCCTCTGCGACCTACGTACCGAAATATATATCAATCAGCTTTTTTTTCCAACAGGGTGTCAGGTTTGAAATTCCAGATATAAGGGATAATATAACAGAAAAATCTCTAAATCATACAGCTAATCCAATTGATCCTAGCCCAAATATGACAACAGTTGATCCAGCCTCCACGTTTGCTGTTCTCCAAGCAGCTCCAACCCCTACAAAACTCAAATTGCAGTAAATACTGGAAGTAAATGCTTTTTCCACAGAGCATAGGTATTATCATATTCAGAACAACCAGTAATACTTATAAAGATGCATATAAAAACCAAAAGTAAAATGTCTTTTCCAACTGGAATTAAACATTTTAATGTTCAAGAGAGCATTGGGGAATTTTACAAGAACTCCAATAAAGCAGCTGAGGCAGGAATGGACCAAGGCAATTCTAAATTTGATTGAACCATGGAATGCCGGAGTTGAGAAAGCGCCCTCAGACCCATAAGTGGTTTGGGCTTAATAATCCTAATAGGTTCCTCTCAAGGATAAAAATCATAGTATATAAATACATTATTTTATTGTATGAGTAATATAACAACTCAATAGTAAAATATATTCATTGTAATGAAAAAAGTAAAAATAATATAAATTTTACTAGACCTAACTGTTCTGAATGATCCAAGGTAAATAACACGTTATTTCTTTAATTTATTGGCTTCACACACTTTTTAGTTCGCTCAAGGAAGAATTGGACACAAAAAATAGACAGAAATCTCACGACAATCAAATTGATGAGAGTCAGTGGCTAGTACCTGTTGATACCCCACAACTTAGGAGGCATGCCTTACTTGGAGGGACGTCGGGGTCAATCTTTACTATATTAGCAATGTCTACCACAGTATACTCACTAAAACTTGAAACAAATAAAAAATGATGCAAAGTTTGTCCCTTGAGATCTCTGAATCTGCTTGTCTCAGATCTAGCCATCCAAGGAGAGACCTTGAAGGGGAATTTTGAACATAGGTTGCTCTTCTTTGACTTGCAATCGACACATTCACTACAATCTGCCAGAAAATATGGTATCACAATATCTCCTTCTGCTACATCTTTTACATTCTCCCCCACACTTTCCACCTTCCTGCAAAACAAACATTGATCCCTTATAAGTTCATTTTGTAACAAAAAAACTCAATAATTAACTCTTTCATGATTGATCGAACTAAAAGTGTCTGGAATCAATAAAACAAGTACATTCAAACAATAAAGAGAAAGAATACACATGATACGGGCTATGTTCTATAGAGTCAATGTTAATTCAATATCTTCTCAACCATCTTGTGAATAAGAATGTATTTACTACATCACTCATATAAGATAATAATGTGTTTATATAATGGAATTTTTATCCCTAATATAAACCATTAGATTCAAATTAAATTAGTTTGAGCTAGATTGTTAGATCAACAAATTTCCTTTAGACAATATTGAGCTTGAGCTCTAGTAAGTATGTTTTAAAGTCAAGCTCAAGTCTGAGGAGTTCGACTCATCAAAATTGTAAGGTTGAGGAAGTTTGACTCGCATTAATCAAAATAAAAGATTTTGATCAGTATATATTAAAATGATTTCACTTTAAACCCTACTAAAATAGTTCTTCATGGGTTAAGCTCATATATCTTGCCCACCAAGAGTGCCTTGTAATGGAAGTGGTTGCCAATTCTTAACAACCATTGTACAGTATGTATAATTGTGATACTAAGAATTCCTCAAAAGAAAACAAAATTGAAACAATATTTTGAAAAGCCACTGGAAATGCTAATAAATCAAAAGTCAACTCTATTCTCAACTCGAAGTTGCAACTTTATGTGACTCCTTAAATGAAAAGGCTTCCACGAAAACAGCTCTGTTCTATTGAATTCTGTCAGAAAGTAACTGGAAGATATCAATCTTACCCAATAGCCTCATGACCCAGAATTCTTGGGAAAACAGCAGGAAAATCCTTCAAGCCAAAACAATGAATAAATACAAATAAATAGTAAGAAAATTAAAAAGAAAAAAGTGAAGAGAAGGTGAAGTGTTCAACGAGATAGACCTTCATTTTCCAGAAAGTGATATCGCTGTGACAGAGACCTGTACAGATGATTCGAATCCGAACTTCATGGGAACTCGGAGGGTCCACTAGAATCTCCTCTATTACCAGAGACTCCCCTGGCACTCGAGCTATGGCAGCTGCATTTTTTTTTTTTTTCTCATAATAAGGAGAAGATGAAACCAAAATGCATGCCCATGAAAATCACTATTGTAAAATTGATATAAGGTATGAAAACTACCTCTGCATCGAATCGGCTTCCCTGCGGTTTCCCTTAACAAATTGTCGCTATCCATGCCGTGAAACGGAGCTCTCTTAGCTTCCTCTTTTGGCAACTGACAATGATGATGATTTATGGAGGGAGAGACGAGACAGGTGAGAGCTTTTTTGATTCAATACGTGAATCTGACCACCAAGCTAATACAACTATTTCAATATTTTTTCCATTGACTTCAATGCCTCGCCAGCTCCACCTATTGGTTACCAGGTCACGTCTAATCTCTTTCAACGACCTTATTGATTATAATTATTAAAGTGTAGATATGTCTTCCATGGCTGCCAACGCTGGGTGAATTTCTATGGTTATCTCTTTCATAATTGTTTACGCACTTGGGCAAGACAAGCTTTCAATTGGCTAACGTCCAACTTGGGCTACCGTAAGTTTCTGTCTTGTGTGTGTGCGTCTGGTTGAATCATCTGCCTGCCTATTTGGTGAAGTTGAATTGAAATGGTCAAGGTCAAGCTTTCGCCTTATTCAAGTATGGCTTCTGAGCAACGAGTAGATTAAATAAATATTGCATCAATATTCAATCAAAATTCTTCGGACTCAAACCCGATCACAGAATTTTCACTATCCCATTGTAAGAGGGGCAGTCAATAAATAATAATTTTTAATTAATAATTATTTAATTATATAATAATACATATTTATTTATTTATATATTTAAATTAAAAATATATAATTTTATTACAAATTGATGATACTGTGCATGCTCCTAGCTATTGTTAACTTCAAAACCCATCAATAGTAAGATTTTAGGAATCAACATATTGACTTCAATACAAAGGTTTGATTGGATTGGTAATTTAATTGGTTCACTGGCTAATGTAAATTTAAACCTCAACTCGATTTATCAGTTGTGAAATTTTATAAAACAATATGTTGACATTAGTTTGACAATTTAACGGAATTAACCGGATAGAATTTATTTGATTTAATTGCGAATCTATTTGATTTAATAATTAACAAAAATTTAAACATTATTTGAGACCTGACTGAAATGTTCGCTTGACGACCCGTTCGATCAAATGATGAGTGAGGCCTTATCATGGTTTTATTGGAGCAATGAGGTCGGCCGAGCTTATTAATACTACAAGGGTCTACCTGTTGGTGGAGGCATTGATGATTTGTTGACGCAAATTTGTCAGTTAGAGCATTAGTTATGATTGCTAATCCCGGCTAAGATGGAATCTGGACTTCACCACTCTGGTTATCTCCCCTGCCTAAATTTACTCTTGTACTGACTATACGTAATTCAGTACCTTTTCAAGTGCAATTTTAACATAAATCGGTATAGAGAGGTGTGATCCGACAAGTGCAATTCCAATCAGTTCGCTCATTTTTCAGTGTAATTTGACCATTTCCAGTCACGGTTTTTATTTTTTATTTTGTTATTTTTTGTATTATTCAAATTTTGGTAAGAAAAATGATGATCATGTCTTTTATGAATGGTAAATGACAAACTCTCACACAAATTCTGATTGTTCAAGGAAAATGGCTATGAGATAATGCCAAATTACTATTTTATTTTTGTGAAATAACCGTATTACTTTTAAGGCCAAATGACTATTTCCCACCCAAGGTTTGATGTTTTCTCAAGTTTTAACTATTTAATTATGGAAACACTAAACACCCACTCATAGTCGGTTAAATTTAACGAAACTCTAATCCCCGAAAATTTAATCTCATTTTCCCCCCTAAAAGTTTAAAAACTAACATTTTTTTTTTAAGCTAAGTTTGAAAATATCGCATTTCTCCCCCTAGGGTTTATTTCCAAACCCTTTCACTTTCTCCGGCGCCATCGCCGGCCGTCTTCCCCTCCCGACGGTTTCTCTTCCACCGATGGCCCCCCTCAACTCCACCCCAACCTATCCGACGCAGAGAGAAATCGTCTTCCCAGACGACGAAGACGAGATCGATCGATCTCATCTTCGTCGTCTGGGAAGACGATCGTCTTCCCAGATGAAGACGACTCATCTTCCCAGAGGACGACGAGTCGTCTCGTCTTCGTCTGGGAATACGATCGTCTTCTTAGACGACGACGTTCTTCGTTTTTCACGACAAAGTGCTTCGTCTTTTATGGCTTCTCCAACTTCGATTGGAAGTCCAAATGGGAGGAAAGAGATCGCCGGAATGAGAGGATGCTTTGGGAGGGAGAGGCTGTCGACAATGGAGCTAGAGATGTCGTCGGAGATTTCAAAACGAAACCCTAGGGTGAAACTGTGACTTTTTAAAACTTAGGCTGGAGAAAAATTTTAGTTTTTAAAGTTTAGGGGGGCAAAATAGATTCTATTTTAGTTTATTTTTAATATTATAGAGAAAGTGACGATTTTACTCTTACCACTGTTAAAGTTTTGTTAAATTTAACCGGTCATGGGTGGGTGTTTGGTGTTTCCATAATTAAAATATAGAAACTTGAGAAAACATCAAACCTTGGGTGGGAAATAGTCATTTGGCCTACTTTTAATTGTAGTTATTGACAATTTAGCAGCATTTGCACTAGTCAATTTGTAATATTGTCAAATCTACCCTCGATCGTTGTGGGAGTTGGCAGCTAGAATAGCATAAAAAATGTGTGATCGTATTGGATAAGTGTACACAAATTATGCTCTTCTATTGTTATTATTATAATTTGTTATCATAATTGAGTTTTGGATGAGTGTTTAAAGTTTCAATAAAACTATATATATATATATATTTTAAACATAATTTATGTACATAAATGACGTGTTATTATATAATTAAATAATTTTAAATTAAATTTAAATAAATATTCAATCACATGATAACGTATTGTTTATACACTTAAAATATATATTAAAAATATGTATATATAACATTGCTTGTAGGGGTCATTTGGTTCCAGAGGTTTAAAAATTATCTTGATAATCTATATTTTATTACTTATATTATTTTATTTGGTTTATCAGTAATAAAATATTACAGTAATCTTCTATTACCAATACTAACGTGACAGGTAATATAAATGGTAACCTGATTATCATATTCACTTTAGGTATGAAAAGATTATTAAGAGAATCTTGATTTTATTATAATTATATTATTTTTTATTAATTTTTTGAGATAAAAATAAATTTATTTTTAATTAATATAATAAATAATATAAAAATATCTAAATTTAATTGTATACAAAAGCATTTAAGTAAAATAATTTATTAGCATTCTTTTATTATATTTAATCAAACACAATAATTATTTACACTTATCAAATTTTATCAAACATAGTAATTATTTATATTCAATAATCTACTAAATAGGTTATCATTAAAATAATTTCTTTATTTTAGTAATAAAATATTACTCAAACTAAATGCCCCTTATAGTTTAGGGATCCTCTTGGAACATGATTTTGCAAAACTTTGGGTGTGAAAAGGTAATTTTATCCTTTCGATATAAAGGGGTTCATACAGAAATTATGTGGGTGTATTGGGAGAACTGATTATGTTATTTTCCTACGTTAGATGGGCCAATGGGTCCATGCCCATCTATGAATAAAACGCAACCCTCAAAACAAAATATAGTGTGAACGGCGTCGTTTTTTATGCCCTTTATATATCCATGCGAACAACTCATTGCCTGCTATTTCTAGATTCTTCGGCTCAAAAATGGTACATTTGGACAGGTCATAAGAGCTAAATTGGCCTGACCCGGCTCAGCTTGTACGACCCTTGTTTTTGAAACCAAAAAAGCACACCCTTACTTACCCTCAAAGGCATTCCTCGAAACCTAAGCCGATCCATCGACGCTTTGAAAACTTTATTAAACTTCCTCCGGTCGCTTCTTCAACTTTCGAATTTCAGGCTTCCTACACTTGTAAGGTTTGTTGATTGAATAAGTTTGCAGTCTGTTCATGCAAGACCTAAGCACAACTGTTTTGATGTTTGGAGTCTGCTTTATCATCTTGACTGGATAGTTTGGATGAATGGATATTGATTTTATCTGATTTTTATTTTATCTGATCAAATTTAATCGGCGATATTAATAAGTGTATGTTATATCTGTGAGAGTTGTCATTGTTTGTGATCTACCTTGTTCTGCATCGACAATACAGTTAAAGAATTATTATGCTGTGAGATTCGAGCAATGTTAGGAGTGTGTTGAATAAGTTAAACAAGAGGAATTAAAGCACAGTTCTATGTATTCACCTATTCCTTTGAGTAATTTTTTTGGTGAAAGAGGAACAAATGCTGAGGCTTGAGATTGGATAAGATTTTAACTTTTTTGTATTTGTCTCTGGAAATATAATTACAGAATGTAGGATGTTGGGATATAGAATATTCTTCATGATGTTTATCCTCAGGGTGAGGTGATGGCTTCAACCTTGTCTTGGCTGATGAATGCAAATGCCTTTGGCCAGAATAAGTACATCGGTTGTAAACTGTCCATTTAAAGAAAATGTGAAATGGACTTTTGTTTTGTTGCAATTTAAGATGAGAAAGAATAACCATTTGCTAATGTGGAAGTTTTATCATTGCATTTTAAAACCTTTTGTGCTGCTTTGTATCCTCTTTTCCTTATAAGGTTAGTTGTCTGTTGTCGTCTTCTATGATTCTATAATCACGTGCCATGGCTTATTCGGCTTACAGTCAGAATGAGATACTTAAATATGGTGTATAATTAAGAAAGTTAACTCTGGTTGTCACCCATATAGTAAGAAATGAAGAGTACTAATATACTTTCTGGATTTAATAGTTGTGTTGGTGCTTGTCTCATGGACTGCCACATAATTGCTACTGAATCTACGGGTTAATAGTATTTCTTTCCATGACACATTTTGTTGTGCTGAGTTACTAAAGATGATTAAGTGCGTACTGAGTGTGGGCTGCATTGATCTTTCTATTATTTAGTATGTCATCTAGTGTCAACAACTTTCTACTCACAGATGGATGAACTGGTTGGCTCACATAAATTGGGACACACAAGTAGCTCTTGAGTGCAAGTGTTTGAGCAGTTTAATATAGAGAGCTTCATGCATCTTACATAAATAAATTCTTTTACCTATAAATTATGGCTTTGGACTTGCACAGGTATTTGTGTTCGATCTTTATTGGCTGAAATATTATGGCAAATCAGCATCTTAATGAGACTCCTAGTGCAAGCAATGTTTCTGGGGAAAGTTCAGATTCGATGGTGGAGATCAATATCAAGACATTAGAATCTCAGATCTATAGTTTTCAGGTGGACAAAAATGTAAGCAAAGCCTTCCTTGTTCTTGTATTGGTTTCATGTCATATTACTATGGTTTCTAATATAATGGTCCCCTTAAGTTTTGAAATTTACTAGCACATTATGCTTATCTATATTTTTTAAAGAAAATTTGTGTTGCCTTGAGCTCTGATCCTAGTTTTGTCATTATGAATAATTTCAGATGCTAGTTTCATCATTCAAGGAGAAAATAGCTAATGATATTGGTGTCCCAGTTGGTCAGCAACGACTGATTTTCAGGGGGAAAGTATTAAAGGATGATCACCCCCTTTCTGAATATCGTATCCTATAATATGTGTGATTCTAATATTTATGCTTTAAAGAATTTTGAAGTTGACATTATATTTACCATGTTTTCTATTGTCACTATGCTTTTTTAATTTTATTTTCTTCCTTTTCTTTCTTTTGATCATTCTCAATTTTTATATAATTATATACTCATCTAAAGCCCATGTATCTGGTAATTCTGTACTGTGGACCCCTTGACTGTTCTTAGACGTGGAGAATGGGCATACATTGCATTTGGTTGTAAGGCAGCCAACTCAGTCACAGCCGTCCTCCGATACAAGCTCTGGGGAGACAAATGGAAATATTGGTAATCGAGGTATTTATTCCCTGGGTTGCTTCTGCAGTTTCCAGACCAACAATGATTATTATAAATTGAATGTCATTATTTTTTTTTTCTAAATTGGCAGGCAATGATGTGAATGCTGGTGTCCCTCGTAACCGGGTTGGGCAAATCTCACACAGTGTACTTCTTGGTACTTTCAATGTTGGGGATCAAGGTGAAGGCATTGTACCAGACTTAACTCGGGTTTGTCCTCTTTTTTCTTTATTGTGATTTATTTTGTGGGTTTTAATCTGTATTTGAAATTTTAGTTTTTTAACTGGATAGCTGCCACAAGGAGAAAAATGAAGGATTATTTGGTTGCTATTGCTACAAGCAGTTACTCATTTGTTATTTGACTTGTAGGTTATTGGGGCTGTTATGAATTCTCTTGGAGTAGGCGGCCAGTCCTCAAATAATGGAAATAATAATGGCTTACAATTCTCTGGTTTGGTGAGTCATGCTTGTTTTGTGGAAATTTCTATCATCATACTCAGTATATATTTTATCAACTCAGTTTATTAATGAGGTATAGGTACAATTTTTCTTATCTTCTTTATTGGGGGTAGCTGTTGGAGATGCATATATTCTTTTCTTCTTTTTATTTTTATGTTAAGTATTCTGGAAATGTAAAGACGTGCATAAGAAACTTCTTTATGGATTTTCAGTAATCCCATGTCTTCAGATTTATTTTTCTATGTTTTGCTCTAGTGTAAAGTCCAATAGTGACTTTGTACTTAAACCAAGAACACTTAATTTAGCTGTGTTTGTGGTTCAGCGAGTGATCTTATTTGCAAATCACTTGTGGCGTTCATTTTTGGCTACATTGACTCCTTCCGAAGTGACCCTGCTTATCATCTGTGTCGTATCTCTTTAATTCTAAATTATATCTTTCATGTTTCTGATTTTTTCCAATTCACAAGTTTTTCCAAGTAAAGAAATTTCCTTCAGAAATGAGGGACATGATCAGTGAATGAATATAACTGGGCATACAGCTTGTATGAATAGGATTGCTTGAAAGAAACACATCAATTCTTTTATATAAACATGATTTAACTGCAGCTAAATGATTGTTTTTGATATTTGCAGTCAAATGCACCAGCCTCACAAGGAAATGAAACTGATGAGATAAGGGGTAATGTTGGTAATCAAAGCCAGCCTGGATCACAATCTGGACAAGCATCTGGTCAACCAATTCTATCATCACCTCAGGTTGTTCAAATTCCTCTGACTGCAGCAGCTGTGCCAATTCCTGCACTTCATGCGGTAGGAAAATTATTTGCATGTTCTTATTTTACTCGAAATCGGCACTCATTATTTTCTAATATGCTTTATGTTATGGGTTTCAGCCAATTCCTGAATCTTTAAATACTCTCTCTGAGTTTATGAACTGCATGGAGCAGACACTATCTCAAAATGGTAATGATACAGAATTTATTATTTTTTACTTTTGGGCAGAAAATAACTGGCATTTATAACCAGCTGCACAATATGTAGGTTATCAGCCAAACATATCTTCAACAAGCAATGAAGGCATACCCAGAGTAGAACTTCCTTCCACTGGACGAGGGATGCCAACACCTGAAGCATTGAGCATTGTTTTGCGGCATGCTCAGAGGCTTCTGAGCGGTCAAACTACTGCTGCACTATCTGTAAATACTTTTTCTAGAACACTTCCATTGTCTTGTTCTTTTTCTTCCCCTCTTAGTTGTGGGTGAATTTTATCTGTTCGAATTAGTTTTGTTTGTTTCTATGCTTTTCTGTTAGTTTAGCCAATAGACTATGTTTCTTACATTCATTTGAATGAAGTTTGTTTCTGTCTCTAACATTTCACTTGTGATTGTATTTTTTACTTGTTGCATTCTGTGTTCAAATCTATTAATTTGGTGCCACCATCTTGGTAGTGTATTTCTTCATACATTAGTTGTATCAACTTTCTTTTTACTTTCTCTCATTGTAATCATTATATATATTTAACTACTTGTAGTGTAAATGGTTCGGATTAGGGGAAATTAATGCCTTGCTAATGAACTGTTGTTAGGAGATCTGTCTGGCTGTACTTAGGATCAAGATTCAATGCAATAGCATAGAGTTGAATGTGAAGTTCCTAAAATATGAATTTTTTTTTTCTTTTTTCGGGTTAACTTTACTATCTGATTAAGTGTTATTTGTAATCTGCTGCAACTTTGTAGCATATCGCAGGACGCTTGGAGCAAGAGGGAGCTTCTTTGGATCCTACTATTAGGGGGCAAATTCAGGCTGAATCTGCACAAGTAGGCTATGCAATGCTACATTTAGGTTCTCTTCTTTTAGAGCTTGGTCGCGTAATTCTGACTCTGCGTATGGGGCAATCTCCTGTATGTTATAATCCTCTCTCCACCTCTAATTCAGTTTATGAATAAAAACTCTTGACTCTTGTTTTATGCAACTTGCAGGCTGAATCTTCTGTCAATGCTGGACCTGCAGTTTATATATCTCCGTCAGGGCCTAATCCTATAATGGTTCAGGTTTGTCAATAAGTTTCTGGTATTATATACTTTGTTATTTCATATTAAGCATTTGAGGCTAATTGTTGAGGGCATATGTGGGTCTCACACCATCATGATTCTTAGTGTTTACATTTAGTAATCACGTCTTTCTTTTAGGAGGGCATTGATTTTCCATTTTTCTTAACAATGCATGTTTTAAATGTTGGAATTCTAAGTTCTCCTGTGTTGTTGTCACTCTATTTTGTCATTTTCAAGTCATTGATCTAACTTTGATGTTCTCCTAACCATGCATGGGTTTCTGTTTGAGTTGCAGCCTTTGCCTCTTCAAACCAGTTCTCTCTTTGCTGGTTCTGCTCCATCTAATACTCCGAGTGTTGGCCCTGTTGGTGTAGGAAATGCCCCAAGACACATAAATATTCATATACATGCTGGTAGGTTAAGGTTTCACTTAACTAGTCTTATTTACTTTTAATGAATCTGATAGTGTCTGTTATCAGGCACTGCATTAGCACCTGTTGTTCCAGCTGTTGGTAACAGGGGAAGTAACGGGGATGGACTGCAGGGTGAACGCAACAATAATACTGGTTCTTCTGATTCATCTGGTCCAGTTCCATTGAGGATGTTACCTGTCAGAAATGTCATTGCAGCAGCTGTCCCATCACGTCCTACTGGCATTGCAATTTCCACTGGAGCACAACCTGGTTTAGGATTTTCTGTATCTTCACAACCTGCAAACTCTCTTTTGCTATCCTCAGTTATTAATGAAGTCAATTCTCAAATTAGAAACTTGGTAGGTAACATGCAAGGAGAAAACCAGGTTTCATCGGGTAGGTAAACATGAAGTGCTTTAATTAATGTTAAAACGGTAAGTGTTGTAATGATGTATGGTTCTCAATGATGGCCTTTCTGTTTGTAGGTGAAGTGCAGTCAAATGTGCAGAACGTATCTGGTGGAAACAATGCAAGTAATGATATCAGAAATGAGCAGCCTCATAGCATGCCAGTAAATAGAGTTGGTGAACTTAGTGCTTCCCAGCCTGTGGTCATGCCTGAAAGTGAAGGCCAGAAGGTATGCTTAGTATACAATGTAGGATTCTAATGGAAGTAACTTTGAGTTTACTTCTGACTAATGCTAATAATGATAACAGTCTCAACCTGAATGCCATCAAACAAGGAATAATGAAGATGCAGGGAGTGTCTTGATCACTAAAGATGGACCAACTTGCTCAGCAGGGGGCTCTTCGAGTTCTCTAAATGAAGTGAAGTTGAAAGACACTTCAGAAAATGCTTCTGAAGTTAGTGAAAAGCAATTCCTTCCAGAGGATGCTAAAGCTGTTCCACTTGGATTGGGGCTGGGTGGTCTAGAGCACAAGGTGGTATGACATTTTGTTGCTTGTCTTTATTGGAATATACACTTTGAAAATGCACTTAGATCCTTATGCAGGATTATCCAGATCCGAGAAAATCCTTATACATTTGCAAGCAAGTACAGATATTACTCAAATATGTATTTGATATTTTCTTTTAGGCTGGATATTCTTTATTGTGCTAGATGAGTGTTTGATTTGTTTTCCCGTTCTTTAGGAGACAATTTTTTTATCTGTACACTCCCATATTATGTTGTTTATATCTGTAATTCTCTCATGTTTATAAATGTTCTCCTTCCTAATGTCTTTTCTTGGGTGTCCTCTATGAACTGGTTGTTCAAAATTCTGTATTTTTGCTGTGATCAGAGGCGAATCAGGCATTCAAAGACCCCAGTCAAGAGTGGTGATGGAGGAACGAGCAGTGCTCCTCACGATCAGAATAATTCTAGAGCTCTTGGCCAACAGCTTTTGCTATCTCTTGCACCTTCTAGCTCTGGAATGAGTAGGACAGATGCGAATGACCCATCCTCTGGTCAATTACCCCTAGTTGGTTGTGTCAAGGAGAGTAGACAATCAGAAGGGCAAGATACTGGTGGCCAACTTGACACAGCCAATGCTGTGTCTCAGGTTCTAAGTAGCCCTGAGATCAATGGTTTATTGTCTGGTTTTTCAGAGCAAACTGGGGTTGGTTCTCCGGATGTCTTGAGAAATATGTTGCAACAGCTCACTCAGAGTCCCCAAATAATGAATACTGTTAATCAAATTGCTCAGCAGATTGAAGGCCAGGATCTTGGAAACATTTTTTCAGGATTTGGAGGGCAGGCTGGTGGAATTGATTTGTCAAGGATGGTCCAACAGATGATGCCTGTTGTTTCTCAAGCTCTAGGTCATGGCTCTGCTGTACAGCCAATTTCTACTGTTCAGCATGCTGAGAGAATGACAAGTGGAGCGGACAGCTCAGATAATCAAAATTTTGAGGTTTGTATACCCTACTAAAGTATTAAATAATGGAAACTCTGCTACATAGGATTTTGTAGCATTTCCGATATTCTTGCACATATTCTATGTATGAGTTTGGCCTCAATCATTGATCTTTTGGCCCATTTTTTCTATTGTTTTTATTTTCTCTAGTACTTTTGCACTTTGTTGTTAGACCTGGTCAAAGGGTCAGTTCATGGGTTGACTGGTCAGTTCTAAAACTGTGGTTTTGCAATGAAAGCTGTTTTCCCAAATATTGTGATCCTTGTAACTTTTGAGTTGAATGTAATAAGTGTATCCTGATGAAGAATCAAGCATTTTCAATTACTAATTTTGTGTTTCATCTGCTTCTGTTTCTAGATTGGAATTCAACAAGTGGCTCAGATGATTGAACACTGTGATCCTCCTGGGGAAGTTTTCCGCGGTGTAGTTGAGAATGCTAGTCGGTTGCAGCAAAATGGAATTATACCTGGCGACCTTGTGGATGAGTTGTGCAGCGATGAAGCTCTTGCACATGTAAGTATCACACACAATGATTCACTTTCAATTACCAATAATACTTTACATACGAACGGATATAAACGGATAGGTATTAATAGGTACAATAAATTGATATGTCATTATGTAATTCAATAATTCTATTTATAAATATAGTATTATTCTTAAATTTCATCGGCGCTGTGATGTTCTGTAGCTTAGTAATTTTTTTTAATGAAAACTTGGGCCTCATGCAGGAGTATATTGAGATCCTCCGGCAAGATATACATCGACGGTTTGAGGGCGACTCTGGCAGGGACAAATACTAATTTTTTGTCTTGTTTAAAAGGATATAGTGGCTTCATTCTAAGTGTTCTGGACTGTACCTCTTCTGGTTCACTGGGAAATATGTTGAACAATCTTGTACAAAATCAGGTGTGGGGCTTGATTGACCCATATAATATAGTTCATTTGGATGTTGAGGAGAATGTAACTTTTCACATACTTGTGCAGAAATTTAGTTTTATTTATTATTAGTACATTCTACAACATTTTGAGTTTGCTTCAAGCAAAATCAAATTTGTTTTGGCAGACATAATCTCTTGTTTAATAGAATCGGATTTGAGTTTGTTGAATTTGCACAACAATTTCCTTGTCCCTTGTGGTAGCTGTGATTAAATAAACTTCAGTAAATTACTATTTTATATATATATATAAGCATTTGCGTTAGGTTAAATTCGAATTGAACTAAGTTTGGAACAATTTGAGTTTGACGAGTTTTTTTTCAATCAAACTTGAGTTTGGCTTAGATGGAGGGAAGATGAGCTCAAGCTTATTATAGCAATTTTATTTTTAACCATTTTAAATGAGTTTTGTTAGAATTCTGAGTTTGAGGACTCAAAGGTCTTCTAGGATTGAACCGATCAGCTCATTTTGAGGTTAATTGAACCGAGCTAATAATTGGTTTTGAGTCAACTAGGATTGAATACAGCCACAATATTTAATTTCTGAGTCCAATTAAAATGGGTATTTAGCACAGCTCTATAGCCTGTAGGCTCTGTTATCTCTTGGCCGCACACTCATTCATCATGGCGTTTGCCTCCGCAAGCCCCGAAAACACCTCCAAAAGATTTATTGAAAATGCAATTAAAAACAAACACAGCTTCATCCAGTTGTTTGCAATGACCGGAATATTTTTGTTGAGCGCCAAATCATTGGCTCAGAAGTACCGCCTCCGTGACCTTGAAGAGGACACTTCAGCTCTTAAGGAAGAACAAGAATCCCTAACAAATCGCATGAACAACATTAAGCGCAGTCTCCTCCACGAAGCCGCTCTTGAACCCACCGGCGGCTTCGCTTCTCGTCTCCGCCTACTCTTCGGCGAGGAAGCTTGACTCAAACGGAGCGATTTGTGAGTCATTTTGTGATTTCATGTATTTCATATTAAGGATATATTGATTTTAGAGTTACTGTTATTATTTGAGGCAATAAGAAACGAAGATGTGGACTAAAACGGATCAAATTTGTATGAACTGATTGACTACTTTGATGATTTCGTTTGTGTTTCGTGTTCCCTTTTCGCATTTCAATATTACCCAGTTCCTGGTTCTGTTTTAGGGTTAGGGTTCTTGGTGGGTGAAAATTAGTAGGAAACGCTTAAAGATTAGTTATGATTTTTATGTATGGAGAGATTTGCATTCAATCATGGGCGGATAATAAAGTATTGAGATTCTGGGAAAAAGGGTGTTTTGTTGTTCTCTGGGTACATTTTTTGATGCTATTTCTTTCCCTACCAAACATGTATTTTCTGTGTTAAATTTTGCTGTAAAACTTATCTCCAATACAGTTGGTAATTCTCTGAAATGTCTGGTGTAACCTTTCTCTAAAATATCTATTGTGAATAAAAATCCTGACTGCTATATTTCTTAGTCTGTCTTGAGCATGTAAAACTCTCTGACTGTCATCTTACGATCCAATTAATCTCCCTTGCATATTGTTATTTTCTCCCAATTTGTAACCTTCCTTAATGGTCACAATGAGCATGTCTGACTACATTTAACGCAAAATGTCCTGGTCGACCTAGACCATTTTTCTTTGTGAAAATAACTTCTCTGTTGTTTCAATGATGACTATTAGCTAAATAAGTACAAACTGAGGCGCCAATACCAACTGTCACAGGCTTGATGTTTTACCAACGACCATGTGACACTAGTTCATCAAAACTAAGACCTAGACCTAGCACTGTCAATCAGCCTTATTGAATCGGTGTTGATGAGTTTAAATTTGGACAGGAAACTTTTTGTGACCAATTTTTTCTGTCTAAGCTTTGGGTATGCCCATTCAAATTTTTAATTTTTTGTTCAGGTCTGATTTATTAATGTTTTTGGGGCTTTTGGCCTACCCAATAATTGATTTTTCTTTTTTTTGTGAAATGAAAAAAGGTAGTTATTCTTCTCATTTCCATCCAAATTGCTATTCCCTTATCGGTGGCATTTTTTCTGAACGTGAAGACCAATTATATAAAATTTCACATGCTTTATTTTCGTTTATTTGATGATGTTCCACGCAGCAATGGAGATGTCAGCTCAAACAGCCATT
Source organism: Mangifera indica (assembly GCF_011075055.1). NCBI lineage: Eukaryota > Viridiplantae > Streptophyta > Magnoliopsida > Sapindales > Anacardiaceae > Mangifera > Mangifera indica. Next base: position 510,265 of record NC_058147.1, on the reverse strand, counting down.
TATATTTGGAAATCTCATGTCTTTGTCCACTTTTGCATCTTTTTTGTCTTTGGGGTACAGTCTGTGTCTGCACTGTTTCACACTGCTATTTTTTCTCTACTCTTACTTTGCTCAACAAAGAACTCCATGTAGCCCTTGACATTCTAGCTTTGAGTAAGCAATTTCAAGGCAACGTTGTCGTAAACATATCGTATACATGATCTGATACTGCGATTCGATAAACTCGTGCCCATAATATTTAAAGAGACAGCAGAAACGATCTCCTCATCAGCCTCTGTTTAGGCCTGAATTTTCAGGCCCAATCAGATCTCGGGTCCGAACAGGCTCTGTTCAGGTTCGATCCCAAAATACTTACTGAGCAGAAATTCTGTTTATGCCCGCTTAATAATCGGATTTTGTTCAGTTTGATATTTTTTTTATTTTTAAGTGGAACAATTGAGTCTTGAGTATACTCAATTCAATTGATGGACTTGCCTAGACCTAAACTTGCAATCGAAGATAGCTGTAAGGAGATTGAGGAAAAGCACAAGTTTGGAAAACAACACCTACTCTTGACAAGTTGCTCAATTAGTCAACTGGGTTGGTTTGGCCTTCTAAGGTCTCCCTTATTCATAGTGTTTCACCTGTTCTACGGACAGTGGGGATTGAATTAACCTTACGGCTACAATTCATTTGTCTACAATGTTTTACAAAAATATTTACATATTGCATTCGACCTGTGCGGCAATTTATGATTCAGTTTATTTGTCAGTTTCAGGCTGCACTGCATTCGAAAATTCAATTTGAAGGCGCATGGAGACCAAATTATTTTAGGGCCAAAAGACTTACTCTCCCCCAAGGCTAGGGGTACATACAAACTTTTATTCGTTAACTTTTAAAAACTCAAATATTTACTCATTTATTAAAATTTTTTATTAGAGTTAAAGATAAAATCGTTATTTATCAAAAAATATTTAATAAACTAAAATTTTATCTTATTTTCACTCTCTATTTTAAGAAATAACAATTTCCTCAAAAACTTAAATTTTAAAAAGTTATAGTTTTCCCCGTAAAATCCTAAACTCAAAAACCAACTATTTTCCTATGACGAAATCCACTCCAGCTAGAAATCCTACCATCTTCTTCTTCGACCAATGCACAAAGATCGATGGCCACTTTGTTAGAAGAAGACGATTTGTCTTCAATTGACGAAGAGATACGATAATTTGTTATCTTCGTCCGACAAAGAGACGAAAACAATTTGTTTGACCAGATATCAACATCAAGAGAATCATCTTTGTCTGATATTTTGTTAAAATGAACAAAATTTGTTGAGATTCAACCGATTTCACCAGTCTTTTCGTCATTGAGAGTGACAAAGAGTGTCAGAGACAGTTCATCGATGTTAGAGAAAGCGACCAGAGTGGATTTCATTATAAAAAAATGGATTGGTTTTTGAGTTTAAGGTTTTAAAAGAAAATTAATAACTTTTTAAAATTTTAGTTTTGAGAGAAATTATTATTTTTAAAACTAAAGGGTGAAAATGAAATAAAATTTTAATTTTGAATATCGTTTTATAAATAATGATTTTATTTTTAATTTTAATAAAAATTTATAACATAAAAATAGATATTTACATATCAAAAAATTAGTTGATAAAAATTTGAATTTACACCAAATCTTGGATGGTAATAAGTCTTTTAGCCTTATTTTTCCGCGTTGCAGGTAATGTGGCTCCAAACTTACAATGATTTTGATTTAAACTTCAAATCTTCCAATATGATGGCACATGCTGTAATGACTCAACGTGGGGACGCTTCCCGGCAACCCATGACATCTCATGGATAGCACCAGCAAGTTACATTCGTTGGATTTTTGTTCACACCTTGGCTCCTTTTATTTTTTAATGATATTCAATAATAATTCATCCGAATAATAATGTTATTTTTTTTTATTAATAATCTTTATACCATATAATATATATTAATTTTAATTTAATTTTAAATCGATCATAAATTTGAATCTACTCCAATTTGAGACATTCACCTTACATTACCGTATTGGGATCAGTAGTAAAAGTCAATTCCCTTTGACCACTTGAACATTTTTTGAAATGCTGTTTTGTCCAATTTCCTCCTGTCTCAGTGCTAAATTCTAACCTTTTGTTATAATGATTGGATTTAGTTGGATTCAATCAAAATTATTTGAATTTCAATTTAAATTTAGATTGAATAAGTCAATTTATATTAAGGATTTGATTTGTTTTTATTATATATTCAAGTTTTAGCTTAGCTGATTAAATCAAATCTCCAATAAAATTATTTTTAAATGAAATTCAAAATTTTACTCATTGACTTTGAGTCATATAGCGCATTATTCGTATTGAGCCTTTTGTCCAGCCCAGCTCCAGCTGGATTCCGCTTATAACGACAAGATTTATCACTTTTGACTGGAAGGGTTAAATAAAGGATTATATGATGTGTCTTGTTCATCAAAGCTCGCAAAAGAAAGTTCCTTGGTTCAAAGTTGACTGACAAAACAAAAAAGGAGATAGCTGATGATTTCATTTGGGGCTAATCTTCTTTTAAATTAAAGGTAATAGTTTCATCAATTAGATCAAAGTACAAGCTCTTAATATAAAATAATGAAAGAATGATATTTGAACTCCCGGACATAGGCGAGTAGCAATAATATATATTAAGCTAGCATTTTATCCAAATTACTCATGTTCAGATTGGATAGATAAATTGAGTTTGATCTGATTTGAAGATCATCAACAGTTAGAAATATAACCAATATATGATCTAATTCAAAATTATCAGAGAATTTTGAAAAGGGAAATGGCTTGTATGCTCTTCTATTCTCAGGTTGTTTTTTTAAAAGGAGTAGTTTAGTTTTGAGTGGGTTTGTTTGTAGTTTAGGATGAGAGCTTGTGATTTGCCCGAATCTCTGAATAAAAAATAGTGATCTTCTCTAATTTGAAAGATGAAGAAGCATTCTATTTGGCCTCTATATATATATATATATATATATATATATATATATATATATATATATATATATATGAATGTTATAGTAGTGTCTGTAGTGAGCAATAGAGTGTACTTTATTGTGATTGCACTTTGCAAATATCAGTTTAAATTTACAATAGGCCAAATTTTCAATGTTGTCACCGACCAAAAGATAAATTGTCACTGATTTGTCCTTTGTGTAGGGCTGAATTTGACCCATAAAAAATAATTTAAGATTGATAAATTTAACTCAAACTGTAATAAAAGCTAGGTTAACTTTGGATTTTATCCATTTCTCAGACTCATTTAAATCCCATTTATTTTATAAAAATAAGTTTATTTTTTAATTTACACTCGGTTAATTTAATTGGGATTCGAATTTAAGCACATAAGCTCGGGATTGTAGCCAGTGTGCGAGATCTTATGTTGCACATTCAAGTGGCATCTTGCACCTTATGGATTAGAGCCAAAAAAGTCGCAAAACCAACGAAACCACGCATGTGATTTTCGCTACGTTGTAAAGCGTGAGGATGGCTCTGCATCTCCTTTTCCTAATTTTCCATTCACACGGAACCGAATAATCTTTTCTGTAAATATCCAAAAATATGAAGAAACCTCTGTCTTCAGAATCTGCACCTTTCAATACAACCTTTCAGAAGAAAAGGTTTAACCCAGAAACTCCATTACCAAAAGAGCTAGATCCTGCGCCTTGTTGAAATGCTCCCCAATCCAAGGAGATAGACATTTCTGAAATCAATGGTATTTATAGTGACAAATAATACAAATTTTGATAACTCCCCCTTCCATAAGGTGCTGATCTCAAAGTAAACCTAATTGGAATAATGAGTAACTCAAATTTGATTCAAACTAAAAAAAAAAGTGAGTTTGAATTAAAAATTGAATCAGTTTGAATAATAATTAAATAATAATATTTGAAAAGAAAATCGTTAAAAAAAATCTAATAAAAAATTGTTAACAAACCCTTAAATTTGAACAGAATTAAAATTTTAGTTTGAGTTTTATTAATTTAAGTTAAACACAGATTCAAACTCAAATTAACTGATTTCAAATTTTATCGTTTTTATGATAAGTCAAACGTAAACCCACTTAGTTTCAATGGAAAAACTCTAATGCCATATCCATAAAATTGATTTATACTCCCTGAGAGCTTATAACAAATTCAATATATGAACAAGTTTGTTGCAAGAATTCATGTATGAGCATGACCCACATAGCTATATGCAAGTAACAATTTACATTCTTACCAACAAACAACTTCATAGCCATTTACAGCCAAACCTAACTGAGTTGCTGCTTGTAGGCAGTGCATAACTCCCGGAGCAAGAGTTGCATTTGTACCTGTATAGCTCAATCAAATTCATTTATTGCGATAGGAGCTTCACGAATTCCTTATGCAACATGGGCAGATGCAAACTAGTCTGAATTCAACTTTATTGTATTGAAATTCATCTTATTAGTGGTTCTTTATTTTTAATTTCTAACTATATTTTTAGAATAAAGAATTATTTTTATTTTTTATAATTTTTTATTCAATGATAATATTATTTATTAATGAAGTGAATCGAATTTAATTTTTAATTAATTATTTTAAATTTAAATATTTAAAACTAATGGTTAACTTGGAGAGATTCATTAGAAAATTATTGTTTCATTCGGTGGGAGGGAGATAGTGATTTGGCCAGTGCCAGTCGAAAGCAACAAACAATGTTCTGGATTGCTCAATACTGCGATAGTGAAAGTGGGAAAGGGATTGTCAGTCGAGTAGGGGCCTACGTGTTAAAATTCGTCACATGCAGTCTCTCTCTCTCTCTCTTCTTTGTGTCACAAGAAAAATAAAAAAATAAAACTGCCTTACCTCAGCCACGAGTCACAGGCCGCAGCTGCCACAGCGACTGCAAACCCATGTCATGTGGGAGACGAAACTCACACCAAAAAAATACCCACCGACACTCATTCTCTTTCTTTTTCAAATTTTCGCTCCATTTTCCTTCTAATTTTATAATAATTTATCTTATTTAATTTAAAAAAAATAAAAAGTTTTAGTAACATTTGTGTTAACGAAGTGACAAACATATTATATAGAATATAATTTAATTAATATCTTCATTTTAAATATTAAAAAATTAATATAATCTTAATTTTATTACAAATATATTTTTATTGAGTTTTTATTATAAAAATAAATATCCTCCTATTTAATTAAAATAACAAATGACATGCAATATGTATTAGAAAAAAAATATATGTTGACAAATTGACATGAATTTGAAAAAAAATTAATTAATTAATTAATTTCATAATTTGATGTAATAAAAAAAATCTTAATATGTTACTCAACATGAAAAATATTTCATAAATTATAAAATATAAATATTTTAACATAAAATGTATTATTTTAATCAAACACAATATTAATTTATAATAAATATATTTTAAAAATATTTAATTAAAGTAATATTTTATTATATTTTTATTATCATCCACAAAAAATAATAATTATATATATATATGTATCATTTTTACCGGACATTATAAATAATCAATCTTAATTTGTAAGATACGAATCCCCATTCTAAATTATGCCCATGGCTCATCATTCACATTAGTTACATACTTATTTACCAACTTCTCCCTTCTTTCTCTTATAAAAAAGTCTCTCTCCGGTCTCTTCCTGTCATCTCTACTAAGCAGCACCGTTTTCTCAAAATGCCGCTTAACTTGGCGGTGAAAAGTTCTGTTCGAGCCTTGTTGTGTGTCACCGTTTCTCTTTTCGCTATCGTCAAGGCTGACGATCCGTACAGGTTCTTCGACTGGAATGTCACGTACGGAGACATCTATCCTCTTGGTGTTCGTCAACAGGTTCGTCCATTTAATCCGACTATTATTAACCAGGGTTTTTACAGTTTTTTTTTTTTTGTTTTTTTAATGAATTTGAGGGTCTGGATTGGCATCGTTGCTCGATCTAATGGCCGGCGGGCGGCAATGGTACACTTGTGTGTTGTAGGGTATACTCATAAACGGGCAATTCCCAGGCCCAGATGTTCACTCTGTTACAAATGACAATCTTATTATCAATGTCTTCAACAGCCTCGACGAGCCTTTTCTTATTTCCTGGTAATAACAGATTCTCTCTTTTTGCCTTGTTTCTCCCGTGATTAAAAATCGCGTTCTTTGTGTGATAGGGCTGCAATCTGAACCAATCTCGAGTTCGAACTGATCAAATTCGGCTCTCTATCTTGAGTTTGAGCTTAAGATTGTTGGTTTGGTGAGCTTAACATACCATATATTTAAAAACTACATCAATACGAACTTCAGCTGAACTGAATTCAAGCATGTTATATTTGTCTCAAGCCAAGATTTTTATATATAAATATGTGTTAAATTCGATGTGTTCAAATCTATGAAAATGAGTTTGATAATTTATTTGAATTTGAGTGTTCAAATCTAGTATTAAGTAGTGTTGCATCTAGTTCATTGGGTTCATGTGCTCAATTAAATTGGCCCCTATAAAAAGTGTTCAAAATTTTCGGATAATTAAACTAAAAAATAAGTTATCTAAAAGTTTCTTTGCATAGTAGTTCAAAAATATAACAAAATTGATTTTCAGTTTGATTATCGATTCGTCTATTTTTTAAAACGGGTTTTTACAGGAGTGGAATTCAGCAGAGGAGGAATTCTTTCGTAGATGGTGTAAATGGAACAACTTGTCCTATTCCTCCTGGGAAGAACTTCACATACATTCTTCAAGTGAAAGATCAAATTGGGAGCTTTTACTACTTCCCTTCACTTGCATTTCACAAGGCTGCTGGCGGGTTCGGAGGGATTCGGATCCTTAGCCGTCCCAGAATTCCAGTACCGTTCCCAGATCCTGCCGGCGATTATACTGTACTTATAGGAGATTGGTACAAGAAAAATCACACGGTAATGTATTACCAATAACCAATTGTTTTTCTTCTTGCTTTGTGCTCTAAGAATAAATTCATAGCCCCTTTAACGCAATATGACTATTTCCTAATCAAGGTAGATAAAGAGACATGTTTTTACTATTTAAGTTTGAAAAACTATTTTTTTTATTCATTTGTCGAGGTCAGGTCAGTCCTCAATGTTAATAATAAAAGTTATTTATATTATTTTTATTATAATAGGGTTAATATCTTTTACCTAAATAATATAAATAAATTGTATTTTAATCTTATATGTTTTACTTTTTTTTATTATCCTTTCTATTTTTGTTTTATCTTAAATAAATTTAAAGATTAATTATTGTTAACATTGATGTGATTCTCAACATTGTCTACTATGCATATCGTTATGACAATTAATTTTATGTTTATTTTTTATTATTTTTAATTTAAAATAATATAAATTAAAGATATAAAAATTGTTTAATAACACCTAGAAGGCAAAATGTTATTATGGTTTGAAGGTTTTTTTATTGTCTTTTTAATTATTTTATTAAAAAATTATCTTATTTTTTAACAAATATAATAAAGGGATGGGCAAATGAATTTTTTAAATTAAAAAAAAAAAAAGTGAAAAAACATCTTATTCAAATCTGGGTGGGAAACAGTTTTTATGATATGATATGGGCCTTAGGGTTGGTAATTTTGATGAACATCGCGTGAGTGTAGGCAAGGAAAGGCGAATTGGAGTAATTATGGGTTACAACTGTCTGTCAGGGAGAAATTGATCGGAAGCTCACTTATTGTGGGACAATTATTAAGTGATTTGGAGACGTAAAGAAGGCGCCTTCTAAAATCTTCTTGCTGCAAAATTAATTGGGTTTGAGTCTTTTTGACTTTTGCTTTCCACCATATTTATTTTTATAATGTGATTTCTTAGATTGCACGCACATTGTTCAATTATAAAAAAATAAAGTGTTTCGGAGTAAAGATTTCTGAAGTCGCTGGAGCATAATTAAGCACATGGGAAAGTCATTTGCTTTGGGGCCAGCGTCTGCTGGTTGATGGAAATTAATAAAACCGAACATCTGTTTAAACAACTTTCATGATTTTCTGACCCCTTCTGCGATCTAAGTTAAAAAAATGGATTTCTTCCTGTTTATTTGAATCACGCTTTATTGTCTCATCAAAGCCAAATTGTGCAGGACTTGAAAGGCATTCTAGACCGTGGTAAAAAGCTTCCTTTCCCTGATGGAATTCTTATAAATGGACGTGGCCCGAAGGGTTACTACTTAACTGTTGAACAAGGTAAATGTCAAATGGTTAAACCTAAACTAATCTTCTAGTATTTGTTACTGTACATAGTTAACTGTATTATTATTATTCACTACAGGGAAAACTTACAGGCTCAGAATATCAAATGTTGGCCTGCAAAATTCACTCAACTTCCGCATTCAAAACCATAAAATGAAGTTGGTAGAAGTTGAGGGAACTCACACACTGCAGACTACTTACTCCTCGCTTGATGTTCATGTGGGTCAATCATACTCAGTATTGTTTACAGCCGATCAGCCTGGACAGGACTATTATATTGTTGTTTCTAGTCGGTTCACTTCTCAAGTCCTCACCACCACTGGCGTTCTTCACTACAGTAACTCTGCTGGCCCTGTTTCAGGCCCTCCTCCAGGTGGACCAACCATCCAAATTGACTGGTCTCTCAACCAAGCCCGTTCTATAAGGTATTTCCTGCTCCAATATATCTTGCTGTGATAGCAAAATGTTGACGTTTATCAACCTATTTCTTTATTGCTTCATTTCAGGACTAATCTGACAGCAAGTGGACCAAGGCCTAACCCACAAGGCTCATACCACTATGGTCTCATAAACACTACCAAAACTATCAGGATTGCAAGCTCTGCCGGACAAGTTAATGGCAAGCAGAGATACGCAATTAATAGTGTCTCCTACGTTTCACCAGACACTCCCCTGAAGCTTGCTGACTACTTCAAAATCGACGGAGTCTTCCGTGTTGGAAGCGTTTCTGAAAATCCTACTGGTGGAGGAATTTATCTAGACACAGCTGTTATGCAAGTTGACTATAGAGCTTTTATTGAAATTGTCTTCCAAAATTATGAGGACATTATCCAGAGCTATCACCTTGATGGCTACTCTTTCTGGGTTGTTGGGTAAGCACATAAATTGTATAGATCACAGGCTTACTTTCTGATTCAATTCTTGATATCAAAACTTCGTAAATTGTTATGCAGTATGGATGGAGGGCAGTGGACATCGAATAGTAGAAACCAATACAATCTCCGAGATGCAGTTTCACGCAGCACTGTTCAGGTAACACCGATTTTCTTCTTTGCTTTGTAACATAACGATGTTAGATGAAGGAATAATGTAACTTTCAATGTGTAATAATAAAATGCAGGTGTATCCCAAGTCATGGACTGCTATTTACATAGCTATGGATAATGTAGGAATGTGGAACTTGAGGTCAGAGTTCTGGGCTCGACAGTACCTTGGACAACAATTTTACTTGCGAGTTTACACATCATCAACTTCACTCAGAGATGAATACCCAATTCCAAAGAATGCACTTCTGTGTGGAAGAGCAGCCGGTCGACACACAAGGCCTCTCTAAATTAGCATAAAATAATGGATCCAATGGTGGGTTGGCAAAACTTGACCAGCTTAAGTTGGATTAGAGTAGAGTTTTCCTTCTGATTATATACTTAATTTGTTATTTATGCTTATTTGAAGTGAGAAGCATGTATGACTAGAACTCTAAATGACCCCAGCTCGAGGTCATATTCTTTTTCCATTGTTGTTGAAGCCTGTATACCAATCTTATTAATATATGAATCCAGACTCCTCCTGTCTATCAAGTTGGCTCAGACTTTTCAATTATATCATGAAATTATAGTGCTATGAGTCTATCCATTTGCTAGTAATCTCTGATCTTAATGCATTTTCTCATCACTGATACTATGACTGTTCTGAGACGAAGTCAATGGCTGCTCTTTGCCTCGTTGATATGTGTCACAGGCTTGGTCTTTTATTTACAAGTTGCAGACTCACTCAAACCATTTTTCTAGTTGCCATGTATAAAGACTTTAGTCCTGTTTATAAAGATTTGTCCATCAAACCCAAAGTATAGCTTACATTAATCCATCAAGAACAAAATGTGGTTTACATTAATTCACCTGGAAATCTCTGAGCATGCCTCAAACATATTCTATCTTCTTAGCCTTGTATACATTATTGGAAACTACTCGATAAGAATGGGAATTGGTATATACCTTGTGGTGGGACATGACATATTTCTGTTAGAATTGAAGGGGTAGAATTATAATTTTAATAAAATTATAATTACATATCTTTAATTATATAATTTATATATCATATGATTCGATAATTTTGAATTAAAGATAAAATAACAATTAATCACTTAATGATATGACATACCGAATTATATATTAAAAAAATATGAGCACACAATATTTCTTATACAAAAAAACACGATCAATATAACAATAAATCTCATGTTACATTATACAATGCAGTGGCTTGTTATGATCAAAATAGAGAAAATGAAAAAAAAAAAAAAAATAGAAGCCTCCAAGTCATTAAGTTTTAGAACACTAATTTATTGATATAAACAATATTATGTGTATATATTTTAAATATATAAATAATATATACTTATATATGTTATCATATAATAAAATATAAAATTATATTTAATTCTAAATATTTATATATGTTTTCATATAATAAAATATAAAATTATATTTAATTCTAAATATATATATAAATATATATTAATTTTTCTATTTAATATAAATATGTATAATTTTATTATATTTTATTGTATTGATATTAATGAGATTGTACTATCTAATTTTTATTTATATTTAATTTAAAATTTATTTACTATTTTATACATATTTGATAGGCTGGTTCTGGCTGATCAAATCCTACGTTTGTTTCTCTAAAAAGGTCAATATATCAAGTGAAAATGAAAACTCAAATCAAACTTGTCAATGGGCCGAGGCACAGTAAGGGGCCTTCAGACAAGGGTTGACCTATAAATTTTTTTTAACCTAAGACTCAACCTTATATATAGGCCTAAACCTTAAATGGTGAGCCACAAGTTTTAATCGGATCGATCTATTTAAATAATTTTTAAGAAATTTTAATTAAAATTTTTAAATATAAATTATTTTTTAATTATTAAAATCAAAAATAATATCTTAAATATTTTATTTATAATTTCTTATTTGTAATGAAAGAATATCGTAGTTATACGATAAAAAATATTATAAATTTATAATATAATATAAATTAATTAATTTTTATACTATATAATTATAAATATCAATAAAATATATGTATCATACTATTTATCTATTCATTTTTAACATTCAAATTTCTAAATTCATTTGATATTGGATTTATTGCTTATAGGAGAAGCAATGAAGCGAAAACTTTCATTTCTATTTTTTTTTTAATTTTGTACATAATATCAAACCAGAACCTAATATTAAAGCTTCCAATCTGATCTAAAAAGCCTATAAGATAGATTTGGCATGTTACAATGTTACAATGTCAAACTCAGTATTTTCAGACCAGACTTCAAATTAGTGTTTTAGACCGGGTCAATTGACATTTCTAGCTCAAATCTCATGAACTACTATAAGCACTACAACGCCGTTTCATAGCGCTTATAGAGAACAAAACCTAATAACAGTCACGCTGTTCACTCTTTAACTTATATTTTTGGTGGGAAGGGATTTAAGTAGTAAAACCTAGCAGTCGATCGTCTCCATCTCCTAGCTCGGGTAACAACTTAACCCATCTCTGGCTTTTTAATGGTTTCATCATATATTTGAGTTTCAGTTCATATCTGACACCCGAGGTTTCTTTGGGTTGTTTTTAAATAAAAAAAATGAGGGAAAATAAAGGAAAATGGTGAACCCATCACTACTTATTAGAAAAATTTCCGTGCATTTATGCTTTACATCAGTATTTAAGATCCGGGTAGTTGTGTTTCATGTCTTACGATGTTTTGTTCTCGTGATTTGTTTGTTTCAGGGTTTTTTTGAGCATCTTGGTTTCAGTTTATTTTAGATGGCGGTATGTTGGTTGCTGAGAAATTTTCAGTTTACGTTTATTTACATTTGTTTATAATATTATACTTTGTGAATTTCTAATTAGCTCGAGAGGATTTTTAAAGATGAAGCCAGTGAAGAGAAAGGACAGCGTGCTAGAATGGTGAGTGAGTCTTCGGATTGTAGAGTTTAATGAATGAATATTTTCACTTGTTTAGACTTTTCTAATGGCACTGCTGCTGAGTTTAACAACTCTGATATTGCATTTTGGTTGGTGTGGGTACTGCTGTTTAGTTGCAAAGAGTCAAATCTATCTAAAATGATGATCGAATTTATGTTTTCTCCAGGCATCATTTGTTGGTGCTATGGCTATTGCTGACTTGGTGAAGACAACCTTAGGACCGAAAGGAATGGTAAGCACCTTGTTGTGCTGCAAACTAGAAGGCTTCAGTAGTTCTCTTTTCCTTTACTTCATATTATTTACCTTCTTGCTGGCAAATTATCTTTGCAGGATAAAATTCTACAATCAACAGGCAGAGGGCGTGAAGTCACTGTTACAAATGATGGGGCCACTATTCTTAAGTCTTTGCATATTGACAACCCAGCTGCTAAAGTCCTTGTTGGTATCCTAACTATAGTTTTTTTTTCTCGTATGGCAGCTTAGGTTTCTTTATTTTCTTTTAGAAAGAATTTTGTATACCGTATAGGCATATATAGCCACCATTTTTTTTTTTTTTTTTGCAATTCACTATACCTGCATAATTGTTCCTTGTGAGATCTTCTTCCCTTGTTTGGACAATAATCCTTAATTCGAGAGTCAGACATTTCGAAAGTCCAAGATGATGAAGTTGGTGATGGTACAACTTCCGTTGCCGTTTTGGCTGGGGAGCTTTTGAGGGAGGCTGAAAAGCTGGTGGCTGCTAAGATTCACCCAATGACTATTATAGCAGGTTTTCAATAAGCTTTTCTTGTAAACTGCTTATTTTTGTTGTTCTTCTGATAAATTTTATTGTACATGTTAATATAAGGTCAAATAATGGTATGTGTTAGCTGTATGTTATGTTTTCTCTTTCAAAAATTCATCCCTCATTTAATACCGGTGCATCTTGCTTTTTGTATTGTGAATAATTGGTGATTGTTTTTCCGGGTATTCTGTGTTGATGACTTTTTATTACATAGGCTTCCGAATGGCAGCTGAATGTGCTCGTAACGCTTTGTTGGAGAAGGTCATGGATAATAAAGAGGATGCAGGTGATGATTGTTTGCTTGCTCCATGCTGCATGTACATATGCATTAATGAATTGCTTATTTACTGCAAAAGTCCTTTTTTTCACACTGGTTCACCTTTTTCTTTTTCTGATTACTTGTCAGTGTCACTGTTCTAGACATTGTCTGTTGTGCATGAAATTAGATACATAGGTGTATTTTTATTTCAAAATATTATGAAAGCACTCATGAGCTGATGGTGGCTAGAAATTTTTGTGTATTGTATGCGTAATGCTTGATGTGATTGGATAATGCAGAAAAATTCAAGTCAGACTTGATGAAGATTGCAATGACTACTTTGAGTTCCAAAATTCTCTCACAGGACAAGGAACATTTTGCACAACTGGCTGTTGATGCTGTTATGAGGCTCAAGGTACTTTTAATTATGCATTAATAAGACTCAATAGAGATGTTTTGCTGGTGTGCTTTTGTTTGCTTCCACCCCTTGAATGTTCCTTTTCCCACTTTTTTAATAATGCACTTTGTATGTACTATTTTATTAGAAGAAATATTGATGTTTCATATATTTATCTTTATTATATCGGTCTGACAATGATGTTGTAAATTTCAGGGCAGTACTAACTTAGAGGCCATCCAAATTATCAAGAAGCCAGGCGGTTCACTAAAGGATTCCTTTCTAGATGAAGGGTGGGGTACATAAACTTACAATTACATTTTTGCCGCTGGTATAAGGCTTGGATCCAATTGAACAAAAACTAGAAAAGCTTTTGACGTTGTTGTTGTATGGTTAGAAATTGAATGTCATCTGTATGCTGCAAATCTCATGAAACTTGCTTTGGTCCTGTTTTATTTATTTATTTTTATTATTATAGTTTAAAGTTTGAATTGCTTTACTAAATAGAAAAATGTCAATAAGGATAGCTAGTTTAGATCATTTAAATGTGCATGTCTAGGTCTACTTTCAAGCATTGCATGAATTTCTATGTAACACCTAGTATATCTGTTATTGTTTTTAATATGGAAGTTTTTGCTCTTTCAGATTCATTCTTGACAAGAAAATAGGCATTGGACAACCAAAACGCATAGAGAATGCAAAGATATTGGTGGCAAATACTGCAATGGATACAGATAAAGTGAAGATATATGGGGCACGTGTTCGTGTTGATTCAATGGCTAGGGCAGCAGAAATAGAAGGAGCTGAGAAACAAAAGATGAGAGAAAAGGTGCAGAAGATAATAGGTCATGGAATAAACTGCTTTGTGAATAGGCAGTTGATTTACAATTTCCCAGAGGAACTATTTGCAGACGCTGGTATACTTGCAATTGAGCATGCCGATTTTGATGGTATAGAGCGTTTGGCTCTAGTAACTGGTGGTGAAATTGCATCAACTTTTGACAATCCCGAGTCTGTTAAGCTTGGGCACTGCAAGCTCATCGAGGAAATCATGATCGGTGAGGACAAGTTGATCCACTTTTCTGGTGTTGAAATGGGTCAGGCTTGTACCATAGTATTGAGAGGTGCAAGGTACATTATCTCAACATATATTTTTGTAGTTCTTCCATGTTTATGAGTTTTTTTTAAAGCTTTTTTCTTCAACAACCTATGGTATGTGTCAGCACACAGAATTTGTGTCATTAGATAAATTTGCACCTAGTTTCACTTGTTTTGTTGCTGGGTCTTTCTATTGTATCATGTGTTGCGGAACTCCTAATTGGCTTCTTTCTTCAATATATGTTTTACTTAAGTACTCATATATAAGGTGTCCTCTCCTGGTACACCGCTCTTGAAAACCTTTTTCTTGGATGGCACTCTTTATGTTGCACAAAATAATAGAAAACCTTCCTTTTCCATTGTAGCAGACCTAATAGTTTTTCTCATATGTGTTATGGCAAATGGCTGTACTTTTGAAAACATCATGTTTTTCCTGCTATTTTACTGTGAAGCTTGTAAAATTGTGTAAAAACATTCTTTTGTGCACATTCATGATTGCTTTCAATGGATTCATCAACCATTTACAAAATCTGATGGGTTGGATGGTTTGCTTGTGTCAATTTTTTGGTAATGTGCCACTTACCTAGTGGCACTTCATTTTATCTTTTTTTTTTTTTTTTTCCAATTAAATTATCTGATCTTGGTATGTCTATATTCCTTTTAATATTCTGCAATCTTAATGTGTACTATCATTTTTTTTCGTAATATTTCATGTCGGAACTGGGAACTTGAGTTGTTATTTGTTTGGCAGCCATCATGTGCTCGATGAGGCTGAGAGATCTCTGCACGATGCTTTATGTGTGCTATCACAGACAGTCAATGACAGCAGGGTTTTGCTTGGGGGTGGATGGCCTGAGATGGTTATGGCAAAGGAAGTGGATGAGCTTGCAAGGAAGACTCCTGGGAAGAAGTCTCATGCCATCGATGCTTTTTCTCGGGCACTTATTGCTATTCCAACAATCATTGCTGACAATGCTGGTCTTGATAGTGCTGAGTTGATAGCTCAGCTCCGTGCAGAGCACCAGAAGGAGGGATGCGCTGCAGGGATAGATGTCATATCTGGATCTGTAAGTCCTGAAATCAAAGTATTTTAAACTAAAGTATCTTTGGGCTGGGAATGCAATTCATTTGCACTTTTTCTATGGACAGTGCACCTGTTTTGTGTGTTAATTATGCAAATTTGATGGATAATAGCACACCTTTTGAGAC
Organism: Mangifera indica; assembly: GCF_011075055.1. Lineage (NCBI taxonomy): Eukaryota > Viridiplantae > Streptophyta > Magnoliopsida > Sapindales > Anacardiaceae > Mangifera > Mangifera indica. The sequence goes on along the minus strand of NC_058147.1, from coordinate 494,307 downwards.
ATTTTCTAGCGGGACCATGACATCCAAAAATTTGAGACATTCTCTTTCCTTGTTAATCAATATCATCCAAAAATTTAAGTGTGATTTTGGGTTGACTATGACATCTAACAGAAAGTGAGTTTGGAGCTCATAATTTAGGAAAAAAGATTATTTATAAAAATATTACTAATAAAGAAGTTTATGTCTACCATGATATGGAAATATCAGCTTGGTTAGTGGGGATGCTGACTGAAACAAGAGTTATGATACAAAGTTGTTTTATTATTGCTGACTCACTTATGTCCATGTGTTTAGTTTCTACTTTGTGTTATGGATTTTGCCTACCTTTTGATACTAAAAAATATATCATAAGTTCAACTGTTCTTGTTTATTAGTCTTTAATTGAATCCTTACATTTGGTTTGTATCTGTTTACTAAAATATGACAGGTAGGAGATATGGCTGCCTTGGGGATCTCCGAAGCGTTCAAAGTCAAGCAGGCTGTACTGCTATCAGCAACTGAGGCCGCTGAGATGATTCTTAGAGTTGATGAAATCATCACTTGTGCCCCAAGGAAGAGAGAAGATAGAATGTGAAAATGACTCATTATTTAGGGGTCAAAGGACTTCAGTTGTAATGTTCACCAACTTTTGGTTTCTTGACATGTTATGACTATATTGTACTTCCAGGTTGGATTAAGTTGCAGAATTGAAAAAACCTTTTGTTTGAAAAGTGATTTGAAATTTTCTTTCTCAAGTTTAAAGTTGAGTAGATATGCAATTTCAGATTTGGAATTGGCACATTTTAAAATTCCATAGTTAAATCATTATATTGTCAACAAATGCAAATCTGTTACTTCATTACCCTCTTTCTGGTCTTGGTTGCGTCTTTATACTAGTAGGTTTTTTACTAAATTCGTTCAATAAACTATCGTTTTTGGTTTTGATTCATATTTTTAGGATTGGATTTGAGTCAAGTGAAACCCAAGCAAAACTAGTTTGAAGTTGGCTCGATTACATCATTTGAAAAGAAATTCTTATCATCAAAGAAGAATTGTGAGAAAAGGAGATCCTAATTTTAATCACTGGTTTTACTTCAAGTAATAAGATCCTTCTGGACTATAAATTTAATATTGAAATATTTGATTGAGATGGTGCGTATGAAGAATAGAAAATAAAAATGTGAGTCATGTAACATGGTTATTTAGGAAAGGTTCATGTACTGCATGAACTCACTACTCTGATTTATAGCTCAAAGAAATTTTACAGTACCTCAACTAAATTCTGTGGTTAGGGTATCTTCTGGCCAACTTTAATGTTCTGAGACTCTTTCTGTTCGGTCGGAGACAAATCATTCATGTGAAAACTAGAATTGAAAGACCATTCACACCGGGACTAAAGAGATTCATTAGGAAAATCCTCACAACTTAACCTTTAGAGCAGCTTTACTTTTAATATTATTGTGCAATTAGATTGTCTTTTAATCAAATATATGGTTAAAATACTAAAAATATGATCAATCACTATATAATAACTAACTATATAAATTATATAAAACTTTTAACCACATCGTTTATATGTAAATTCATACTAGAATACAAATAAAACATTTTTTATTTGGAGGGTAAAAAAAAAAAATTTTACCAATTAAAATCTTTTTTTAATCTCTTTGTTAACGTATCTTTTTTATCCCATCCCATAACAGGATAAATATTGCTTTAGACCAAATTGAAACCATACAATCATCCAAATTCCTTATTAAATGGATTTATCCAAATTCACCTTGTAAAAGTAATAGTATTCAAACATATCACTACACTTATATCCCAACAACGTACTATCAATTAAGTATTATATAGAAACATCCTAACAATAATTTAACATTTTATACTGTTTAATGTCAAATTATGTCTGCACATTTTTAACAAATAAATATCTTCTTATTTGTCTACTAAAAATATCTTCTTGTTATACACGAAAGATTTTTCCACCACATGAATTTGACTTTAGCCAAAATATAATGTGAATGCATTAATAGTCTTGAAAATTTTGTTTTGAAAATGACCATATGCTTGTCTGGAGGGACAACCAAGATTTATATAAATAGCCCCCCTCTTTACTTCATTTGATATACATATTTTCTCTTCATCAGAAAATCATATTTCCCTCAATTGTTTTTGCTCTCTTCTTCTCATTTCTTCTTAATTTCTTTTTAATCTATTTATTTTTTTTATATTTATGTATTATATTTATAACACTTCTTATAATTTTATTAAAATTGTTTTATTGTTTCCAATCGGTTGCACAGAAAATGATTATACATGGTAAAATTGATAAAACCAAACGCCAGTTTTTGCAGCATTATGTGATATATTGACTTTCAAGTCAGACACACACACGACTAAACGAATAAAAAAGTAGGCGCCTTAAAATAGAGATCTTCTGACTTGCTTGCAGTACCAAAAAACTCTCATCGGCAGCCCATTCCTTGAATCATTATCGCTTTTCAAACTTATCCCAATTCATTCTATCACCTTTGGGTGATTCCCAATAATTTGCAGAGGTAAATCTTTGATTCTCCTTCTTTGAATTTCTATATCGAGAATCCAAACTAGTTTCACAGTGTCTCTTCTGCAGGAATCAATCTTCAATAACTTTGATGGCGAATAGTTCAGAGTTCGATCCACAACTCTTCGTTTCTCATAAATTTCCCCAGGTTTCTTTCGCTTTTGTTTTGTTTTGTTTTTTTAATTCGTACATAATTCATCTTGGTATGATCATTTCTGGAAGCTGACTGAGGAGAAAACACAAGATTGAATATATACCCATTTAGTAGAGTTTATGATTATTAGATTATGATGACGAATTATGATTATATGAATAATTTATTCTGACACAATTTACGATCATTGTGATCGTTTGAGAAATAATCTAAACAGAATTTTTTTGTGTTAAAATAATAATTTGCCCAATATATTAATTTTTGGATTAGAAATGTAAAAAGAACTCATTAAATCCACTAATTCAAAAGAAGCATTTTTTATTATGAGTTAAATAATCTAAAAATGTGATTATAATCCACAATTATGATATTTGCATTAAGTTATGCGAAACATGTTATAATTGATTATTTAATCCAATAATCTGGATTAAATAAGCTATACTAAACAGACAATATATAAATTCTGTTTTTATGGAGTATGTCTCCCAAATGTTTGTTATTATTTGTTGCATGTACATGGATGGAATGGATTGCAGACTACTCACACTTACACTGAAAGGTACAAGTCCCCCAGAAAGCTGAATCTTTCCTTTGACATATTTATACCACTACTTGTATTCAGTATTGCAATAATTTTTCTGGTTATATAGGTGTTTGAAGCCTAGTTTGTAACTAGTCACGTAAGTGATATCTCTTTTTGTGAACAGAGATGCAGTGATCTATGCCTTGGGTGTTGGTGCCTGTGGAAAGGATGCTGTGGATGCTGATGAGCTCAAATATGTTTACCATGAGAACGGACAGCAGTTCATCCAAGTATACTTTATTATTATTTTTTTTAGCTTTCTTGGATTACGTAGTGGGTTTATTTTTGCTTTTCGTTTTCTGTTTTGAGCATTGAGTCATCAGTCCCAAATCTAAAATTAAATTTGGCCTCAGTGTATAAATTTTGTGGAAGCTAAAATGAAGTTTCCTATTTCGTCAATTCTTTGTGCTTGTGTTCAATTCTAGAAGCCTGTAAAATTTGTTGTCTGATCGAGAGTTATTGATCTACTATTGCATCTCCCACTTTTTAGGTCTTGCCAACATTTTCTGCACTGTTTTCAATTAGAATGAGCTCCACAGGTGGTCTGGATCTTCCTGGATTGGAGTAAGTGTATTTAGTTTTCATAAGTCATCTGTCTCTTCTATGTTATTTCTCATTATCAATTAATGTACCATAAGAACAAAATCATACTATTTTTGCTGGTGTGTTGATAATTGTTGACTATATGTTGCAATATACCAGATATGATCCACGTCTTCTGCTGCACGGACAACAATACATAGAAATATACAAGCCATTGCCTTCTAGTGCTTCTGTAAGCTTCTCACCAGAAGCACTTTTAGATTGTTTATCATTTTTATTCTTCTCTTTTTTGTGTGACATAAATTTTCTGAGTAATTAAATTATTGATGCAGGTACGTACTGAACCTTGTATTGCAGGATTGCATGATAAGGGTACTACGACTTAACAACTGGTGTTGTCAAGTTTATATACTTAGATAAAGGGAGTATATTGTGAATGTCAGAGTGGTCTTTTAGTAAAACTATGTGTACGGTTAGTACTGATAAGTTTGTTGTATTGCTATCTTGTTTTACTGACACATTTTCTTTTCATTTCACTTTTTAAAAATCCCAACCAGAAGTGTGCTTTTTTTTTATTAAATTAAAATACCACATCCCCTTCTTGGACATTTTGGTTTCAATGCAGTTGTCTTCTTACAAAATTAATATATAGGTAAAGCTTTAAAAAAGCTGACTTTCAAGGGATTTTAAATTTTCCTCAATTTCTTTTAATCTCTGTGTGTGTATTCGAAGAAGGGAAAGGGAAGAGGTAGATAATGATGTATTATGGGAATGATTTTGATGTTTTTCTATTTCCCGTGTTGGTTTTTTTTTTCAGGTAAAGCCGCTATTGTTGAGATTGAAACCAAATGTTTTCATTCAGAATCTGGTGAACTATTATTCATGAATCGGTAAGTTCTTTTTGAAACTGTCTGATCTAATCCTGTCCATGCTAGTTGGCTAAGGTATTTCTCTGCAGGATGACAGCCTTTTTGCGGGGTGCTGGTGGCTTCTCAAAATCTTCTCAACCTTTTTCCTACTCAAACTATCCGACCAACCAGGCTTCAGCTGTGAAAATCCCAAAAAGTCAACCTTTTGCAGTATTTGAGGATTATGCCCAACCGTCTCAGGCATGTTGTACTGAATTCATGATTTGTGGATTAGAAAGTTATAATGGTATAATATGACTTTGAGAAGGTGAAGAGGGATGCTAAAGCTCATCAGTTTTCAAAATTTTGACAGAGTTACTGTATTTTATTGTCCCTTTAAATCAAGCGTTGGACCACTTGTCTTAAGCCTTAATCTTTTAAACAGTGTTCTCTTATTTATTTATTATATAGGAAGGCTGATCACTTAGCACTGGTCTTAAATTCTTGTTCTTGACAACATATGTTTAATGTTTTGATATTATGGGAGATTCTCTGGAGGTGCATGAGTAGCTTAGACGATAGATAAATTGTAGTAAAATTACTTGAGTTTTCGGGTGTATGTGGGATGCTTTTGCATTTGGAGTTCTTTAAAAATTGAACCTTTGCTACTGTTTCTGCAGGCACTGCTATATAGACTATCTGGTGATTATAATCCTCTGCATTCAGATCCTGAAATTGCAAAAGTTGCAGGGTTAGTATTCGTAGAAAACTGATTTATCTCATTGTTGGACTGGCTAGTCATGCTAATTTTATTCTGTTTCTGTCTTTTGGGCTAAGCACCATGTAATATTTTGTTTGAGTAAAACTACATGCACTACTAATTGGTGCATGAAGTATTATTGATTTTGTTTTAATAAAAACAAGATGATTATAATCTTCATTGTTTAATTTCTATTTTCTGTTGTTCACTGGTGGCATGATTATACTGCTATGATTTGAAACTTTTCAATATCATATAAAAATAATCGAATTTGGCACATAATTTTTTCCATTATCTTGGTAATATAAAGTCTCCATTTCTTCAAAAAATTATGTTTCCTCTATCATAGAGCATTCAATTACTTCCTATGCCTAATGTTGATCTGGCTCTTTTTTATCTCATGTGATGAAGATTCTCTCAGCCGATATTGCATGGGCTGTGCGCACTCGGCTTTGCAGTTAGAGCAATCATCAAATGTATTTGTAGAGGGGATCCGAACATGGTGAAAAGTATATCAGGCCGATTCCTTTTGCATGTTTACCCTGGTGAAACTTTGATTACAGAGATGTGGCTTGAGGACTCAAGGTAGGATTTCTTTTCCTGTGATTGTTGAGACTTGAAAGCATTAACTCAGTAGATAGCTGAGATTGATTTTGTAATCTACAGGGTCATTTATCAAGTAAAGGTCAAAGAACGTAATCGAAGTGTGCTTTCTGGCTATGTGGATCTCCACCAAATAGCTTCATCAATATAATTTATATTGTCTTCATGGACTCTCGTTGTTGTTAACAGAGAAACAACCTGTTTACTTGGGCATTTCAGCAGTCCTTATTGTATAAATTTTATGACTATTTATGGAGGTTTGATAAAAGTAATTTCTTTTCAATGAACGCTTTCACTGTTACAGTTGCATTGTCAGTCAGGGCTGCATTTGATCTTAGCTAAGCTTAAACAAGTCTCAATTTGAGATCTGTTCAATATTGATGAGTTAATGTTTGAATTCAATTAAAAAAAAATTATTTTAGATTCGATCTGAATTGGTTTAAATTTAAATGTGTAGATCAATATGAATTCAATTTATTTTATGAAAATGAGTCTAATCCATGATTCATACTGGACATGTTCGATTTGAGTTTTAGTTCAAGGAGCTTGGATTGAATTGAATTGGTTCGAGTTTGATTGTCAACTTAGTTTGATCAAATTTGAAACAAACAATCGTGCCACGGGTTCAAACTTGAGCTATAGAAATGTAACGAGCTTGGCCTTAAGCTTGAGCAATGAGATGTTTGGCTCTACAAGGTTACAAACGATATTGTTACAAGCTCAACCCTAAGGTATCGAGGCCAATCAACCCTAACTCGAGTTTCACTTACAATACCAAACTCAAACTTTACTCTTTTAAAACTTTTCGAGTTTAAACTTAATTTTATTAATGTTGAATTCAAATTTAATTCAATTCATTATTTACTTACTTTGAGAATTATATAACATAATCAACACAATAATTGCACCCGAATCAAAAAAATCTATTTTGAGCGCAAATTTGGAGGCCATTTGCTGGGAAATGTAATCACACATAAAATAAAATAAGTATTTTAATTTTTTCAGTTTTAACCATAAATTTCACTGGATAGCAGGCGTGAAGGTAAGGCTACAGTGTTCTATATACACCTAATAGTTTTTTCCGCCTACGCTAGACCAAAGAGAGCGAAAGACTGCCGCCATCACTGAAGTGCGGATTAGTTTTGAAATGTCGAACGCGCAAAAAGTTACCGACGGCCAGGAGGCATCACCAGTTATCTCCATCGACGCGGAGCGCCACCTCTCTGGCGAAAATGAAGAAATTAAGCTTCTCAACGACGCCGCTCAGTCCTTACCGGCTGACGCCGTAACGGACTTGCTGTCCAATGAGGTCCGTGTGAACTAATTATCTAGATTCTCTTTTTTTCTCTGTTATATTCAATTGAGTTGGTATGTCCTTGCTCTATGTTGTAATTTGACAAGACTGAACTTTTTTTTTTTTTAAATCAAGTGTTGAAAATATTTGGTTATGTTATAGGTGTGTATGAGATGTATTTTTCGGCTATTTGGAATACTCTTGCCTGCTTATTCATCAAATTCACTACGAACAGTCTTGTGTAATATTCTTGGAGTATTAGCTGAATCAGAAAAATCTACCGTGCACGTTGAGCCAAAATTCTGCCGAATTTGTTTAGGCATCCTGCAGTTCACTCATTGCGATATCAAAGCAATGTTTGTGAAAATGGAGAATGCTAAAGATTTGGCTGTAACAATTTCTGACTTAGTAAAGAAGGAAGGTTATCAGATTGATAGCTTTTCTCTTGAGGTGTCCATACCTCCGGTTATTTTGGAGAATGAGAACAGGGTCTGGTAAGGATTGATTTCTTTGTTATTTACATGTCTTTATAAATTTTTTGTTTGTGTGCATTTGATGAATTAATATTATAAAGAGTTCTTAAATGCATTATCTTAGTTACAAGAGTTGTGCTCTTGTATGGTCTGTTATAGATTTCTTTCTGAAATATACAAATATTCGTCTGCCAACAAAATGTGAATAAATCTTTTCTTTTTGTAATTTTTTAGGTTATATATGAAGAAGAAGTATGGATCTGAACTTTGGTTCCAAGAAAGGTCATTATCTGAGCACATTTCTGTAAAGGATGCCTTAAAATTTGCTTTATCAGATCCTCTTCAAACATTTTTGGTAATTAGATATTTTCTGTCCGTTGATTTGCAGCATTTAATATCATCACCTGTTCAAAATCATTACCTCTATGTTCTAACTATGACAAGTTATTATATTATGTAAATTGTTCATGCATTCTTGTTTTCAGATAAGTTACTGATGTCTACTTTGAAAAGTTGAGGACTTGTTATACTATAGACAAAAATGTCTATTGTATACAAAAGTGTAGAAATAAAATAGATCTTCCCCATTAATCCTTCATTAAATTGAAGTCTTGCAGGATGTTAAATGCTGTCAAAGCTCTTTCCGAATCCGTTTGACGTACATTCATGCAAAAGCATCAAAAACGGTTCAGAGTTCTGTTGAGAAAAATGAGGGCTGCAAAAGAAGGAAAACAGGCAAGTCAAGTTGTTTATACAGAAACCAAAATCTGTTATTATCTTTTTGAAGGCTGTAGTTACTACATTGCTTCTTGCTGCCTTTGATCCTGTTTTATTAGCGATTATCTACCCTTGCCTTTTGAGGTCTTTGTCATTATATGATTCTAGACTTTTTGATTTGCTAGTCCAGACCCATAGATATTTTGCACTGTATTTCTAAGTCAATAATTTCTTACATATCAGAAAACAGAAAGATGCTAGTGCAAATTGTGCATAATTTGAAAAACCAGCACTTCACGTTTTTCCTTTTTATGGGAGTTACAGTAAATATTTTATGAATAATATGATGGGAGCTAGGTTGAAAAGTTGGCTGCTTAGATTTCCCCCCTCCCAATCTCATGCATGCATATGTATGATATGTCTTATTTTGCTCTCCTATATAAGTAGTTCTACAGAATCTATAGTGTGTGATGGTGGTAGTGGTTGTTAACTGACTAATAAAAGGAGTGGCAAGGTGGTTTTGCTTTAGATTCTTCCTTAATTTTAGCAGAAGTGGTTGTCCCTGTGAGACTATAAGGTGCTAAGTGAAAGAAAGTTCCTGGTCATTTTTCTTTAAGGTTTTACTTTATAAAATTTTTTACCATGTGAACCTAATACCTGTCATAGATCATTACATATTACTAATCGGTTTTGAATTGGATTTTGCTTATTACTATTATGTCTTCCCAAAAACTAAATGTTTATACATTAATTTATTATTGACACTTGGCATAAAAAGAAAAATTAACTGGTTATGGTTAACATTCAATTTAAGTTAATGATGAAGGAAATTTTAAATAAGAAAGCAGAACAATGTGATGATCCTGCCTCTTCATGTAAAGAGAGTCAATTGACTTCAGAGTTGTGATGCTGACATGCTTTCATTTGGTTGATTCAGGTACTAAGAATGGCTTTGACTATGTCAAACATGAGTCAGTGGTTGATGGTGTCGAAAGTTCTGTTTGTACTACTATTGAAGCAAATGCAGCCTCTGAAAGATCTTCTAATGGCTTGCAAGATAATGAATCTTTTAACATGTGTGATTTCCTGCCAGAAATGGTAAATCTTCACGTCTCAGCCTACAGTTTCTCTACTTGAATAAGATTTGTCTGATTGCCAATGCTTCACCAGTTGGACTTTTCTTGAAATTTGAACATTATCATTATTGTAATTAATGGTTGCTGAGCTCTTTAGTATTACTATTCTGGTATGATTTTTGGAAGGAAATTTCAAAATGCTGCTTTTTCGAGTTTATGTGCAAATAAGTACATGTGGTAGTGGGTGTTCAGATTAATGGATGAATGAAAGTTTGATTGCAACTATTGATGTTATTTTTATTGATTAAAAATTGTTGTGTTCTAGATGACTCCTGTTTATTTGGCTGTTCATTGGGTTTGATATCACGGAGTATTTAAGTTTTTGGTCCTCCTACCTCTCTAGGTCAAGGAACCTTGCTGCTTGGAGTGTCTTTGCAGCAGGACTCCTATCTTCTTTGGTGGAAGATACCTAAAGGTATTCAGTTGTTCATCTATAAGATTTGAATTGATGTTTTCCTCCTTTAGTTCAATTCAATATATCTTTGTGAATTTAGTACAAATGGGACTACTTGCCTCTCTTTTGTTAACAACATTTGAGGTCCCTATATCTGAAAGTAAAAAAGTCATGTTTACATTGGGTTGTTCTTTTCAAGATTTTTTCTTTAAAATGAAGTTAAAATAATTGGATTTACAGTGCTTGGAGGGGCCATGACCTCCTCATGCTTGTTCCTAGCACTATGCATGTAATATGAATAAGGAATACTGTTCTCACAGTTGTACATCTCACATATACAACATCACAGTATAGTATGTTTGGAACCTTATTTAACATGCAAAGAAGATTTCCAATGCCAAACTTGAAATTAAGACTATGCAAACACATTTTCTCTTTCTTTAGATCTACTTTTGTTCTTTGGTATTACAGTACTCAAGAAATGTGAGTCAAACACGCTGGATCATTGATGAGGAAAGAATGGGAGAAGCATCTATTGAGGTAAATCTACTACTGCTAATGGTCAATAACATGTTTAATAGGGTTGATAGGCTAATGTTTTTAGCACTTATTCCACAGGAGATAATAGGTGGTAGCATTCTTCCAATGTGTCAGGGTGACAATTACAAGTTTCATGCAGCTGGTAGAGAAGATATAGATGTACTGAAGTTCTACTTCACATATGGTTGTTTGAAATCAGTAAATTATGTTCTGATCATTGGACTTACCGTTCCAGGTTCGAATGTTAGGATCAGGTAGGCCTTTCCTGGTTGAGGTACAAAATGCACGCCAAGTCCCATCTGAGTTGTTAGTGAAAGAAATAGAAGAGAAGATAAATAACATGGAAAATAAATTAGTAAGTTCAATTCCAGGTTTGTGATGATTTTTCTTTCACTTCTGGTTATCTGTGAGCAGGATTCACTGGATAAGTTACTTTTTGGTGCAGGTGAAGGTAAAAAATCTTAAAGTGGTAGGCAGTCAGGGTTGGGACCTGATGCATGAAGGTGAAGCAGAAAAGCAGGTTATTTTTCCTTTGTAATTGAATGTAGTAGTTCATCTTTTCATTGTTGCTCCGAATTCTGAATTTATTGAGTAAATCTGACCTAGATTAGGTCCATTGTTTTGCAGAAGCAATATGCTGCATTAGTTTGGATATCCCACCCTCTTCAGGATGAAGACTTGCAGACTGTATCTTCTCTCAAGGAGATGGTGAGTAGTTACACAAGTTTTGTTTGCTGCTTTCCTATGATAATATAGTGTGCCTGCAGTATCTAATATGATTCCTATTTTGATATTTTATCGTGCTTTCTGAATAACAATTTTTAATTGGTGGGTGCCAACCTTTTTCTGTACAGTAAAGAGAAGTATATATAAAATTTTTGACTAAATTCAATTGTCAAAGATCCTAAGGGGGCTCTATACCGAAATTTAGGCTATTTACATGGGATTCCATAAGTAATTTTTATACATATAAAATAAAAAACATTAGGCTTCTTTGGCAAGGTTTTATTTTTTTTAATTTTTCAACTCAAACCATATTCCGGTTATTCTGCAGCAAATTTTGCAGAGGACCCCAATAAGAGTGCTACACCGTCGCAGTCCATTAGAACGCGAAAAGATTATACATTGGTTTGAGCCTCTTAAATTTTGAAGAATTGCAAATCATAGCTCCGTAACTGTTTACCAATTTAGAATACCTTATCGGAAATAATTTTAGCTTATATGTTTAATTGTAGGATGAAAATTGAGAAGATTGCTGGAAGTTCTCAGTATTTTCTTTTGCATCTTTGTACCCAGGTAATATATTTTATTTCAATTTTTTTACCATTATATCTAGTTACTAGATTTATATACGCAAAGCTAGTTGTTGAATTAATGATTATGACATTTGTTTTCAATCAATGGCGCTTGATAGAAACAATGTTGATAACCTTGTAACTGGAAAAGATATTTATATGGTTTTGTGATAACTAGTAGGAACTTTCGTTAAAGAGAAAAACAGATACAAGGCCCTCAAGTATTTTATACCTTCTGTGCTAAAAACTGATTAAAGTCTATTATCTGGTGAAATACTAATGATGATATTTTCAATGGCAGGCTGGAACATATATTAAGGAATTTGTTCATGGAGATCTTGGGCGCACCACTCCGAGGTACCGAAAAAACTAATCATCAGTCAAAAAAATGTTTGCAATGGCAACTACATGAGCATCAAATTTGTCGCTGATTGTAGAAATTTCTAATTATTTGCAACTTTTTCCTTGTCTTTCAGCATTGGATCAATTTTGGGATGCAGAGCAGAGATTCTGCAACTTGATGTTACAGAAGTGAAAATGGATTGTTTCCTGCCTGAATGAAGTGAACATGGACCCTAAAATCAGTAAGAGGTTCTTATCCTTCTCATGACGCTATAGGGATAATTTATATATCAGAAAAGGGATAATTTTAAGTTATCGTCTGCCTCTTCTGCTGTGACCTATTTTTGTCGTACTTTAGGCTAGGTTTATTTTTTGGTTGGAAGCAATAATACACTTGGATGGCTTTTGTTCAAGTTAATACCTGATATTATTTAGGACATCTTGCTAGAATAGTTGGTATATTCCATTGGCCTCATCTAACTTACATTACGATAGATTATCGGCTTCGCCGTCTTGATTCCAACTATTAGTGGCCAGTGCACCTGCAAACATGCTGGTGGCGGCGAACCTGATTGTAGTCTAAAAGTAAAAAGTAAAGCTTAATATCGAGAAATGTGACTAGTAGTAATCTAAGTTTTTAATGGGTAACAGTTGAATCTGTTAATTATCGTAAATGTAAAGAATGCCATTCTTTAAATTTTTCGATGGGTTTAGATTAGCTTTCAACTACCATCCAATCAGGTAAAACTGCGAAACTCAAACCTGAACCTCAACAATGTGGTAATGAAGGTACACGATTGGTAAAATTATACAATGAAATTAGTATTGATTCTCTAGCTTTTAGATTTAGACAGGAAAAAAACCCATACCAGACCAGGTCAAAAGTCAAAAGCCGTTCCAATAACTAAAACATTGAGCATAGGTTTAATTTTCAAATAAAATTGTCTTCAAATGCTAAATTTAATTATCGGAAGTTTAAAATTATGTCACATGTTATGACTATATTTGAATGCTCAACAATCACTAAGATATAGCCAAAAATAAATTTTGACAAAAAAAGTGGTTATTAGTTACATTTAATGATTTTACCAACAAGAAGAAATTCGTTTTTGGCTACTCAGTCCAAGAAGCATCTAACATCTTTGCCATGAAGCCATAGCGATCTGCTGCTTCATCAATCTGCAGTAGGAAGCGTCAAGGTAAATACTTGAAATAAAGGAAAAATAATATATACATGATACAGAACTCAAGTAATCATAAAAGGGATGGTTACAATTTTCTGTGTTGGACGTCCTGCTCCATGTCCAGCTTTACACTCAATGCGACCAATAATCGGGTTGGTCTGAGGGCTATTCTCCAAGCTTGTGCACAGAACATATTGCAGAGTCTGTTGGAAGCATGAGAGAGGAGTAAACATGTTGACGTCCAAATTCACAATAATGGCAACACATGGGTAATTTTTTGTAATGGCACATACACAGACAGAACTCGACTCCTATAGTGCTAACAGAAATGTGAAATGTTGAAAGGTATATCCAATGCTATAATTACCAGACTGGGCCTTGACCCAGTCAAATGCCCGGTCTGGGTTTTATATCAGACTTGTTGACCTGACGATTAGACTGGAAAAATAATACTGTATAAATAGATATTTATTTATAAAAAATCACAAATGAAACTTGTGGTGTATAGCCTATACACAGCAAATGCTGGGAATTAGACATACGCATTCACACATCATGACAAATATTAATAATGGACAAGGACACTCACCGCCAAATATTTCAATGTGTGCAAAGGCACTACGCGGTCATCATGATCAGCAGTCAAGAGCATGGTAGGCGGATACTGGCAAGGTCGATCAGGATGCAGTTCCCATGGTCTTCTGACATTATGCAATGGCGAATACCTTGAGAGCGGGAAATAAACATAGAAAAATGAGATTCCCAATCTAAATATCTATTGCCTTTCTGCCTTAAGAAGAGTCAAAAAACAATAATTTGTAGGAGGCAAACAAGCTGTGTGAGTAGTTTTAGCTCAACCTCATCTCAATTAAATATACAGACCTTGTCAAGCAAGTAAGACGTTGGCTCAAGTTTGACTAAAATTTTTAATCATTTAATATTAAAAAATTTCATTGAAACCCCATAATTTTTAAGAGTTTATTTAAGCCGAGTCATGAGGTCGTAAGTTCATTCGTGTGTTCTTATAAAGTTTTTTTCTTTTAAATCTCTATATTAGGTAGAGTGTTTTGGGAAGAGTGTTTTGGGACATTCATAAAAGATTCAAAGAGTTTAAAGGTTTCAAAAAGTGGTAGAAGATACTAGAAAATGTTGGCAGAATGTGAAAAGTTCAAGAAGCTTATTGTCTCTCTAAACCCATGTTAGAGCTTTATCTCTCTAAAATCTTGTAGTAAGAGTAGATATTTTTACAAAGAGAATACTCCTTAAGATATGCTAGAATATTTCTAAGTCAACTAATTTAAGTGACATCATATACTTGATGATCAAAGAATCAATTATAGTTAAGAAGTGAAGAGGTGGAATTTTCCTGCAAATACGAGTAGGGTCATTTGTACATAGTGAGAAAACAAGCTCTTTCAAAACAACTGTAAAGCTTTTGTATCTAACACGTTTTTATTAATGCTCTCTTTAATCACTCCTCTTGTTCAATTGTTCTCATTTTAAATTTTGAGAACACAGACTTATGCTTCAAGGGTGAAGACAAACCATCCAAAGTTGCATGGTTGCAAAAGATTCAAATCAAACCACGACGGTTGGTATCGAAGCCAAGGTAGTAGAGTTTTCTGGAAGCGTATTGTCTCTATAAGGTTCCACACCATTCTATAGCTCTCTAGATCCATTTAGAGTTTTATCTCTCTAGAAGCTTGTAGTTAGGGTAGATATTTTCTAGACAGAATACTTCTTAGGATATTTCTGGGTCAACTAATTTGAACCACATCTTGTACTTAGTGGCAAAGGAATCAAATTTAGTCACATCTTGAAGAGGTGGTATTTACCTATAAATAAGAGTCAAATCATTTATACATGGATAGTGAGGAACACAAGCTCCCTCAAAGCAAGTATGAAGCTTTTGTATCTAACCTTTTTTGTATTTCTAATAAGTCTCTTCAATCACTCTATTTCTTGTTCACTTCTTCTTATTTGGGGTTTTGAGAACTCAAAGGCTTACTAAGGTGTATTTTGCAAGCATCTAAGTCGAACAGATGCAAGCGGTTCAAATTAGGTCGTGAACTAGGTAGTTCAAATTCACATACACCAAAAAATAGTGCAGTTGTAGTTTCATTCAAAAATGTATGTTAGACACTAATCACTAGGGGCCTAATATCATGAGGATAAGAGGTAAGTTGCAATGCTTAGTTTCTGATTAAATAATTTTTAACATAAAATTCATATTAAACACATAAAATCAAGTTTTAGTATCTAGTACTCACTTGATTAGCCATTGGAATTCTTCCTCCTTTTCTGAACAACCATATTCAGAAGTCCATGCATGACCTAGTAAGCAAGTCTTCATCAATTTATGTGATGCTAAAATTTGAAAAAAAAAAAAAGCATTGCAGAAGCCAAATAATTAAACTAACCTATGGTAAATTTGTGAAACCGCAGCATGTCCATCACCCCAACAAGGGGCAGAGCACAACCAAAAAGATCAGGTCTCTGCAATTGTCAAAGTTAATTTTGCAATTTATAAATTCACTTTTATAATGACAAAAGATACAAGCATAATATACAACCAAACAACTAAAACATTTACCTGATTTATACAAGCACCAATAAGAAGCCCCCCATTGCTGCCCCCTTCAATACACAACTTTTTGGGTTGCGTGTAGCCAGCAGATATGAGGTACTCAGCAGCAGAAATGAAGTCATCAAAGCAATTCTGTTTTTTTGAAAGCTGGGCAGCTTTGTGCCATTCTTCCCCATATTCTCCACCACCACGAATGTTGGCAAGGCAGAATACAACACCAAGATGTCTTGTGAGCACAGTACGACTGATACTAAATGAGGGTGTGAGACTAATGTTAAATCCACCATATCCATATAACAAACAGGGGTGTGATCCATCTAAAGTAATATTTTTTCTGGATACAATGAACATTGGTATCTTTGTACCATCCTTGCTTGGATAGAAAACCTGAATCCAAGTTTAGCAAGAAAGTAATAGATGCTTAGACAACTATTTAAGGAAATGCTATCTTTAACAAAGGTTCATGAACAAAAGTGAAGAATGTAGCACAAAACAACATTATGCTAAAAGCACAACAACCAAATTAAAGATGAGGCAAGACAAAAAGTAAAAGATCAACAATCACTTACCTGATCAACTTGGAAGTCAGTGCGATCAAATCCATGAACGATAATTTCACGAAATATCTTCATTTTTGGAGACTCTTCAGCCAAGTCACATTGATATATGATGCTAGGTGTGAGGAAGCCACTAAAATGAATGAAAATTATATTGTCTTCACGACGAGCAGATACATCATAAACGGAGCCGATATCAATTGGTAATGGATGCAGGAAGGAACCAGTTTTCAAGTCCCTTATCTGCAGAACATGTTTCACATCACTCATGTAACTAAGAATCATTTGATTTCCATTAGCAGCACAAGCTGATGCAAGCACATCTTTCTCAGCTTCTGGGACAACATCAGACCAAGTACTTGGTTCCTTGAGATCTACTCTAACTAATTTGTATTTTGGAGCATCTTTATTTGTGAGAAAAGTAAAGACACTTTCATCATTTGCAATTGCCGTATACTCTGCATCAAATCCATCAATAAGCTTAACAAATGGAAGAAGGCCAGATTTTTTCTTGTAACCCTCAAGGCCTTCTGGCAGAGTAGAGAAGTCACAGTAATATAGCTTGTTGACTGGGTCACAACTCTCACTTATATACAGGAGAAGAAACTACCAAAAAAAGAGAGCATAAAATTAGAGTCAACTTGCAAGAATTCCATACACAACTTACAATTTTCATAAAACCTATCTATTTAGACCTATTTCAGACATGCAAACAATTAACTTTTATAGACCTTCTTATGGAAAAGAAACCACCCAGAAAATTACTCAAAATAAAGAAATAAATTTTACACAGGCAACAGGTCGTTAAAAGATGATTACCTTCCCATCTTCTGTAACACTGCCTGAAAATGTATACTTGGGGTTTTCTGAATCTCTCCAGCATAAGATATCTTCGGACTGTTCAGTACCCAAGAAATGATAGTAAAGCTCATGGTAGAGGTTAGCATCAGTCTCGGTCCCAGCATCTACTTCTCCCTCTCTACAGAATAGAATTACCATTACATAATCATATCTTCAAAATTTAAAAAAAAAAAAACATATGAAATTTGTCTGATGAATTAACAGATGAAAATAACACCCTAGCTTTTCCAATGATATAAAACTTTCCCAAAATTATCCTTCAGAACTATTATGATTATAACAACACCAATTAAAATTCTCTAAGTTGTTCCAAATTATACCCTTAAGGATGGATCGAATGACATCCCACTCATTTCCTTACTACTCATACATCATACTTAGATGATAAACACTTACTTTGGAGCTGGGTAGCGGGAGTAGAAAAACCCTTTACTATCATGAGTCCAGCTTATACCCGAAAATTTAACCTGTAACAAGAAGTAATACAATTCATAAGCCATAAATCATCGTTGCTTATCAATTTAAAAATCTAGAAAACATAATGCAACAAACTGAACTGACCCAAGACAAAGTATCAGGCTCTTCTTTTTGATCCTCAATTCTCATTACTTTGATAGTGGTCCAATCACTTCCACTCGAACTAAGCGAGTATGCCAAATATTTAGCATCCTCGCTAATCCCAATCTGGGACAATGCAATGGTTCCATCCTCACTAAGCGTATTTGGATCAAGCAAAACCTTCGGTTCTCCATCTAAACTATCCTGAACATAAAGAACATTTTGCTCTTGAAGTCCACTATTATGGAAATAAAAATACTTATTCGCTCGCTTAGCCGGTGCATCATAGCGTGGATGATCAAGTAACTTCGACATCTTCTCATGAAACTTTCCCCTTAATTCACATTTCTCAAGCACCGAGTCTGTCAATTTCACATGCTTTTGCACAAAATCTTTCACTTCTTCGGCATCTGGATCTTCAAGCCTATCCATAACAAAACAAGAAAGTAACATCAAACAAGAAGAAATGGCCAGAAAAACAATTTCGCTCAAGTTAAATTCATTCGGAAATTGAATTTTTGCAGTCAATTACCATCGATAAGGATCGGCAATCTTAACGCCATGGTAATCATCGACCACAGACTCGTCTCTACGAACGGTCGGATACTGCAAGCGTTCGCCAATGGCGGAAAGCGAGCCCATAATTGCACGACTTGACGAGAAAAATTTAAAATTAGGTCTTTGCTTGCTATGTTCGAGGGGCAAATATAGAGGGGCGTGTGTTTCGAGCATTTGCCAGCGGTCAAATCGTGGTATGAAATTACAAAAACGCCACGTGTGGCGAGAGTATGAGTACATGGTCACAACGGCGTTTCTTCAACGATTCGATTGGGGGCTGTGCTTGGGTTAAGCTTGTGGATACTGTAGCCTTTAGATGTCGTCATTTTGGGGTCATCTGTAACCACGTTATCATTGGAATTGGAATGTCTTTTCTATGCTGCACCACCGAAATTTCAAGGTTACAGTTTACGAAGATACTTCATTTAGTTGTCCCAATTGTCACGCTATTGAGTCAGCAAGTGTGGATTCCATCCTGTCAAGTCCGAAGAAAGATCACCTCAAAACTTTGTTTTAAATTCGAATTTAACTTGTCCGGATTAATTGATGATATAGTAAAAAAAAAGCTATTAAAAAGTCAGTATGGAAAATAAATATCATATGAAATAAAAAAGATAAAAAATTGTTAAATAAAATGAACTTTTAGATGACTCAATTAATTTAAATTGATTTAATTTAAGTTTGAATTAAAATTTTTTAATTTGAAATCAATTTATTTGAGACAAATTTGAATTCTCTAAAATTGAATTTAATATGAGTAAAGTCAAATAAAACTTAATTTAAAATCAATTTGAATTTAAAATAGATAATTCAAATTATATTTCAAATTAATGAATTATAATTCCATTTAACTTTAAAATAATTTAATTTTAAATTTTATCTTAATCATCAACTCATTTTATTTTATAAAAATAAATCTAATCTATAGTTAAAACTTAATTCATCCTATTCAAATTTAAGTAATTTAAATTGGATTTGACGCTCATTCTCTCCTAGTCACCAATTGGGTAAAGCTAATTGTTTTTTTCATCCACGTTTCATCGTCATTGCTTCTTCGAAAGCCCATAGGCACTGAAAGACGACAACTTGAAAGTGACACTACTTAATTTCAAAATGTTTAGTCAAAAAAGATACACATGGCAAATTCCCATTAACCCAATGTCAATTGTGTGAGAGACTAGCAAATTTGTTCTGTTTGGACGGCTGGACCCATATATATAGGTATATATATATATTGATGTTTATTAATAGTCGCCATATACCGGTCCAACTGAAAAACCGGACCGAAGCCATCACCGAGGCAAGAGCAAGTTCTAATTTGAAAACATTATCTTTTCTTCTAGTTTATTGTCTTTCAATGTTCTCTGTTGGGTGAAGAACAATTTGGATTCATCACATATTACAATTTAGTTGATTGGAGTTGTTTCGGTATAATCCTACTTAAAATTTTCTTTACAGTTAAAAAAAAAGGAACAACTCTCTTTTATACTTGTATCATCATTAATGAAGTGCTCATTGTTCCCAGAGCCCATGGGCTTGGGCCATTAAAGATTTTAATTATACACTATTTCCTATTTCCCTTCAATTTATTAACAATAAAATTTGTTGTTTATAATCAGTTGTTGCATGGTATTTTATATAATTAAAACTCAGACAGCGCTATTTCAGAAACTTCTAGTCTCACGATGTTGCATTATGTTGTATAGATGCTGGGACTCTAAACATTTCGTAGGTTGAGGCCATTAGACTGGCCTCCAAGTTCTGAACAAATCCGACCAGTTGCTCTAGTTTGGTTGCAAATCATTGGTGCTAATTGTGAAGATTTTCCTGGAGGAACCCATGATAATAATTTTAAGTGGTCATTTGAGCTAGCCAGATGCCTAGAAGATTATAACATGAGTGAACCTTATATACCCGATCTCCCACCTCATCATATAATATTAGGTGCTCAAATAAGAATTCGAACTCATCTACCAAACATCAAACTTGTTTTTGTTGGGTTTTTAAGTCTCTTCTTACACGAAAAAATTTAAATTTATTTAATAAAAAAATCTGATCATTATATTCATAAATTATGTAAAAATAAGAATTCAATATATACTTATAAATAACGTATTAAAATTGGAATAAAGAAAATAAATTAAAAAAACAAAAATGTCGGCTTGGATTTTCGTATACATTTGTGGGAGTTCTGATTTTTAAACTACTGTAGAAGATTGATCGTTGACGATGGAGATCATCTTTTGATTTTCAGATAAACAGTTATCTATATTAAAATGTAATTGATTGTGCTTTCCAGTTTTATTTAAACAACTATTAGAAAAACTCTATTTTTTTTTATCTAGATTGCTCTTAGTATTTTAAAAACATATGGTATCATATTTTAGACTATGAAAGTTTATTTTTTATGTATGTAATGTAAAATATATATTTTCAAGTATACTATTATATTCATTATTTTGTTGTTTTAATTAGAGTGCTTTATTTAAATAAAGATAATGTGATTTTACTTTTTACATTGAAAAATTTTCTATGTTAAATTATAATATTTTTTTCCACCATATTTGCTTTAATTGTTTAGTATAATAAAATCATAATTCAGTTAATTATTTTGATATCATATAAGTCAATCAAGTAAGAGAGAATTTGATTTTTCGAATTTCCAGTTTAATTGTTTTCTTCCTAAGAGTTTTCACACATTCAATCTGCTTCAAAGGATAAAACTCAACCCTAATTCCATATGCTCATCTTCCTCATAACCCTAACATGAAAAATCAAAGAGATATAGCAAATTGGAGAACATGTTCGTTTCTTAACTAGGTATCTGAACACAATATCTTAAAATTCTTGAACAATCACAACATGATAAGAATTTGAGTTTTGGCGTAATGTGTATAACTAATGTGAACATTAACTACTGTTTAATCTCGACTGTGAGCACAATTGGAATTCTATGTTAACACGATAAGAGACCAAAACTATACTGGAAAATAGTACAGGGAATTACAAGGCATTCCTTTATTCTTCTTCCAGTTGTAGATGAATCGTACACTTGACGAAGTTTAAAATGCTTTGACTATTTGACTCCGACGAAATAATAGCAACCACAACTAACCAGGGACCCCCCAGTGGGCTAGCGCTCAGCGCCTCAGCCCCGCCTTAAAGGAGCCTAACCTAACTTCATCCACCCGCTTCAAGCCTTCGTGAAACTCACGACCCAACAACCTCTCGATGCTGCCAAATGTCCAGAGATGTGAGAGTGGGACAAGGTTAGTTTGAACATATTAAATAGCGTTGTCAGTCTTCAATCATGAGGCTACGTAGATGAGTTCGGACTGTATAAAAACGTATACAGGACTAGGGCTGCCTATACAGAAGTTTGATGATTAATTTTAATAAGTACTAATAATAATTAACTAAAATGACTGACATGGTAAAAATGGTGGCAGTCATGCATGAAGCCATGAATCCAAAAATCTATTTCTCTAATTGTAATCAACACAATTTACAAAGATTTGAAGATATAGATGCAGTAAGACAAAATCTGGTTTCAGATTTCTTCAATGGAAGATATCATTTAGGCCTCATGAGTTCTGACAAAAGTTTATATGTAGTATGAATTGTAGGATAAAAATTGATCTCAAAAGAAACAGATCTTTCGGAGTAAAGCGCTAGATATGAGAAATATAATGGTTTTCCAGACGAGACTGATGAAACCCTAGATCGGAAAATTGTAAAAAAAAAAAAAAAGAGGTAATCTCAAGTACCGGGTCGGTGGAAACATAAAACTAGGGTTTCAAAGTAGCTTGCCCGAGTAATAAAAAGTCATTCACAAAGTTGTAGTTACCTCTTAACCCTGAAAAAAAAAATAGCGATCAGGTGAAAAAGATGAAGGTACTGATAAAAGTGATGATTTTGGAAGCTTTTTTTTTTCCTTTTTTTCCTCCGGAAAACAAATAGTAAAGTTGAGGTTATCAAATAGATATCCAGGATCGCCAGAAACAGTCACTGCATGATCATTCATCACAAAGAAAATAAGACAGATTATTAAGGAAGAAAAGATGAAGACAATCATGGGATATGCGTGGTCTTTACCTTGCTCTTTATCGCAGAACATGAGATAAAAGCTGGAGGGATAAATCACGAGGGCTTTACAAAGAGAAACCAACAGAGCTCAGTTGGCAGTATGCCCACCTCCAACTCGAAGAAAGAGAATAATGATTTCAATTGATGGGAGGTGGACAGAATGCCAATAACCTCTGTAAGAAGCCCTTTGTTAAACCCGCATGAAATCAACAACTGTCCTTGTGAAACACACCATAAACAAACTCACACGAACAAGATGAGAGGTAGGGAGCCACAACAAATAAGAAGACTGTAAAGACGACAGATGGGTTCTATTTAAGATGTGAAGAACAGTAAATAAGTGAGTGAGAGAAGAGAGAGTTGAGATGATGGAGGCCGATGGGGGTAATTAATTACGGAGGAAGAGTGACGGTTTGTTTCAGAGTGGAAAAGACGGACAAATAAAATCAGATAAGATAGATCATATCATTCTTATTGGGAACGGAGGCTGCATATATAGCAAATAGCATATATATTCAGAAGGAAGATCAAAGAATCATCATAGTTATTCTTCACTTCTCCCTCGTTTCTGATGCAAACCCACCATCTCCCTCAGTCTTTTCTTGCGTTCCTCGCACTAAAATCCCCTTTTCACTCCCTCGTTTCTCACAAAACACACTCACTCATGCACACCACGCTCTCTTTCTCTCTGCATATCAAGAAAAGCAAGAAAGGGGACTGATTAATTTGGCATAATTAAGTTAGAGATTATTCTTGTTTAAGTTTTGTTTTGGCTTTACCTACCACTTTCATTGTTGATGCTGTTGTGAGACAAATAGATGACTAGGGTCAAGCTATCATCAATTCATTTTTTATCTTGATCGTTCAATTGGGTGGGTGAGTCATGGTATCCGTCGGATTTTGAAACAGGAAATTAGCTGTAACAACCCACTTATAGTTGGTTCACTGACCTTCAAATTTCAGAATAATTGCTTGCCACTCTAGTCAAACTCATTTAAGCGACGATAAAATCAATGGGACGTTAACGCTTATCTTTTCTTTCAGAGGATAAGAATAGTGGTCTCCGTCTCTCTCATTCAGTCGATGTGGCTCGCATGAAAAAGCATTAACCTTTTATCCCCTCGCGTTCTTAACGTGACAAACTTTTAACACTCCCGGGTATTGAAATTAGGATTACAACTGAATTCGCTCTACTATTATTAAGTTCCAATTTGAATTTATCGAGTTTACATGGGATTCGAATTCAAGAGAGGTTGTTGAATTAAATTTGATTGAAACTCATACAAAAATACAGTTAAATCCTATGTTTTATATATATAATTTATTATATAAGATACAAAAATATTAGAGCTGAACGGAGCTTTTAACTCGAGCTAGATTCAAGCCGAGTTAAGCTCAAGCTTGCTTGAGTTTAATTCGGTTCACATATAACTAAGTTTGAGTTTATGAAAGTTAAGTTTAAACTTGATCTGAATTCAATTTGACTGGTTTTTCGTTATTAAAACGATATCGTTTTAATACATATTGGTTAAAACGATGTACTTTTGTATTAAAATTTTTAATTAAAAAATCTGACGAGTAGCTCAAACTCAAATTCGACCGAACTTGATTACGGCTGGCTTGTTTTGGATTAGTTCGAACCAAGTTTAAATGGGTTCGATTCGAATCTAACCCTATTTTTAACCTTGAGATTTAATCTTTTAAGAGTTTATTAGTGTGTATTTAAATTAAGTCCAATATTTACAAACTTAATTCAAGCTTAATCCAAATATATAATAAAATTATATATATTTATTTTTTGTATATAAATAAATACATATTTTATATATATTATTATATAATTAATTAATTTTAAATTAATATAAAATGAGATTCAATCATATGATAATATATATAAATATATATGTATTTATATATTTAAAATGAATACATATAATATTGTTTTCAGATATAATATTCGAGTCATTTAAATTCAACCTTTGTCAATAAAATCTAATCAAACTCGCTAAAACTCTAAAGACACATTTTAAGACACATAGTATTCTCTCGTATGTATGTTTTATGCTTATTTATGAATTCATCTCCGTTTTGTGTGAGCTAGCAATTATGTATCATATCATATGTTGAAATTGTAATTTTATGTATCATGTATCGAGTATCACATAGCAACGTATGATATAATTTTTTAAAAATAAAATAATTAAAAAATATAATTAACACATTTTCATTTTAAAAATTATTACAAGTAATTTAAAAAATTTAAAATTTTTTATATACTCTCTTAATATATTATTATTTTCTCTAAAAATTATATTGCTTTATATTAATAATATATATTATATTAATAATAATACATTCTATAATATAAATTATTTTTTATTTATATAATATTGTATTATAAAATATTATACCAATAATGACAACATTGATAGGTGTGGCAAAAAGATTCTAAATAATACAGCGAAAAAAAATCTGTAAAAAGTATTAGATGGTTTCTTTTTGCTTCTGCGTCTTTCTGAGCACCTGCCCTGGCTGACTGTATGGGAAGAAGTTGGCATTATCAAAATAAATGAGGGAACAAGAATACTTTAAGATAGAAGTGACGGGATACCTGAATTTTATCACGAGTACAATTTGTCTTTAAGAACTTTGGTGGCTTCTTCTAGGTGACTCCAATATGACGGTTGGACGTCAATTGAGTTCATTCGGTTTGTCTTAAGTTAGATTAGGATAAACTTAATTTGATCTAAAATTGAAAAGATTAGTTGGTTTTAAAAACTGATGTTTAGGTCATATTCGAGTTAAGAAGGTAGAGAATTGAGTTGAATTAAAAATAAAAAAAATTAATTTAATTTGGCTCATAAATTAACTGAATAGTTAAATTCAATTTAAATTTAATTTATGATTTAATTAAATTATGTTAAACAATCGTGAAAAGATAATATTTTATCTATTATTAAATAAAATAATATCATTTAATCAATAAACTATGAACTTAACTCATAAATCTAAATTATAAATATGAACTATGTATTTGAGTCACGAACTCAAATCAAATTTCAAATTTAAGAATAAAGTCAAATTTGAGCTACTATTAACTTTAATTAAACATATTTTGAGCTTATACTATAATCAAATAATTTTTATTTGAATTCAGGAGTGCTTGAACTTGATTCAGTTCGTATTCACTCATAAATATATACTATAGAATTTTGTGGATATACATGAAATTATCAATTCAATTCAAATGATTTAAACTTGAATTTGATTTTACATTACTCAAGCCAAGTTCAAATCAATTTGAACATCACATCTAATAATATAAAGTTAACTTATTTTCAACATAATTCGAGTTTTAATTCATCTATCTCAAATTGAATTTATATTTGAACTCAACCTAAATTTAATTCCGGTTGAAAGTATAATTTGATCTTCAATGGTAATTTTTTATATTAATTTTAATTAAGAAACAAATATTTGAATGATATATCCTTAAGTCTCAGCTCTCAATCATGCATGACAATTCTTCAATTTTCAGTGGCTTATTTTCCATATCTGGTGAGGATGTTGATGATGGTTACTTGAATAAGTTATGGCAAGTTGGTCAAAATTCGAATTGCAAAATAAGAATATTAAGTGGGTACCAAATTAGTTCCCATTAAAGGGTCCTACCATTATATTGATTGCAGCACTAAGTGTGGAATCCTAGGTAATCTCCACTCCTGTTGAAGAAGAATAAGAAGAAGAAGAAGCTTCAAAATTCAAAGCATAATTACCATTATGCTTTTGACCTATTAGGGCAAGCCGAAAATGGGATTAAAAGGCAAAGACACATAGGTCAATCCTTGGAAATATATATTTTACATACTGCTTGATATATCAACCTTTTTCATTAATCACTTTCCCGTTTTGATTAAGCATCAGAAGACTTTTTCTTTTTTTTTTGAATATTTATTCGAGCCAAACCAACTTTTTCGCACTAGGTAAAAGTTACTTTATTAGTATAGTCCAGATTGGACCAACTCATCAAAGAAGGAAACGAAAAAAAAAAAATTCTTCCTTTGATTTTGATAAATACCCCGTGAGTTTCGAACTGTTATTATTTTATTTAAATATTTTTTATTTTGTTATTTAGCCCGATTTGAACCATTTATATTAAATAAGATAATTTAGAATTTAACAAATTTTCACAATTAAATAAATTAAAATTTTAATTTTAATATATCTATAATAAATTTTAAGTTTAATCTTAATATATTTCTAATAAGTTTTGAATTTGTATTATTTTGTTTGAATGTCTTTGTATTTGTCATTTAAATTATTCTTTGTTTAGTTAGAATATAATTTTTTTTCTTTTTATAATAAAAAATCTTTATTTGGATTGTTACACTATTTATATCTAATTAAAAATTATTAATTAATTAAATCAAATAGATAAAAATTTTAAGTTCAACAATTAATCTCTCAATTAAGTTAGTTGAATGTTTGATTTTAATGTCTTCGACCAATTTCAAACACATACCGTCCTCGGATGTCCATACATATTACCACTTAAACAACCCAGTTAGAACATCTGAATTTGATATGGCAATTCTCATCCCAAAAAAAACGGAGAAAGAAAAATGAATTCTTCCCTTTTGTCGACTGATGCGTCGCACTCATCACTCCCACAGCCTAAGCTTTCCGCCTGAAATGCTGAGACGACTCACTTACCCTTTCTCTTCACAGTAATATTAAATTAATTATTCACCAGCTACTTCCTCAACAGTGCTGTATGTATTTATGAGACAACTCACATACCGTCCAATTATTTATTGCTTCAAAGCTACCTCCAACCAGACCCAATTAATTTTTTCACAGTTTAAAGTTTGAAAATTGAAACATCACAGAAGAATAGATTTGACCGAGTATCAGGATTGATTCAGGAAGATCCCACGATGAAAATTAACTAAGGCTTGATTTTCCTCTCTAAACACTATACGTACGTCGGTATGTCTCATTCGTCCATTGGGTTCACAACAGTTGTCATGCTGGGTAGTGTCAGAGAGGCCATGATTGAATCATTGGTACAATAAAAAGTTAAAAAATAGTAATTTGGCTGGTAAGAATAAATGTGTGTTTTGATGAGAGACTGTGTGAGATTACCTTATATAATAATTGTAAGAATAAAAGTAATAATAATATTTTAATATTAAATTTTTTTATTTACCTTATATAATAATTGTAAGGTTTAATTCAAATTAAACTTGATTTTGAGATTGAAATTTAAATCTTTATAAAATTTATGATTAAATTTTGAAATTTATTAATAAAATAATATTATTTTATTTAATTTTTTATAAACAAAATATCGTTGTAATAATTGTTTAATATTGTTTGAAACAAATTTTGAGATACCCTTAAACCAAATCAAACAATTTACAGAAATGGTGAGTTAAATTGAGCTTGATTTTTTTTTTATTTCAAATTTAGTTCGTTTTAAAAATGAACAAACTCTCTTGATATATACTGAATTTAAAATTGACCTAAACAAATTTAAATTGAATTAGATCGATTTTTAAAACCAAACTATATTGAATAGATCTATTCCTAAGTTGGACAACCATTTGGTTTAATATTGCTTTTAAAACTGTGTTCTATATATATGTGTATATTTATATGGGTGAAAACGGAGGATTTCAAAGAAATCTAAGGATCATTATGAGTTGATCCTCCTCTACTTAAACGCCATTAGAAATCCCACTATAATCTAGCCAGAAGTAACTTTTTCCGTCCTTTTTGTTAATGCCTCAATCTAAGCTAGCTCTGAAAAAAAAGTTCATGCGCTTTGTTCCCTGTCATCTGTGCATCATCTTCTAGTGTCAACTTTTATTATCCTTGAACACTTTGTTTCCTTTTTGAAAGAGCTTTTATGAGTGCAATGGTGGGGTCAATTCATTTATTTTTTTCCCAATTCTTAATTATCGAAGGGCATTATCAATTTTGAATAGGTTGACTAATAGTTGAAACTTTGAAGTTACTTCTTAGGGTGAGTTCAATCTGATGAATTTATGTTTGAGCTAAACTTAAAAGGGTGATGTATTCTGTAACAAAACCTTGAGTCTAAAAGTGTTTGGTTGTGGCAAAATTCAATTTAAAATTATCAAAATAATAATATTTTAATTAATATATATTAAAATAATTTTATTTAATTTATTTTATAATATTAAACCGAAGTGAATTTAAATTTAATTTGATATTATAACCCCACTAGAGGTGACTTGGCTCAAACAGGGTAACCCTAGAAATGCGAGGGCAAACAGGCCTGAAAGAGTAATCAGTATCACCTACTGGTAGATGGATAAGACTTTTGTACATATTGCAGAGCTCGATGCATGGAACTTCACCCTTCTTCATGATTGCTAGGCATTGGGGTTCAAGTGGATATGTTCTCTGCTCTCACGTATTGCTTATAAAGTTTATTGCGTTTCCTACTTTATATAAAAGATATGCCAATGATGCTTTTTGGTGTTGCTCAGACGGACAGAATGACTGCTATTCTCGACCTCGACTTTAGCAGGCGGCACCAAATTTCCATCGTATCTTCCTAATCCAAAGTAACATTTGAAAGAAAACCCTTTTTCTATTTATGTGTGATTTTGCATATTTATGTAAAACAAAGCATTGACTTTGTTTATGAAAAACCTTTTTACTGTTAATAATATAAGTGAATTATAGAAGAGTAGTGGCAGACGTGTGGTGACACCATGAGAAAGAGAAAGTGATATACTGTGGATAAATGGTGCAAGTTGAAACCCTAATCAACTTCTTGACAATAGTTAACAATGTCCATCTGTGTATGCTTTTTTTTTAATCAATTAAAAGTATACAACTTCAAGTCTAGATAAACCACGAGAATGACAATTAAATTTAACTAAGTTATTCTGTATACATTATTTAACCACAAAAAAGTAATAAAAATAAAATAATTTTTTAATATAGATCGATTTACCATTTAAAATTATATCTTTACCGTTATATTATTTATCTCTAATGAATGTATTCTTATAGAGGCTACTTAATTTATCTCTAATGAATGTATTCTTATAGAGGCTACTTAAGTTTTTGTCGGTTATTTTAAATTCTTGTAAAAAGAATGTTATAATTTTATCCATTGTAATTCAAATTCAAATTCAAAATTGAATTCTTATTCTCCTACATTAAAAATACTAAGAAGTTCCTTTACCGACAAGTTGACCTATTAGGCTGGTGATCATTGTTGCAATAGCTTGTGTCTGATCTTATATATTAAATTCAATTAATTGCAAATTACTGTTGTTGAGTATAATAAGAATTGCATCAATGCCGCCATGCATCTATGATCATGATCATGGCTGTAGCCAATATGCACTTTCAACTTTTTCTGCATGCGGACCACCTTTCTCATGCACCTCATCATTAAATTTCCTTTAGTAACTCACTAATTGCATAATTTAATTTTGTTAATGATGAAGTTAAACAAGCAAGCAACATGGTAATAACCAAAACTTGAAAAAACCACAAACCAAATCTAAGATTTATTGGTAATAAATAAATAAATAAATATATCATCTGAAAATGCATCGCCCCAGCTTGTTTGTAGAATCTTGTGAAGCATCTGGGTAAAATTTACCGCAGATTACAAGCAAAGATGTCCTAGAACTTCTGCTGTCTTTCAGAACTTCAAATTTTGACCACGAAAAATAGAAGCAACAGAGAGAAAAAGAACAGTATTCTTGACTGAAGAGAGAGAGAAAGATAATGGAATTGGTGTCATAGACACAGAGAGAAAGACTACTGGCAAGAAGGGACAGCAGATAAAGGTAAAGGAGAAGGAGGATGATTGAGGTTTGGAATAAGAAACGAATGATTGAAATATAGAGTATCGCCCCCAAGGGGGTATCTTCTTCAGTGTCACAGAGGGTATCCAAGTGGGTATAAATTTGAAATTCGGCCATGAATATATCGAGATATGAGATTAAATTTTTAATTTATATATAATGAATTTAGCCCTGTCAAGCAAAGGTACGGTCATTTAAACAAGAAAACGAGAGTTTTAAACCCTTTGATTATTGGATTAAAATTTTTACTTATGTAGTGTAATTGATTTCAAATATGATTGGTTTAGGTCGTCAAAATTATGGGTTTTTTTGTTAAGAAAAAACAAAGATAAAGAGCACTCAAACAAGAAAACAGGGATCGGAAACTCACTAGTAATTGGATTTTCTCTTATTTATTTAGTATGATCTGTTAAGCCACTACAAGGTTTGAGCATGGAAAAGAGAATGTAATTTGTAACTCTTACAACAAGCCAAGTGTATATATTTTAATGCAGTGTGAGTCACGTGAACGAAAGGATCTGATCTCGATCGTGCAATGTTTGTCAAGATAGAATAATAGAAAAGAGATGACAAGAAAAGAAGATGGAAGCAGCATCTCAGAAAAGTTTCAACATTAAAAAATAATAGAAGATGCTGTTGGTTGAAGGAGAAGGCGTATTCGTATTTGTTGTTTTGTTTGGAGTTTTCAAAACACAAATGATGAGACCGACGAAGATTGTTATGATGGTGATGGGAGACTCTCTTTTCCAGCTCTACTGCCATGTGACTTTCTTTCTTTTTCTCTCAATTTCAAGACCATGGATCAGAACCCTAAAAATCACTTTAAATCTTTGAAAGTTGCAAACCATAACAAAGAAAAACAATGAAAGGAAAAAACGGAATGATTTATTTATGGAATATAATCTGTTTTTTATAATTATAAAATAACTTTTTTAGATTTAGATTAGATCTTAGACTTAATCAAAGATTGATTAGTCAGTTGAATCAGACAAATTAGTAACATTAAGATGACATAGGTATAGTATGATTAAAAATTTTAAAATAGGTTTTATCATTATAACTATTGGATTGTGACAATTAAATTGTTAGTTGAGTTTGAGCTCGTGATCTCTATGACTCAACTTAGGTAAAATGCAACAACTCTCCAAAAATTTCAAATCATGCTTTAAACTTGTAAAATCTTATTAAGTTATGAGAGTTTACATGTAATTTTTTTTTTTAAATAAGTGGTTGAAAATAATTATTTGAACTAAATTTAAATCAACTACTTTTGTCTCAAACTTAAGTTTAAGTTGATATATTAATAGCTCAACAATATCGAACTCAAACTCTATAAGCATGCAATCAAATCGAACTCAATCCAAATACTATTTGATTTGACTTTTATTATCATTATTTAGCCTTTTCATCTCTAATTATACGTAAACATAATAAATATAAATGTCTTATATTTTGGGTTAAATTCAAACAAAACCGAGTTAAAATATAAGTCAGTTTGAATTCAATTCGGCTCCCTTTAAGCCAATTTGAATTTGACCTAATTTGAGGGAAATCAACCTCAAGTTCAACTATAACATGAAGCTAAACTCAGTTTAATATTATACAAGAGGTAAAATTAATTAAAACAAGCTCATTTTTTTAAACTCGAGTTCAAACTGAGCTATCAAATGAACTTAAATAAATTCAGTTTGAATTCAATCCTATTTACATCATTTGATGTGTATGTATGGATAATCCCATATTCTACTTTCTTGTTTCCTATGGGACCCTGTTTGTCTCTCACTTTCGTTTGAAATGGATTCCTTCTTGTCTAAATTTTTTTCAACATCTATTAGTAAAATTATTCAATAGGTAAAAAGCAGCTTTCCATTTTCCCTTGGATGGCAGTCAGAAAATATACCAATTACCTGGAGAGATTATAATTTTGGCAAAGCCATAATTGCTTCATAAATCTTATGTATGTCCCTCAAATTAGTTATTATCTGTCATTTGTAGGGTCATCTGAATGAATCTCGCCCTATAAGTGAGCCCTCTATCCGTTGTCCTGTCCTAACATTAAATGCCAAATTCGAGTTGGAAATTCAGTTCAACAGCTTGACTTGACTCTCCTTATGATAATACTATTCAACCTACTAGCGACTCTTGATATTATCTCTGACTTATTTAAATGAGTTAAAACTAACCATTTTGGATTTGAGCTGAGATTGAGCCAACCCGTATTTAGATCGACTTAGACTCAATTTGAATCCAACCATATTGATATCGCTGCAATTAATTGGCACCCCAAAATTAGAGGGTAAAAAAAAAAGAAAGAAAGGCAGGAAAGGCAATTTGTTCGGTGGTGACAGAATTTACTTCCAGGGCTATTCATCATAAATGTTCCATAGCAAATTGGAGAGGAAACTTTATTAATACATCATGACTACTTGTTGGGTGCAGCCAGCCCCATCCTGAATGAGGAACATCACCACCAAGAAAATATTGAGGAAAAAGGGGAAAATAAATAATTATTAACCTGGTTAGGGGCACTTATTTTTGCCATACTGCATATCTGTGACCAGAAGTTGCTAGTGTCCATTCTTTGCCAGCAGAGCACCATGAACCATTTCCAATCTTCATGTACACTTTCTCCCCAATTACTGCTGAATAAAGGTTTGGTTGGGCCTCCAGAATCATAATAGACCATCAAGAGGGGATGCCTCCATGCCAGCGGACGTCTGTGTACAGCCACGTTTAGGAGAATACCATGAGAAATTTTTATTTCAAAAGTTGGGTTGAACATAGCCCTGAAACATACCAATTTTACAATTTGGCCGTGAATGGACTCACCCCCACAATCATAAAACTGGTCATAAAACACCGTTGGGATCCCTGGTGAGTGACTACCTCCATAATATGATTTGAGGGGAACAGCTGATGGGCCTGCAAAAACGATGCAATTATATTGTATGTTGATTTTAACTTCTTATTTAAACCACAAAAGCAGATAGATAAGATAAGCTATCCACCATCACAAACACATTTCAAGCCTACTTTATAAGATGAGAGAGAGTTTACATTAAGAATTTGAGATGGTGAAGAATCAGTTCATGGTTGACCTAGAAATTCCGTCCAATCCTCATCTGTTAGTATTTACAAAAAACTTAAGGAAAAATTCAATTAATCGTTAACTAGCTAAAGCCTTCATATCAACTGTCAGGATGCCACAATCATTTAATGGCTAGTCCCAAACTAAAACCACTCATGCAAAGAGAATCAGGTTACATGTTGACTTCAGTGAGTATTTCTTGTCATTCCCCTTGCAAACTAGAAACAGGCAGGCTAGCCATGCAAATATGCAGTGTATGCAAATAAGCAACATCAGTCTACTAAAAGCACACCAATATCATTTAATCACAATAAATTTGTGGTACCTGTGTTGAGCCAGTATTATGGTTATCAAGGAATGTAACAGCCCTTAAGGCCATCCCACTAGACCTGAGGGCTTCCCTTGAGAATCACGCAGACACCAAAATTGTCCCTTAACAGCTTCCCACATGGCAATCATGAATAAGCATTTACAGATCATTAGCTCTCAATGGGAGTGTAAGTCCATCTGGCAACTAAATTTACAAAAAGTTATTCCAAGGAGACTAGTGGGAACATTGCTTGAAATGTTTGCTATGAACTTTTACATATAAATTGTCCCTTGGAAAATACCTGAAGAATTTCCTTTGTGGTGAAGTTAAATGCAGCAGCAAGCTGTCCAGTTCCATCAATCCAATGGATAATCTGTTGTGTAAGGCTATCTGCAAATGAACATTGTGAAAGGGAAACAGACATAAACTAACCAATATACATATTTATGATAAAACAGTTCCCTTGCAGATGAATTTAAGAACTTTTATGATCTCTAAATAAAAGAATGAATAAATAAACCACTAACATGGAACTTAGCATGGTAAGTCATGGTGCAAAATAAGACAAGCAGATGAAATTTACAAATCAAGAGATCAATATAAGCACCAAATCTCCCTGGAAAAGGTATTTTAAGTGAAGAACAGTGCACAGAAGACATTCCAACACTCCATTTAGTTTATGCAGATTTTTTATATGGTTGAATAATATGCTTTGCTACCAAAGAGAGTAGGCTTTTCTTAGTGGAAGATCCAATATTCTCCATCAGGAATCCAATTTACATAGAACAAAACTCTATAAATGCACTTTCCTAAATGTGCATATATATATATATATATCATCACATTTCAGTTCAGAATGCAGCTGATTCTGTCCCAAGAAGTACACTCTTCTTTTGGTGCAAGAGAAACATAAATGATGCATCCTTGATTGTAGTCCGAGCCCTGACCATTGTAGTTGCATAAATCCCAGTATTCACCAACTGAAAACATGGGCTTTGATCGTTCAATGTAATTTTTACATATATAGCTGAGTAACTAGTCACAGCATTGTGGAAACATGAATATGAAGCTGTAATAAAAAACCAAAAACAAAAGGCAATTTGCAGGTTCTGAATAACATTACCCTCGTGCAAATTCAAAATGGAAATCTTGGAAACCGATTATGTCATGCAGCCACTGCAGCTATTCTATAATGTCTGTCCATACAAAATGCTGGCTATGATCAATATTTGGTACGCCCCTCAGTGCTTCTATTGCCCTACAATATAATATGTAAAAGTCAGATGTAAATTTATGGCCAAGTCATGAAAAGTGGTAAACATAACTACCCTGAACACCAATCCTTTTCACAATAGTACATCATAAACAAAGGGACATAGGTTGGAGACAGAATAAGAAAATGATAAGAGACACAATAAAAAATGTGAAATAGTCAAATCATATGGGTGAGACCATTTAGCCAATTATTTTCCAAAAGAGGGTAAAACAAAACACAGAATTTCTGAGCCCCCGTCAGCCACCTAAGAGGTATGCATGACACTGTTTTAGGAAATAGTTGTAAACTTGTAATAACTAGGCCATCATATCAGTCAAAAGCAAGACATTTCATCCTTAAGTTAAGAGCTAAGAAGTTTAAAATAATAGGAAAAAAAATGTTTGCACTTCATTTCAAATGTATCATCCGGTGGCCAAGGCTCTTTCTGCAGCAATTCACAGTAAGTAAATTAGCCTATTTCTAACTCATGAACAATAAATAGGCAAATGATGCTTTTTGTATCACAAAGATTAAACATGAGGCATCACAGCGTTACAAAAATAAAACAAGAATGAGCATCC
Organism: Mangifera indica; assembly: GCF_011075055.1. NCBI lineage: Eukaryota > Viridiplantae > Streptophyta > Magnoliopsida > Sapindales > Anacardiaceae > Mangifera > Mangifera indica. The sequence continues at coordinate 458,596 of NC_058147.1, read as the reverse complement.
TTACTAAACCACCAGTGCAAGATGTAACCGCATGCTCACTCTATGCTGATGGAATACCATCATAATGATCTTACATTCCTCCATGACCTTGGGTAGTACCAATACTATGATTGATAATAACTATGTCAGCCATTGCCCTATCTTTGCTCTGCTTCATTTTTTCAGGTGCTCAGGACCATATGAAGAATTAATGCAATAAAGGTTCTGTGGTAAGTAACCTATCATGGGAAAAACAGAGAGGTAAAAACGAGAAATTAAAAAAGTCAAACAGAAACTTAAACTTCAAAGAAATTATCTCTCACTAACCTTCAGATGAGAAGGAATGAGTTCCTAGTGGTAACCATACAGTTGTAAACCCAGATACTGCAGTGTCAGGAACTTTGCTTTCTAAATTTCTCCACCAATCATATTTATAAGCCTCCCAATTTAAACCCGGTGGAGAAAATTTTCAGCCAGATCTGAATACTTGACAGTTATTTGTCAGGATTCAGCAGTTGAACTAGAGATATGGTATGCCTAGCTTTTCTTAATCATCTCCTTCTAATATAACCATAATCCACATGTTGAAACTTTAATCAGATTTTCTGTAGAGATATTATATTGGATCTGCAAAAGCATTGATGTCTCTGTATAAATTACAACCGGCCACCATTGTCCAATTTACCTGAAGAATAATTTCAAGCCAATTATGGAGTACTGCAGCTGAAATTAACTCCGAAAACATTATAAGAATTGAACCCATTTTCATATAGAGTCTCAGGTTGTCTTTTGGAGTCGACATTGCCTGGGCTTGATCTGGATCGACTCTGGCCCTAACTGGATATCATAGTGTAACACATAATAGTTATCAAAGTGGTTACTGGTTATCACTACCAATAGCATGCGGGCATATGTACATAAATCTTTACTATCTGGAAGGTAAATGTTAGCTCAAATTCTATCTTTGAAGAGTTAAATATAGTTGTAGTTCGACCTGGAGAGAAACAATTTAAAAGGAAGAGAGACAACATGAATCGGCCATTCAGCATGCTAAGTTGCTAATTTAAAAAGGAAAATACCATTCCAATCCAAGACAAGAGAAGGCCAAGGATTCATAGATATGGATTTAGTGCTAATATCTCATCCGATAATACAGGAATTAGAGAAAGAAAAGACATAGATACACAGTACCGGGCGTTGAAATGTGAACATTGGGTTTCCAGTCCTCATCAATCGTCCTTTCTTTGTGGGTTTCAACGTCACTGACGTTTTTGCTCCCACATTAGTTTTGGCATTTGTGTTTGCATTTCCGTCCATCATATCGCCATTCAGATTCCAATACTGCAAGCACTCACTTCCGAATAAACTGATGGATCAGATACGGAATTATTTTTAACGATTTCTAACTGGTTTTTTTTTTTTTTTTTAATATATGAACTTACTTCGAATTGGATCAAATCCAGTTGAACACTGAAGGAGAACATGGCATACTAGAACCATCCAGGTTTTGAAGTCTACAAGCCCATTTTCTCTGTGGGCTTTTATAGTAATCTATTTTTTTTTTTCAAATTCGGGAAAATTTCTACGTATTTAAACATGGCAGCTGAAACCAGAAGTTAGCAGGGCCGATGCGTCTTCCTCCTGAAAGTCGGTCCTTCTTAGAAGAAATAATCAAACACACTCAACAGAAGAGCCTCCGAGAAGGCCGGGCTTTGCACGCTCAAATCATCAAAGCTAATAAATCTTCATGCACATTTCTTGCAAACAGTCTTGTCAATTTTTACGCTAAGTGCGGTCAGTTAACAAAAGCCAACCTTGTATTCGAATACATACAAAACAAAGACGTTGTCTCATGGAATTGTCTCATCAACGGTTACTCTCAACAGGGTCCCGCCGGGTCCTCCTCCGTGATGAAGCTTTTCCAACAGATGAGATCAGAGAACGTCTTCCCAAATGCCCACACTTTCACAGGTGTCTTTACAGCCGTGTCGTGTGTATCCGATGTCTTTTATGGTCAGCAAGCTCACATGCTTGCGATCAAAACGTCTTGCTTTTATGACGTTTTTGTGGGGAGTTCTCTTATCAATATGTATTGCAAGGCTGGTCTTGTAGTGGAAGCTCGCAAGATGTTTGATAAGATGCCGGAAAGAAATTCCATTTCGTGGGCTACAATGGTTTCTGGGTATGCATTGCAACGAATGGCGATTGAGGCTTTGGGCCTTTTTAAATTGATGCGTAGAGAAGATGAGAGTGAGAATGAATTCGTGTTTACTAGCGTTCTCAGCGGTTTGGCTGCTCCAGACTTTGTTGATAGCGGAAAGCAAATACATTGTCTCGCATTTAAAAATGGGTTGTCTGAGATTGTTTCTGTTTCCAACGCCCTTGTTACCATGTATGCAAAATGTGGGAGCTTGGATGATTCACTGAGGACGTTTGAATTGTCAGGTGATAAGAATTCTATCACGTGGTCAGCCATGATCACCGGTTATGCCCAGAGTGGGGATTCTGATGAGGCCTTGGAGTTGTTTTCTAATATGCATTCTAATGAAATTAAGCCTAGTGAGTTTACCTTTGTTGGGATCCTTAATGCTTGTAGTGACGCTGCTGCCCTTGAAGAAGGAAAGCAAGTGCATGATTATTTGTTAAAGCTGGGATTTGAATCTCAAATATTTATTCTCACCGCTTTGGTTGATATGTATGCAAAATGTGGTAGCATTGTTGATGCTCGGAAGGGGTTTGATTATTTACAAGAACCAGATATTGTTTTATGGACTTCAATGATTGGAGGTTATGTACAAAACGGGGAAAATGAAGAGGCTCTAAGTACGTATGCTAAGATGCAGGCTCAAGGGATTTTCCCTAATGAACTAACAATGGCCAGTGTCCTCAAAGCGTGTTCCAACCTTGCTGCTTTGGACCAAGGAAAGCAAGTTCATGCCCGTACTGTCAAGTATGGAATTAGTTTAGAACTTTCAATTGGAAGTGCTCTTTCAAGCATGTATTCAAAGTGTGGGAGTTTGGAAGATGGGAACCTTGTCTTTAGGAGGATGACTGTTAGGGATATTGTGTCATGGAATGCAATGATATCTGGGCTTTCTCAAAATGGACATGGTAATGAAGCTTTAGGACTCTTTGAAGAGATGCTAGTGGAAGGTACAAAGCCAGACTATGTAACATTTGTGAACATTCTCTCTGCTTGTAGCCACATGGGCTTGGTAGAGAGAGGCTGGTTTTATTTCAACATGATGTCCAGTAATTTCGGCATTGTTCCAAGAGTAGAGCATTATGCTTGCATGGTTGATATTCTGAGCCGTGCTGGAAAACTCAATGAAGCTAAAGAGGTCATTGACTCAGCTCCCATCGATCATGGGATGTGTTTATGGCGAATTTTGTTAAGCGCTTGTCGAAACTATCGTCATTATGAGCTAGGTGCCCATGCTGGAGAGAAGCTAATGGAGTTGGGATCACAAGAATCATCTGTGTATGTGTTACTGTCAAGCATTTACACTGCATTGGGGAAGTTGGAAGATGTGGAACGGGTGAGGAGGATGATGAAACTTCGAGGTGTGACTAAGGAGCCTGGGTGTAGCTGGATTGAAATTAAGAGTCAGGTCCATGTGTTTGTTGTTGGAGATCAAATGCATCCCAAGATTGGAGATATACGGGCAGAGATTAGAAGGTTATGCAAGCAAATGAAGGATGAAGATGAAGGATACGACTCTCTACTGATTTAGTTTTGTGACATCTTGGATTTGAGATGGGTGGGAGTGTTTGAAGTAAAACATATACCTCATTTGTAGTCAGTCAAAAACAGTAAGAGCAACAAAATTTTTAACCTCTTGATACATCATTCTTCATCAAATTTGTAGGAGTAATTCTGGGTGTTCTAACAAAATAATACTTAGATACTAATACCAACGTGTCATTATCTGATTTACCAAGTTAATGACTTCTTAATTAAATAATTATTTGACATTGTGCATTAAGACAGAAGTTGTTAGTAATTATTTGAAAGTGGTCTATGGTCTAATATGCATCTTAATAGAGCTAAATGACTTATACAAGAGAGAATGATTGCCGTAATTATATATATATATATATATATATATATATAGAGAGAGAGAGAGAGAGAGAGAGAGGGAGAGAGAGAGAGAGAGAGAGAGAGAGAGAATATCATTTACATTTCTAAAATATAAACAAAGTACCTTTTTTTTTTGCCAATTTGAAAATTTATCATGATTTTATATGACCAAAATATTGATATCAAATGTGATTAATATTAAGTCACATTTAAAATGGTGTAATTTAACGTTTGAAAATATTGTTTTAGCTTAATTTATCTCACTTAATAACAACTTTATCTCTTTACTTTTAAACTTACTCATCTATTTAGTCATATTTTCAAGATTTTTATCATTATTCATTTCATTTAAGACTTTGATAGTGATTGTGTCTTCTTGTTTGAAAATTATATCAACAACTACTCATTCTCTTGTCATAATCACTTATTGTCTCATCTTTCTTTGTTGATTTTGTCTCCTCCTCTAGTGACTTTCTTCTTTTATCTCATTCTCAGCATTTCAACCTCTATTAGAGAACGTTGTTATTTTTAATAGATTCACTATCTTGAATCTTTGGCCATTGGCCAAATATGAGCATATCATCCTAAAAATTTGATGTGTTCTTATCTACTATCAATTTTAAAGCTATTTAATCATAATAATTTGGTGCATTTTTATTACTTAATGTGCAAATTCTTGATTTATTCGATATAATAGTTTTTAGGTCAACCATTGAATTTGAGATTTTATTAATTGATAATTGAGTAATATTATATATATATGGAAAATTAATTAAAATAGATAGCGAATTTGCTGTCTAAATATTTTTTGACAAGATTTCTTAACTTTTACCTTTTTAAGCAAATTGTATTTTTTATTTCAAAAATACTGTTCATCCTATTTCTTTGCATTTACAACAGTTTTCACAGATTAAACTTAGAGTATACTGATTAAGTTTAATTTTTCTGTAATGAATAAAAACAGATTAATTTTTAATATAATAATTGATACTTATATATCTTTATACATTTACAAAATGATAGACATAACTAACACAAGATGTGTAATAATTGATACTTATATATCTTTATACATTTATAAAATGATAGACATAACTAACACAGGATGTGTGGGTTGTGCAGGGTGAGAAATGGTGCACATCTCTTCGAAACGTTGTGAAAATGAGTGAAAGGGTGGGCATTTTTTCAAAATAGTGCGTTTTTTTGAGTTGATGCGAAAGTGTAAAAGGGTGCGTGAATCTCTGAAGAGGTGCATAAAAGGTGCGACAACACTGAAGGAGTGCATGAAAGGGTGCAACAACGCTGAAGGGGTACGTGAAAGGGTGCACCACTTTGAAAGCCTGCGTTATAACCTGTGAAAAATCGTAAAAGGGTGTGTCATTCTCTCCAAGGGTGCTTGCATGGTGCATCATTTTTCTCTCCAAGGGCGTGAACAATTTAAATCGGTGATACATCTGTTGTAATGAAAACACTTTTATTAAAAAATTTGAAAATTAATTCATTAAACTAGAAGAGAATTCATTTATTTTATTAATATTTAGATGTGGGTAGATAAAAGTATTTATTGCAATATTTATAAAACAATTATTTACTTGTTCAAAAGTGTCGCATCCTTCCACGGACCCGCACTCATTCACGCACCTTTTCAACATTGTCGCACCCTTTCACATACCCCTTTAGTGTTGTTGCATCTTTTCAAAAGTGTTGCACCCTTCCACATACCCCTTTAATGTTGTCGCACCCTTCAGCGTTGTCGCACCTTTTCACGCACCCTTTCAAAAGTGTCACACTCGCATCATTTCATACACCCGCACCCTTTCATGCACCCCTTCAGTATTGCCGCATCTTTTTACGCACCCTTTACACTTTCGCACTTGCTCAAAAAAATGTATCGTTTTGAGAAAACGCTCACTCTTTTACTCATTTTCGCACTGTTTTGAAGAGACGCGTATTCTTTCTCACTTGGCACAACCCACATATCTTGTGTTAGTTACGTCTATTATTTTGTAAATGTATAAAGATATATAAGTATTAATTATTATATCAAATTTTAATATGTTTTAATTCATTAAAGAAAAATTAAGCTTAATTTGTATACTTTGAGTTTAATCTGTGAAAACTATTGTAAATGAAAAAAAAAATTGGATAAAAGATGTTTTTAGAATAAAAAATAACATCTACATAAAAAGATAAAAGTTAATAAATCTTACCGAAAAAAGTTTAGACGATAAATTTGCTGTCTATTTTAATTAATTTTTCTATATATACAAATAAATTTTATTAACTTATTAATATAATTTAATATTTAATTATATAATTGAACGTGTTTAAAATAAAAAAATAAATACTCATATTATCAAATCAGTTGATACCATCTTAATTTTTATGAATAATTTAAGAAGGTTTATTTTTATTTTTATTCAATAATAATTTGATATGATCACTTCAAATCCCATTAAGTCGAAATGGTACTTTTTCAATTATTAGAAAAATAAAAAAGAAAAATTGTACTGCAGCCTGCTAATGGTTTCCAAATTAAATAATAATAATAATAATAATATCTCCCTGCACACAAACGGGATGTCGTTTTGGTCTTTTCCCTCTCCCTACTCTAGGGTTTTGTCAGGGGATGGATGGACTGTAGCGAAGTAACTAGCAACTTGATAATGGATATCTCAAACATTTTACTAATCTCTCTCTCAACTGATTGAGCATGGAAAACCAAGATATCACCTCCGCGAAATCGCCATCACTACCCCCGCCTCCGCCGCTCCATCAACAAGAACCAGACCCTAAAAGGCTGAAAATGTCCACCACGGCGACCTCTGACGATGACGAACACACCACTACCAGCACCCCCAGAAAACAACAATTCAAGCGTCGTAAAATTGCTATATTCTTCGCATACTGTGGCGTCGGCTATCAAGGCATGCAAAAAAACCCAGGTGCCAAAACCATCGAAGGGGACCTCGAAGAAGCTCTTTTCCGCTCTGGTGCTGTCCCTGAACAGGATCGTGGAAATCCCAAGAGATACGACTGGGCCCGCTCGGCCCGGACCGATAAGGGCGTCAGCGCCGTGGGTCAGGTCGTATCGGGCCGATTTTACATCGACCCACCTGGTCTCGTTGGAAGGTTAAATTCAAATCTTCCGGCTCAAATTCGAATTTTTGGGTACAAGCGTGTAACGGCATCGTACAATGCGAAAAAGTTTTGTGATCGGAGGAGGTATGTTTATCTTATTCCTGTTTTTGCTCTTGACCCTTCTGCGCATAGAGATAGAGAAAGTGTTTTAGCTAGTTTAGGATCTGGCAATGAGCTTTTTAAGTGTTTCGAATGTTCAGAGAGAGGTCGCAAGGTAGCGGGTCTTATGGGTAGGCGTACTTATCAGTTGGGCATGCCAACGAATAATGAAGTTGATAATTTAAATTCTGAAGATGATACGAAAGTTGAATCTACAGAGGGGTTAAATAGAAATACTAAATCTGAGATGGAAACTCAGAATTGTGTGGACAATGGAACAGGTGATACTGAAGGTTCTGTTCAAAATGAGAGTACTGATTTGAATGTGGGATCATGGGATGGTTCCGAGAGGCAAGTTAATGGAGAGGGGAACCGTTTTAGGGATAGTGGATTTTGTTATAGTGCGAAGGAAAAGGAGAGGTTCAATAGAATCTTGAAGCATTATGTAGGATCTCACAACTTTCATAACTTCACCACCAGAACAAAAGCCGAAGACCCTGCTGCTCATCGATACATAGTTTCCTTTAATGCAAACACCATTGTTAATGTCCAAGGAATGGATTTTGTTAAGTGTGAGGTTGTGGGGCAGAGTTTCATGCTTCATCAGATTCGGAAGATGATTGGGCTTGCTGTTGCAATAATGAGGAACTGTGCTTCAGAATCACTAATAGAAACTGCATTACAGAAGTAAGTATTCATTATTTTGTTCAATCATGTTTTGTGTTGAAATCAAGTTGCTTCCTGAAGTCTCAGTAATCTGTATCCTAAAATGTTCTAGGGATGTTAACATTAATGTACCAACTGCTCCTGAGGTTGGATTATACTTGGACGAGTGCCTTTTTGCATCATACAACCAAAAGTGGAAAGACAGTCATGAAGAGCTGTCAATGAAAGACTATCAAGAGGAGGCAGAAGATTTCAAGATGAAGCACATATACTCTCATATCGCTTCTACTGAACAAAAGGAAGGAGTTGTTGCTTTGTGGTTGCATTCTCTGAATTACCGAAATTATCCTGATTTACGTTTTGTCAAGAATGAAGACACCATTGACCAGAAAAACAATAATGAAGTGCCCAATGACCAGAAAAATAATAGTGAAGACACCATTGACAAGAGAAATAGCAATGAAGAAACCATTGTGATCGATTCTGAAGTGAAGGAGGTGGCTGAATGAATTGATTCTCCAGCAAATGCCCTTTGATATTTGACATTATTGCTCCAGTGGGTATGTTTTTGTTTTGGTTATTAACGAACTTAGTTACTTTATAAAAACTCTTGTTTACCATCTTCTTGTGAGAAAATGTTAGATTTTATTTATAATTTGATGCATAGAAGTCGCTATTTACCGATAACTTCAGACAGTGTTACAATTTTGATCCGTGATATAAACATGTTCATAATCTTAATGAAAGACCTAGTGAAAGCATGCCGCCTTCTTGTTACATTGATTTTGTTTCAAGGTGAACATTTAAGATTTTTTTCCCAATTGAAATATCAAAATTTGAAGCAAATTGGGCACTTATGAATTGGTATGAAAGGACTCTTCGATGGACTATATTGAAAAATTTAGATTTTTCAGGGTTGATAAACGAGAGACCTATAATGTATGTTATCACTGTAATCACTCTGGAAGAAGTTGAAGCCTTCGTTGTTGCCGCCGACAATCTTAAGGCCTAAGATGAAATCTTGTCAAGAAAGATAAAAAAGGGAAGACTAGGTATGGATTTAATCTAAACTACCCAGAATTTGGATTGATATTCAGAAGAGAACTTTTTAATTAAGTTCGGTTTGACCCTTTTGTCGTGTCAACGTCATCACACCGGTGAATTAGCTCATCGACAGTTTTCTTGATTGGAAGCATACTTCCATGCTAATTGGGTTGGGAATATGGAGGACAGAAGATCAACAACAGACTACTGCATATTTCTTGGCAATAACCTGATGCAATGGAGCTCAAGGAATAAGAAGACGGTATCTCCTTTTTATATTTTTATATTTTTTGACAAATTTTCTTTTACAATTTTTATGATTCTCTCTCTCTCTTTTTTTTTTTTTTGGATGACTTATTCAAGGATTTTTCCTAATCTGTTTTATGATTCTTGTTCTTTTTTAATAATTTCTTTCATTGATGATTGAATCAAACTGAGTTTTATCTGATGTAAGTTATTTTATATTCAAATCAAGATTGAATTGAACTTTGAATGGGATTGGCGATATGAATCCACCCCTATCGGGCTAGAAAACGATCCATTCAACTCTAGAAAACCCTCCGTTCGCTCGTGTCTTTAATCACGTGGTCTGAAAAACTAATGCATGTGTTCAGAAGCCCATAGGCAGTTCCGTTTCGAATCCTAACCGTCCACGTCAGCCCGTCCTGACTTCCACGTGAATCACTGCTTGACTTCAACATTCCTCTCGGATTTTCCTTCCCTCTCTTCCAATTATTGCAGTCAGAATCAGCCATAAAAATTGGGCTTGAGGCTTCTTATTGATCGCAAAAGTCGATGAAGATGGAGGTGGATTGGACCCAATTGCCACCAGAACTGGTGGAAGCCATCTCCAAAAAGCTCACAGTCTTCACCGATTTCATCTACTTCCGATCTGTCTGTCGCAATTGGCGATCTTCTATTCCAAAAACCCCTAATCACCTCCCTCCTCAGCTCCCTTGGCTCATGCTTCCTCAATCACAGCCCCACCAATCCCGTCGCGCCTTCTTCAATCTTTCTACCTACAAGCTCCACTTCCTCAACCTTCCAGAAGCCTCTCACCGCAAGCGCCACTGCGGCTCGTCTCACGGCTGGCTGATTATCCTCGACGAAACCCCAACCGTTCTTCTGCTCAATCCCCTGACACGTGTCAAAATTCATCTCCCACCTTTGGTTACTTTTCCCAACGTGGTTGGTTTTAGTTATTCTGATATCGGCAGAGAATACACACTTTCGTCTTCTCTGGGTAACCGTTACAATCTTAATTTGAGACAAATGCGGGACGTTTTCATCAAGAAAGTCGTTCTGTCTTCGAGTCCAGCCAAAGATTCTAATTTTATTGCTGTTGCTATTCTCAATCAAACGGGTGATTTGGCTTATTGTAAAAATGGAGGCCAGTGTTGGACTATAATTGAAGGCGCACAGTCTTATTCTGAAGATGTGATATATAAAAAAGGATTGTTTTATGCAGTTGGTAAGGGCGGATCAATGGCAGTCTGTGATGTTAGTGGTGAGGTATCAAGGGTGTCAGTTATTCAGATGCCAAGGCAAATTGGTGGTGATTTGCAGTATTTGGTTAGTTCAGAAGATGAATTGTTCTTAGTTACAAGATATTTAGGTCTTGAGTTTGATTTAGAGCCTTATCATCCACATTTTATCTATAGAACAATAAAGTTTGAGGTTTTTAGGGTAAATTGGAGTGGACCACAGTGGGAAATAGTGAGAAGCTTGGGTGATAAGGTGTTGTTTATAGGAGAAAATTCTTCTTTGGCTTTGTCAGCATCTGATTTTTCGGGATGCGTTGGAGATTGCATATATTACACTGATGATTACTCGGAGACCAACTATGATGACGTTTATGGAGAAAATGATTTGGGAATTTTCAAGTTACAGGATGGAAGCATTGAGCCATTACCCAGTTATCCAAGGAATTTGCATTACCAGTTACAATGGCCTCCACCACTTTGGGTTACACCCAATCCTTGCTGATTGGGCTTGAATGTAAGTTCAAATATCTATCTATGCTGATGGCTTGAATGTAGATTCAAACATGTTGATTGGTTTGTAGTATTTCCAGATGCACACACACAACTAGTTTCCCTGATATGGAAAGTTTGTTATGTTTTGATTAGTTGTGGACATACTGTAAAGGGTGTATGTTGTTGAAATTAAAACTCTGTTGATATGCTTCATGTATATATAATTGTTGTATATGCAATAATACCGTGCAGACTGTAATCTTGGTGTTAAGACACCTCTGAGCACAATATCATACATTCGTTAAAGTTCCTCTTTCATTAGGTTTCTAAGTAAACTTTGACATTTTTACCTTTCTTTGTCTGTAAAGATCGTGATCTGATATAACCTGTAGAAGAAATTGTAAGATTATCGCATATTAGCTTTTAGGTCGGTTATTTGATGCAAAACTAGATGATGGTAATGTTATTAGAGCTGGATTTCAGCCACACTGTTCGTACTCAGATTGAACAAGCCAAATTCGAGTTAATGTGAATATTTGAGATCAAACTAATTTGGACTGAACCCAAAATCAAGTTGTTTGAATCAAATTCAAATGTCAAGTTTGTCCATCTTGCGTTGACCCTTGCAGCATCCAGCTTTAGATATTATAATATCACACTTTGACAAGTTAATCAGGCAAGAATTTTTGGTATCTCAAGATGCGTGTCTCAAGATACAAATTCAGAGGGTTTAATCTCAAAGAATTGGTCCCCAATTATTGATGAATTTATATCCTTTTGGTACCTTTAAAATGTCAGAACATGTTTTCTGTCCTCTGTATATGCATGTAAAATTTTTTAATTAAAGTTCTCATGGAATGGCTTCCCATCCTTGCTTTGAGCAATGAGCATTAGCTGCAAGGTTGTCTTTTTCTTGACTATTGGTGTAAGTTCCTTTTTTTTTTTTCAGCACAGTTGCTCAATTTATACAACTTTTCAACTCTTCCTTGTTCCACGCTTCCATTTGGCAACACAACACTCTTTGTACAACGGGACAGAAATTCTAAATTCCCGGAAAACTTGTTCATTCTTTTTACCATGGAAACTGGAGTCTGCTGAAGGAGCTTCTCATCATCTTCATACACAAACTCTGGCATCTCAATCTCGTTCCTCCTTACGTGCTCCCATAGAAACTCCACCCTGTTCGTATATTTTACTTTCCCATGCAACCTGCCATCAGCAAGTTCATCTACTAACATTACTGGCGCATTTATCTTTGCCTTGGATCTTGAAGACTTCGAGCTTGTCTAAAAGATGCTCTTGGTCTTGGTCAGAGAGGGTTACTGTAGACGAAGAGAAGTTAATCTACAGTAATTGTGTCTCTTATGGTTGGATTCAAATTGAGTTTATTTGAACTCAAATGAACTCGAGTTAAAGCCTGAAAGTTCAATATTTTTGAGCACGAGCTTTGGGTATTCAACTTGTTAAGTTCACGAACTTAAAAATTTTGATATAAAACGATATTGTTTTGACTAATATACATTAAAATGACATCGTTTTAATAATGAGTTAAGCTAAAAGCTTGATTTAAGCTCGAACTTGAGCTCAACTGTTTTGAAACAAGTCAAGTTCAAGATTGGTTTCGTGTAAATCGTGTTGTACTCAAACTTAACTTGGTTCGAATCTAATTCTAGTGTCTCTATTATAACTTGAAGTTGAAATGTGTAATTTAAATGCCATATTATGTTATTTAGCGTTGATATAATTAAAAAATCGTTTTTAACTAAATTGAATCTAAATCAAATTAACTTGATTGGAATAATATTCAACAATGGTTTAAACAATATCATTTTCGTTAATATACAATTGTAATATGATCAATCTAATTAGTGAAGTTAAGTGTTATCAGAAATGCACCTCGATTTTCAATTAATGTTAGGGCTCCGTCAAGAGGATAGGATAAGGCTAGCCTGGGCTATTTTAACTTCACAAACATTTGACCTCCCATCGGAAGTCCGACTGGATTGGTTTTAATACAAAACCCAACTTGATATCAATTCAAATTTTAAGGAGTCAAATTCACTCTGAAATCAACTTCAATTTAGTTTTGATTAAAATCAATTTAAATTCAAATATTTGGAGTGATTCAAACTTAACTTATTTATAAAAATAAACCTAATCTTTAGGTTTAGGAGTAGATTATAACTAAATTGACTCACTTTCAGTCTGGTGTTTAGCTCACACAAGTTAAACTCAAACTAATATAGTTTTATTTCAAGTTTGAGTTAAATCAAATCGAATTTAATAGATCACATTAAATCCAAAGATTCACTATAAAGTCTTTAACAAATTTATTTTTTCTATATATTAGACTTATAAGTGTGAAGATTAAAACTTATATTACACAAAACCAATTAGTTTGTGTTAAGGTCCAATTTATATACTTATATACCACTCTCTTATATTATATTAATTAGATGTGCGACTCCCCGCTTAAGTATAAACACCTAAGCTGTTAAAGCTAACCTTTCGGCTTAACCGATTTTTGGCTGGGTGTATTATCATTTGTATCCAAGAACACTTAGGCTGTTAACCCGCCGTTTAACTTGTGCTCTGATACCATATCGAAAATATATATTGAACTTACAAGTGTAAAGATTAAAACTCATATTACACAAAACCAATTGATTTGTGTTAAACTCCAATTTACATATTTATATACCACTCTTTTATATTCTATTCATTAGATGTTGAATTCCTTTTCTTTTCTTTTTGCTTGAATCTCCAACATTTTCAAATAATTTTTTTCTTTTTCGATAATTTTTTCTTTGTCAATAACTTTTTTAATTCTTCATTTTTGAAAATCCTTCATTTTTTTTACTAATGCATTTTGATAGTTTTTTCATCGATCTCATTACCAGTTCGAGTTTTTGTTTTTAAATTTGATCATGTCTATGTTTAACTTTGACTCGAATATACACCTATTTCTCTCGAATTTATTTGAGCTCGGACAGATACGTTATAATCCAACCCCATCTAGAAGCATAGTCTCAAGGGCAATTGGATTGCAATAAAAAAATGAAACAAATTGTAATCAAACTATTGAGGATCTGCAAGCATGGAAGAGAAAGAAAGGTTTGATTTGCGTGCAGCAAAAGACACAATGTGCCTCAGATAAAATATAAAAGGCCATAAACTATATCACGTCTGACTCATGATGCATTTCTCTTGGAGGGCAGAACCGCGAACAAGAAGGCCAATTGGGCTCAATTAAGAATTTGCATCGGATTGCCATTGACATCCATCAATGAGAATAAACCGACGCTTTCATCGGTTTATCGACTGGACCTTCTGCATCAGCCCAAAGTGGGGTCTCCCTTTAGAACAAAATTCAGCCTGTCTTGGTTTTTAGACTGAGTTGAAGAGTTGCAGGAGAGAGCTGGACATTGGTTTCAAAGTCCCAACTCTGATCATTTTATGTTTCCTCCTAGAAATCAAGGGTTATGTCTGGGGTCATCTCTTTATGCTTATATCAACAGCCAAGATGACAATTAAGCTATGAATTTCATCCCCCTCTAGGATATGATGAGGAGGGTCACCAGTAATCTCCACAAGAACATAAACCATTGGCAAAATGGTGAAACCGCTTTGAGTCTCTGATTATGATAGTTCGCTTCTCGATCAAGGATACAAATTTGGCCATGCTGTGACAATCACCACATATTCGCAAGTTTTTTGTGATAATTAATGGCATGCTAATCTCAGTAACTAAAAGGCCAAATGCAATGGCTAACTTTTCACTGTGTTTATTGATCATATCCTCTTTCACTTCCTCCTCAACATCATGTAGGACATATTCTGTTTTTGAAGCAAAACCAGCTGCCCGAATCTTCATAATCAGTTCCTCCAACTTCTTATAGATTTTTTCTGACTGTACATGAGATTGATCACCCACCGCAAAATGATGAATGTCATTATCATGTTCGATAAAACTACAACCAGGGTTCCTGATGAGACCTCTCTTCTTCATTAGAGCCCTGACTTTTGAAGCTTCCTTCCACAAACCAGCTGCAGAATAAATATTTGACAGCATAATATAGTTTCTAGAATCTGATGGATCTAAAGCAAATAATCGATCTGCAGCTTCCTTTCCAAGTTCAATATTACCATAAACCCTGCAAGCACCAAGAAGTGCCCCCCAAACACCAGAATTTGGCTCCATTGGCATGTGTTTAATCAGATCATTAGCTTCACTTAAAAGCCCAGAGCGACCTAGAAGATCAACCATGCATGAATAGTGATCCAACCTGGGTTCTATCCCATACACTTCAGACATAACCCTAAAATAATTCTTCCCCTCATTGACAAGACCTGAATGAGCACAACCACTTAACAAATGAGTGAAGGTAACATTGTCGGGCACCATATCTTTCTTCACCATCAGCTCAAAGAGCTCAACAGCTTCTCTTCCACGACCGTGCACAGCATAGGCTGCAAGCATAGCAGTCCAAGCAACTCTATCTGGATTGATCATTTCCCCAAAAACCTCTTGCGAGGCAAACAATCTCCCTAACTTTGAATACAAACTTAACAGGGCAGTTGCAATCGTTACACTTGCAACTAAACCACATCTCAACATCAAACCATGAATTGTATCAGCTAATTTCCCTATACCTAAATCTTCACAACCTTTAAGTAATGTCACCATGGTGGCCTGATCGGGCTTAATTTCAGCCCTTCTCATTAGATTGAAAAGTCTCATCCCTTCTTTCACAAATCCATTCTGAGTATGAATACCAATCATTGAATTCCAAGACACTAAGCTTTGCCCTCGCATTGCCTCAAACAATCCACAAGCCTCACTTACATATCCACACCTTCCGTACAAGTTAATAAGCGCATTTACAACTTTTGGTTCACACAGTAAACCCAATTTCAGCGCAATCCCATGAATGAATTTACCTTCATCCAGAGCTCTCATATCAGTACAAGCTGATATTACAGATAAAAGCGTGACATCATTACACATAACCTGTTCAAATTTCATCCTATTAAATGCAATCAAGCATCTAAAAACATGCCCATTTCGTGAATAACCTGAAATCAAAGAATTCCAGGAGACCAAATCTTTATCCGGCATTTCATCAAACAGCTTCTCTGCTTCTTCTTCACAACCCAGTTTCACAAAACATGACACCAGCTGATCACCGATGAACCCTTCTCTATAATTTAAAGATTTGATTATCTGGGCATGAATTGCACGGCTAGAAAAGACCGAAGAGCAAGATTTTATAGCAGCAATAAAAGTAGATACAAGTGAATCCAATTTTGAGTAAGTGTGAATCTGGACATTGCGAATTATGAATCTGAACTTGAGCGATGAACAAGAAGTTACCTTGATCATTTCCCATAATCCAACTTCTTAGGTCAATGGAGCCGATAGTATAAAATGGAAGATAAATGATTCTTTCTAGTCCCACATTGTTCAGGTATAAGTTACTGTGCTGTGATTGACTTGTCTATAAAGAGGCAGATTAGGGTTTGAAGAGCATTTTTGCGCTTGGGGCAATGACGTAGCTAGTGAGGTTCTAACCGAGGCGCGTCAATTGCTGGTTGAAAACTATTTCCAAACCCCCTCATTGGCCTGGGTTTGGCCCTGGCCTTTGAGAATTTTTGGAAGGGGGCCCTCTGGGGTAAAGCCCTACAATTCTGAAGTCGTAAATGTGTATTGTTGTGTAAAGCCCTACGATTCTGAAGTCGTAAATGCGTATTGTTGTGTAAAGCCCTACGATTCTGAAGTCGTAAATGCGTATTGTTGTTCTGACCATTTCTTAAAATATAAATCATTCGGCCTAAAGCTTCATGAAGTATAAATTGTGAAAAATAGACTATTTTACTTAAAAAGTCTTTATTTTTTTAATAAAATTAGTGAAAATTATTATTTTGAACTAAAGGTAAATATAAAATAAGAAATAATCTTGAAAAAAGGAGAATGATGTACTAATTCAAAAATAAAATTGAATTGAAAACAAGGTAATATAAGTGAATGAATGAGATGCTTATATATTTTTTATATATAAAAGATAATATATTTATGTGCAAATGTTTTTAATATATAAATAAATATTTAATTATTTGATAATATATTTATTTGTGTATATATATATATATATATTAGTGCACATTATTCTTTTATTTTCAGAATTGTTCTTTCTATATTCAACAAAATTATGTGTATATATATATATATATATATATATATATACACACATAATTTTGTTGAATATAGAAAGAACAATTCTGAAAATAAAAGAATAATGTGCACTAAAAATGGCATAAAACCACACAAAAATTAGAAAAATAGTGATAGTGCGGGAAAGCCACCAGAGCAATCCGAAGTTGGAGAACAATGCCACCAAAGGCACGAAAACAAGAGAACAACGCTAAAATATGAATCTTAGTTTTTAAGGAAGTCTCGCATTGATACTAGCACTTTAGATAGTCAGAATTTTTGTACTTTACTATATTTTGTGTAGTTTCTTCAGTATCTTTTTGTATAGCCTAGTCTTACAAATTGGAGTTATTCCTTTGATTGTAAAGATAGGAATTCTAAATTCTATTTTTCTTCTTCTCTTGAGCCTTTCATATGATCTTAAATAAGTTTTAAAAATGAGAGTTGATCTTTTTCTTTGTTGTTATTAGTTGTGTTCTTTGGTATAAGTTATCCTGACTTTTGTTTATTTGACTTTTTTTTTTTGCTTACGATAAGGCGAATTTAGGTTATTTTTGAGTCTTCTTATTTGGATAAAGTTTTCTTTTTTTAATATACACATTTGTTTAAAAAAAAAACCACTAGAATGTGAAGATGTTTGGTCTTGATGAGATTGAGAGAAGATGAAGGTAAGGATTTTGGAATGTTGAATTTGCGTCGTGTGAATTTTTCACTTGACGTCTCTATCACTAACTTGACGGATCATCTCAATGTCACCTATGCAAGCTCCAAACAGGAGCAATCATCACCTTATCTAACTTTCTAAGATGTTATGCACACCTCTCAAATTTAGAAATTGTTGCTTCTAAAACTAGCAACTCTTTTGGCGGCTAAAAAAAATTAAAAAAAGAAAAAAATAAAAGAAAGATGAAAAATTGTGATTTCCTCAAACTTTGGGTGGTAAATAGTGATTAAGCCAACAATGTCCAAGAATAAAAAATTGTTTAACTAATTTTTCAAAGTGAAATTAGTGATTTAAAACACAGAAGCTGGCACCCAATGTAAAAGTGGAGCCGGCCAATCGCCATGCATAAGCATTGAATTTAGTTTGTTGAAGTCATTAAATCCTGAAGACCTTAACATAGTAATATAGTATCATGGGCTTCCATTAAGCAATATAATAAACTTTTTCCCTATTTATATGTATATTTATATATTTTATATTATACCCTGCCGTAAAATAATTTATAATTTTCTTATACCACCCAGTCAAGCTCAGATATGAAAGGCTGAGACATGCTTAAAAACTTTCAACAGATTTAAAGATGAACCAGAGAGACAGAACCATTTTGACCAGCTGAGATAGAATGATAGATAGATGCCTATCCTAATAACCGAACAAGACGAGGCTTACTCGAGTACCCAATAGACCAAATGACCAATCCCCCATAAGGGTTTCGAAGAGATCTTACAACAGGTGTACGACAAGATATGTTTCAGAACAAGTACACAAGTGCATGCCAACGTTTGGAGAGAGACTGAGAGGTTGCAGAGGAAGGGAAAAAGAAGAAGCAATGCAAAAACAAAGCAAGCAGCTTATATATGGCTCTGCAAATATCTCAGGCTTCGAATGACACGAGAGAGAGAGAGAGAGAGGGAAAGATAGGGCTCAGGGTCAGGGGGGTTGTGTGTAATAATGAACATAGTCTGTGAAAATTAAATTAGCATCAACAACTAAGCACTGGGGAGTTTGGCTTGGGCTTGGCCATTCAAAATGACAGAAGAAGAAAAGGCCAATTTTGTATAACCGTCACCACCTCCCAAGCTGACTTATTTCTCTTTAATTACAATCTTTATCATCTTCAAATCGTTATTATTTTATCACTCGTTTTTCTCTTCCCACTTGTTCTTTGTCTTTTACTCACTTTTTCCGGCGAAGTCGCCGGGAATACAATGTTGTCACCGGCTCAAGTCAATGCCCGGAGTGCCGTGGAAAACAAGCAATATCCTGCTCCACTCGCTACCCACGAGATTCTTGCTCAGGATTCTACAGTTTTCTGGGACAGTCTCAGGCGCTTCCATTTTCTAATGGGCACCAAGTTCATGTAAGCCTTCTCTCAACTTCAACATAATTTTTTAAACTGCTCAGGATGTAACGTTCGTGGGAGTTATAATATCATTTTAAAGCTGGGTTTTTTTAGCCAGTGTGTCTGAAATTTGAATCTTCTGACCTTTGCATGGTTGAAGGATTCCTGTGATTGGGAGGAAAGAGCTGGATTTGCATATTCTGTATGTGGAAGTTACTAAGAGGGGTGGCTATGAAAAGGTTTCGCTCGTCAATCCCTGTACTTATTCAAAATATAAACTTTCAAGCGTATTTTTACTGTATATATATGCAAATAAAATGCTGTACAACAGGTAGTTACAGAGAAGAAATGGAGGGAAGTAGGTGCCGTATTTATGTTCTCTCCTACTACAACAAGTGCTTCATTTGTATTAAGAAAGCACTACTTCAGTCTTCTTTACCACTATGAACAAGTTCACTTCTTTAAGATGCAGGGTCCTCTGAGTATTCCCTCAGGCAATTAATCAGATCTCTGTTTGCTTTTTATGATTTTAATTTGGTTTGTTTCTGGGTCTAATTTTTATCACTTTGCAGCTGCTTTTGCTGTCACCACCAGCCCTTCCAGACCTGATTTGGCTCTAGTGGAATATTCCCCCAAAACCGTTAATGATTACCCGGATTTACAGATTGATGGTAAGTTTGTGTAGTCCGCGAAAGAAGATGATAAGAGGGAGTATAAATGGCAATTTCCCACCAGAAAAATGCTTTGATTTATTTACTGTATATTAAAATTTTGACCTTAATGCCAGTTCAGTTTCAGTTATATATGTTGTGCATGTTGATTTATGTGTCTTTTATTTTCCCTTTCCATTGGGGTCCCCCTTCACTTATCTTTAGTTATAGGTATGTGGATCTTGTTTTATTGTTGATGTAATTTCTGTATGCTTGTTTTGCATAAGAGATCTACTATTGTGTTGTTGATGATTTAAACTTGTATAACACCTAAACAGCTAAGACTATGTGTACTTGATCCCAAGAGTTGGCCTGAGTGTTGAAGGGCAAAGAGTCATTTGTAAACGTCTAGAGTTTGAGTGCCCCAATGTGATGTACCACGATAAAGTTTATCCTTGATTTAATTTGTCTGGTTCATAGTTACAGGTTTAGGTGGCTGCGGGCCTCCAGGGTTTACCGCAGGGGTTTCCAGGGTAACCATACCAAAAAAAAACTGACTCACCCTAAGTCATTAATACAATGAACTCTGTCACAGTATTGTTGATAACTCTATCAAAGACTATGAGGCCTTTTTCTTTTATCTTGGCAGTTTTTAAATTCAATCTACCAAGAAAATCCCACATTCATTGCTGTAGATCAATGTCTGGACGTTTATAAATTCTTGCACTGTATTTATAGAGTGAAGTGGTGTTGTTTAACTGAATTGTATTATCATAACACAGTCTTCTGTGCAGGCCCTCCTTGTTTTTCGGCTATTGGAACAATTGATGGAAAATTTGATTGTGGATATTTGGTGTCTGTGAAATTGGGTTCAGAGACTCTTACTGGTGTACTATATCATCCGGAACAGCCAGGTCCTTCCACTTCAGTTCCCCAATCTAATAACGAAGGTGCTATAGTACCTTATCTAGGCAACAGAAAATCTCGCCAATCTGGTCGTCGGAGGAGAAGCAGAAGAAGGGGAGACCCCAGCTACCCGAAACCCAACAGAAGTGGTTATAACTTCTTCTTTGCTGAAAAACATTACAAGCTCAAATCCCTCTACCCTAATAGAGAACGGGAGTTCACAAAAATGATTGGCCAGTCCTGGAACAATCTCAGTGCGGAAGAGAGGAAGGTAACAGCAATTGATGGACAAGTTGTTTCTTTTCATTTGCATTGTTCTTTTGGTTGATTGCTTTGTTTTTTCCACACACGGGGCACTTTCTGAAGCAATCTTCATCATGATGTCATGGAACGTCTCTGGATAGTATCATCATTTGACATAAATTTAATTGTTTGCGTAGGTTTACCAGAACATCGGATTGAAAGACAAGGAAAGATACAACAGAGAATTAAAAGAGTACAAGGAAAGACTGAAGCTCAGGCAGAGTGTGGAACAGACACAGTGATCAGTAGAGGTGGCGAAGATCATAGCCAGAGAATTTGGTGTTATCTCTAGTGTTTTAGGAATCCATATGCAAATATAAACTGTTGTTAGGACTTGAGATCCCATACATACATGCATTCAGCTGAAAGCAGTTTACCAGGATGTTCTATGGACTCTTTACTTGAAATCGTAATTATATTGAAGTTAGTCTTCTACCTTGATGGCTTTGATGAAGACACCTGATTAGTCTGTTTAACAAAGTTGAAATCAGGATGTTCTTGAGCAAAGAAATGCCTAAATAAGGTTCGGAACAGTCAGTTTAAGCTCGGTAAAATTAAATGGTAAGAACGGTTGAAGGAATAGAATTGTTGAACAAAAAAGGGTTTCAATGTGGTGGTGTTGCCAACTCGTCAAGCTCAATTAAACATTAACCCTAGTCCCTTGGTGAAATAGGCCTTTGAGATTAATGAGGCCACCTAGGAGTCTAAGTGGTTATTTTCTATCTTGATCATTGGCGAAATAATAAAATCACATAGCGATCAGTCATCATACTTGGTCTCGTTTCAATGGATAACATTTCGGCTGCCATTTACGGCTAAATTTCAAGAGTCCTACTTGGGAAACAGAGAAATCAATTATAATGGAAGGTTAAGATGCGGAGCAGTCCTTTCTGCCACTCGAAATTTCTGATGGAGGTTTAAACTTTGAACTTCAATATTTTATGAAAGAGTTCATCAAATAATTTATAATCTGTCCCTGAGATAACCATGTAATTTACCGTGCCAACCAAGTCTGAAAGAATCTCTCTTTTTGGTCGGTCAAGAAGAAAGGGATTATCACATTGAACCAGACATTCTATATCTCGGGAAGTACGGTACGGACTTGTGCAAGTATGGACATAGGATTTGGATTCCACGTCACAAAGTTATGGTTTTGAATCTCTCACGTAGGAACTTCTGAGCTGGCTTTTTGGGCTCTATAATTCATCCTTTTAATCATTCAACAAGGCGGATGCACAAAATTTTCCATCTTGACTAGAACAACTCACAGAGAGCTGCCTAATTGGTTAGTTCATTTTCAGCAAGAAAGCATAATCCAATGAAATTATTGATCTATTGAAAATCCATAACATAAGAGAAGAGACCCTCCTATTGTAGCCAGAACTTAAACAAAACAAATTACAATAAATAAATATACAAAATAAAGCTCATCAACCATCCACAGCGACCAAATTCAGCCACTCTTCTGCATTTCAACCACCTTCTTCCAGGATTCTCTGCTGGAAATCTCACCCCACCATCTCCCCACGTTCTTCCTACTAGTGAAGAGCTCTCCTCTGTCAGTTGCATTCACCAAATAATGCGTATTGGGCAAGTGAGAAAGATCAGCCAAAGAGAATTCATCCCCCGCCAGGAATTGACACTCCCCCAGCCTCTTTTCATAAACATCGAGAACACTAGCCAACTTCCCTTCGCTTTGTCTGATCAAACCCTCATCTTGCTTGACCTTCATTCGAGGCGCAAATGCTAGTTGAAACACTAGTGCAGCGCTAGGAGGCTGAAAGCTTTGCCCTTCAGCTTCCAACCATTGATCTATGGATGCTTTTGCCAAAGGGTTTGCCCCGTACAATCCCTTGTTGCCCGTTTCTTTGTACTTCTCGCATATGTAACGACATATGGCTCGAGACTCTGAATCATTCAAGTGAACACAATTACACACATAGTGGGTTATTTAAAATTGAGAGGATCACAATTTTATACTTAAAATGTAGTTTATATTGATGCAAAACCTTTGATCTTTAAAGTGAAAATTTTAGTATCAATACAACCCGTCAATACATTGTCTCTATTGATGTTGTCTTGATCAATATAAGTAATACGGTATTATAGTTTTGACCTTTCCGAGAGAGAAAAAGGAAGATAATGAGTTTATATTGACTCAAACTCTTGGTTTGGATTTGTCTTTAAGACTGCAAGGAAAATGAGACAATACATTTATATTGACCTAAATCTCTCAACTCATTTTTTTCTATCAATTCAACCCATGCGCACACATAAGGTATCATTGTTGATATTGTATTGATATACATATAACATATCACCTAAGATGACAAGATAGGTTCTTGTCTATGTTGCCCTTTTGCCTTTAACTTTCTTTCATAACAAAACCGTGACAATAATCAGTTTATATTGACACAAGACATTGTTTGACGTAGCATTTTGACATCAACAACATAAATCATGAATACCAAAACGAAATTAAGGAGAACAAGGAATCTGATAAAACCGAAATAAATAAAAAAGGATGAAAGTTACCAAAGAGTGAGATGTTCTCATCTTGAAAAGCTGGTACTTGGCCAAAGGGCTGTTACATTCCAAATATGAGAAGCAAAAATACTGCATTTCAAAATAAAAAAAAAAAATCGTTTGAGGTAGTACGTACCTGAATCTTGATAAAATCGGCCTTCTTGTGTTCGCCTTTGGCCATGTTAATTGGAATGAGCTGAAACTCGACATCTTTCTCGAGGAGACAGGCCAAGACTCTAGACACGGCAGTGGAAAGTGGCGGGCCGTATACTTTTACAGGAGTCGCCATTAGATTTAGAAATTGTGATGGTTTTGTTAGAGAGTCCTGCTTCTTTCTTTTTCTATGGCTTCCAGTTGTCCTACCACATGATCCTTTATCCCTTGCTTAAAGCTGTTCGGTTACAGCCACACAGAAGTGTTAAAGTGAACCTAACTATTGGGACCAAAATAACCAGGGGCTTCAGGCTTCGGGCTTCAACCTCACCAATACTGGTTAGCCCAAGTTGATATGGGCTTTTATTATCCATCCAGTTTTGATCCGCAGACTTGGACATGCTTTAACAAAAGGGGTGGATCCACGAAGAACCAAGTTGGGTTTGAGGATGGGTTGAACTCAATTTAAATTTATAATATTCAATTTGAATTTAAATTCATTTGAAATAGTTACAATATCATCAGAGGACTATTCGTTGAGAGAACTATATTATCAATATAATAAACAATATTATTAAAGAGATAAATGAATTTATTTATAGTCAAGTTAGAATTATATTTTAAGATGGATTATTTGAGTCAATTTAATTCGGATTAGATCTATCCATACTCAAAAATCTAAATACTACTAATGCAATACTCAATTTAAATCTAACCAACTAAGTTCAATTCTTCAATCAAAGAATTGAATTCATTTTAATAAATGATTGGAGCTTGCGTCAATCTTCAAATTTATATAACATTTTGACGATTGAAATTTATTTTTCAGTTTTATTTTCTGCTGTTTGAGATCATAGATATGTAATATCTTTACTACATATATGATCACTTTCATCAAGTCTACTGTTTATTTCGAGGCCAGAGTTCAACGGTTGGCAGCCTCCATTCCGCCTGGGTAAAAGATTTAGATACCATTGGCACAAGCAGTCCAATTTGAAGGGAGCCTGTTCGATGCCAAAGTTGGCATATTGCGGACGTTCACATCGAGTGGCAACATACGATATTCAATGCCAAGATCTTTGAAGGCTCTGATCATTTCTTCAATCAGCTGTGCTCTCCTTATCGCTCTCGGGCCCGCCTGCTGAAAGTTGAGTCTGTGTTGCAGCCACATTGATATCTTCACTTTGTTCATGTCTTCAACCTCCGTCACCACCATCATTGGAGCTGGGTGCCAATGATCCCTGTTGCTTTCTACGTGTCTGCACAGAAGATAAAAAGATTTATAGCAATCCGCTAGTCTCGTTAAAATGAAAGCCAAACCACTATTTCCCACATTGAAATGGGAAGCATCTACCTTATTGCTCTTTCTTTCAGGGTGGAAATTTTCTCCAACGGAGTCGAGATGTGGACACAGAATTCAATAATCTCATACATATCTGGACTGCGATAAAAGTTACCAATTGGCTTCTTGGCTAAAACACTGTTGGGGTACTTGATCTTCTGGTTGTCGTACCTGAGAAACACAGTTGTTAATATATTCATCTCTTCCACTGTCATCTGAGCCACAAGGAAACACAAGTTAGAATCCAGAATATTTTCTGAAAGGAGATGTCAAATATGTACAGAAATTTGAAAGTTCATTTACATGGACTCCATCCACTTCACATCTATCACCGACGTCGTATGGATGCATTATGAATAAGAAAATGATTGCTTCGAAAACTGTCTTGCAGGTGTTCCCAAAGACGAACGCCACCAGGAGAACTTGGGAGCTTATGAAGACGAGGAAATGAGCGATGGGAATTCCAAGTATAACGAGCCAGATTACGAAAATTATGAGAGCTACAATTATGTTCAACATGTTATGGAGTTCGTCCACGGCTGTTTTTGTGTCGTTGAGAGACAATGCAAGTGCTTTGCGTTCTTTGAATGCATTAACCTGGAGCAGAAACAAGGGCGAAAAGTTGTTGATTCAGGAATAGAGTTGAGTAAGAATATAAAACAAAGTCATTTTCCTCAGGAGAGCAAGAGAGCTCCGCAGTATTTTTTGGGGAGGAAATAACTCTAGCTGAGCTTTCCAACTGAAATTTTAATTTGAATTCCACTCGAATCAAACTAAACATCAATTCGAACTAAGCTTGACTTTCTTTGATTCCAAGTCTAAAAAGAGAGGCGGCAAAGTCCAAAAACAAAAGGAGAAAAAGGATAAGGGGAGGTAAGGCTCCTTTAAAATCACATTTGAGAATCCTCCGAAGTTTGGAAGAATCTCGAAGAACACAAAAAAAGTATAAACTGAAACAAGATTCTTCTTCGAAATCCAGGAAATGTTGAAAAGAGGATAAGCAAGTCTTAGATTCTAATTACCAGCCAGCTGTTAAGAGACTCTTTGCTGATTCTCTCATTTTCACAGGGGGTTCCAAGGAGACTCTTTGTCTTTTTAGCTTCCTCTTCTTCCATGAAGCACATCAAGTCGTTCAAGTCTATCCATCTAAGACAGTGAGGTTAACAAACAATTAGTATCAGAAATGATCTAAATATTGCGAAGTGCATGTACATATATTTTTTACAGCTCTGATAGTTTTCTTTTGTCGGAGTTTGGAGTCCGATTATATCTAAAGATATTTTCACAAGGTTAATCAAAATCATTGCGAGGCTTAACCCCACAATTAGGGGATAAAGGGGCGAAGCCCTTTAATAAGGATCTTGTTGCCCAGTCAGCTGACACTGCCCTTTGCAAGGGTTTTGGGGAAAGGCAACCTGACCTAAATTTAAGGAGTGATTTAATTGTTTCTAAATTCTTATATAAATATGTGACTATTTATCTTAAAATTCATAATCCTAAAAATTAATAAGAAAACCTATTAGCTAAACCATGTAAAATATGTCTTGTTCTAAGTAAGTAAGTGATTTCGATGTCTAATTTCTTTCTCAAGACATAAAATATATGAAGATTCTCATGACTAAATTAAAACTGAGAGAAAATTGATAATACTAACGGGTTCCCTGGCTTAGCCACGTTCTGAAATATCTTCTTAGCTGCCTCTTTAGCCTGAAATTCATTTTTTATTTCCATTAAAGAGTCATCCTCCATATCAGAATTCAGTATCTGCTCATCCAGTGTTGACAAGGCTCCATGGCTGATGATATTTATCATCCTCTTCATGTTCCAAGCAGATATGTTCTTCTGGTTCATCTTATGCAGGTGATCAATTGGGATCTCATGATCTTGTTTTTTCGAATTTGTCTTAGAAAATCTTGGCTTTTTTCCAATCGAGCGGCATCTTTCTGGTTTCCCAATTCCAATCCTTGGAAGCAGAGTTGTGCCGAGGTCACCAGGCATACTGGCACCAGCGTTTTGAACTTGTTGAATCTCCGGAACGGCCGTTCCTTCTTGTGTGATATGTCTCTTATGCAATGGTGGACCAGAGAGCGTTTCTATCACGTACTGACTAAACAAAGCTTCCTGGATTCGTTCGAAGAAGGTATTCACATGGAACGATGAAGCCAGAACCTTAACAAGCAAGGTTTTTAAGAGCCATATCAAGGTACCCACCAAGAAACATACCAGAATTTTACTCACGTAAGGCAAGATCTTGCTTTTCGTCTCTTGCCCCACCTTGCGATCAAAGATACAGTTCCATACAAACAAAACTAGTCCCAGCCAGAGACAATTCTGCACGGCCGTTCTAAGCCCATAAACAAAATACAGAACACGTTTTCGCCAAAGAAAATTACGTTCAAGAAAGATCACAACAACTCGAATTCCCCAACCAGAGACTAAACGTCCACAGATTACAGCCAAAAGAAGAATCTCCCATTTCCATAACGGAAGATCGCACAGTTTTTGCCTTTTTATAACAGGAACCGAAAGGTTACAGATTAAGGCCCCTATAATAAAAAAAAGACTTACCCATTGAAGGATGCTCAATGCATTAAACTTCAGTTTTTTTAAGTCTTCTGGAATGTCTTCAATATCATCTTCATGTTCGTCAACTTTTCCAGACGTATCATATTCTTCCTCGGGTGGGTCTGATAATCTAGAGTTTGTCTTGTCCACCAAAAATCTCCATGTGTTTTTTCGAGATATATTTGGACTTCCCATCAACACATCTGGTACACGCGAACCTGAAGACTGTTGACTTGTTTCATTGGGTTGCAAAGGCAAGTCCTTTCTTCTCTGCCGAACAGCTTCCGTAAATACTTGTTCAAATGAAACTCTGGATTTATTGACCGGACCTGGAGGCCAGCTAATTCTTGGAGCTTCAGAGCTGGGTTTTGAAGCATTGTCAATTTCTTTTCCCGTATCGTTCTCATTCTCAATCTCGACAACTACGTCTGCTTTGTCTCCGGAATCAAGAGACTGGGCCATGTGAAAGTTTTTGTGGTGAAACAAGGGAGGTTGTTGCTCTTGTTCCAGGCCTTGTGGACGTTTTTCTTTCCAGGAACTTAACAGAGGGCGTTCCATTAAAATAATTTAGATGTTACTTAGAGAACAGCTACCCATTTATAGCTCTTTTTCACCTCAAGGTTTGCAAGGGAACCTAAAATATTTCACAAAGTTCAAAAATTAAATCATGGTGACAAATATAAGGGATATCATAAAAGCATACTGAGCAACTAGTTATCACGAAAAGTTCTTCACTTTGAAATTTTTATATTGCAACTATTAAACTTTTATAAATTCTCATTGATTTTACTCAACTTTTATTATGTCTTATTATTAACTAAGCTGATCTTTTTGGTTTTAAAATAAAATAAAACAATACAAACGATTTTATTTATTAAATTTGTTCAGACGGTTTAATAAGAAAATACTGAAAAATTAGATAATTTTATAATAAAATCTAATAGAATAAAAAACCAGTTTATTCAATTGACCAAAAAATTTCATTTAATAAAAAAATTATGATACTTTTTTAGTATTTTTTTAATATTGAACAAGTAATATATTTAATTTAATTTAATTTAATTGCATTGCTCAATTCGATTCTGTCTATCTAAGTCGAATAACACTAGTGATGACTTTGACCAGTTGGGCATCTGAAGTACTGTGGATGGATGCATTAGTGGAGAGAACTGATGCTGAAGCCAGTGTGAATCAATTGCACTAACTTTTGCTTCATGCTTTAGCAAAGTAAATGTTCCCGTTTCTATGCTAGGTGCACGTTATTTTGAAAGTTATACCCCGTGCACTAGCAAATTTCCTCGGTTCCAAAAGCAAATTTAGCCCCTTCAATTTAATTTGAATTTATTCGAATTAAACTTAAATCGAATTTGAATTAAGGGGATTGATTTATTTTTTAAATAAAACTAATTTTTAATTAAAAGAAATTTGATTTGGTTTGACTCGTGAATCAGGTGATAACTCAATTTAATTCAAGTTTGTTTCATAATTCAATTCAAATTATATCAAACAATTATCAAAATAATATTATTTTATTTTTTTTGGAAAAAAATGACATCTTTGCTCATTATTTGATATAATGTTGTCATATTGTCGATAATTCGTAAACGTAAATCATAAATTCAAACTACAAATTTTAAACTTAAGAACTAAATTAAACTCAAATTACTCTTAATTTTAACTTAATAAACTTAAACTAAACTTAAGTCATCTTATTTTTTATTCGAACAAAACTCGAATTAATATTTGAACTCAATTTAATTTATATCTATTCTTAAATGCAAATAGGATATTAATGTCTCAACATGTGATTAATATATTATATTATTTTAATATTGTAAATCTAGGCAAGTTGGGACACGAAGGATTAAATAAAGAATGATAGTGCTAATAAGCATTAAAGGCAAGCATTTTCATTTGCTCCATTAAATGGGTATAAAAACAAGAATTTGATACTGATATTTTCAATTGAATGAGAGAATTTTCAGGTTTCAGAAATCTTTCACTTCATCATTTCTCTTTATATTTGTTCTGTTAATTTTGGTTGGACAAGAAGTCTGCATATATTCCTCAATATTAGAAACTTTATTATCAAGTTTGTCATCTCCCTCCCATCAAGCTTTAATTTTCCCTTTAATCTATATTCTTCTTTTTCCTTGTAAACACTGATGTTTTAAACTCAGATCAACCGATTGAAGCAGTCTAATATAAACCTTAAACCCAAGGGTCACCTAGTTTAGTTAGTGGACTTAGTTTAGCCATTAAATGCCAATGTTTTAAAATATCCTAATTGAACGAATTAGTCAGATCAACATTTGAGATCCAATCAGATCTGAGTTAAGTTTCAAACTTAGTTTAACGAATAGACCATATTGACTTGTAGCTCAATTTAGCTAATGAACTGGTTTGACTTGCGATTTAATTCGATGAATTATATCAGATTAATCTAATCAAATTGTGATGTTTATATCTATCATACCACCAAGACACAGTTGCACTACAAACCATCATATCATAATTTTATTTAATTGAACATTGTTAAAATATTTATTTAATATGTGATTGATTCGACTAGCAATCAGACCAACATTGACGTAAATTGACCTCTTGATTGGGTTAAGGCTAGTCCAAGGTTTGAAAACAGGGGTAAATACTCAAATATCTGACATAACTAAATAAGCCCCTATTCTAGTATTATATATATATTTTATATATCTACAGAAAGAAGTCTAGAGCGGATTAACAGAATCTCCATATTTTCATGCCACTCCAATGGCTGCCTTGTGTAAACACTGTTACAAACTCTTCCTGATAACTTATTCTTCGGCTATCCCTTTTTTCTTCTGCAACCTGCTACAAGATTATGGAAGTTTCTAAAAGTGCATCATGGAAGAAAAGACTTGAGTCAATATTTTCTGTACCTCCTCGCCAAGTACTGCAAAAATTCTAAGATTTCTGAGAATTCAGGTCTCAAAGATGGGTCCTGCTGCCAGCATCTTTCAAGTAATTCCATGAACTTTGGATGAGTATGCCTAGGAATTGGAGGCCTTATACCCTAATAATGTTCACCAGTAAGAGAGTTCTATTAGTTCAAGCTTTTGTTTTAAGCTTATAACAAGCTATGCATTCTGTACTTATCAATTTACTAAACCAAATGGCGCATCCGAATCTACCTTTCAAGATTGACAATGGATAAATTTATACCAGTAAGTCAGAAGGGCAATTTTAATGGTTCATAAGCAATACCAGATTGTAAGACAGTCTTCTAGACTAAGATTTTCTTTTGAATGTGGCAATCCTAAGCAGAAGTTGGCTTATGAAGAGTACCTTCTGGACCACGCCAACTGCTGCTTGTAAGGGGGTCAAGTCCTCGTATGGAAGCTGTCAAATGGGAAAAAAATTAGTAAATATGAAACATTGGATGAAGCTAGCATTTTCCTTGTGAAATACAGTGTTACCTTTCCAGTGAGAAGCTCCCATAGCACAACGCCGAAGCTGAAAACATCAGCTTTGTGATCATATGGTCTATGCTCAATCACCTTCAAGTATCATCACCAAATAAGCACATGAAAGAAATATTTTTGGCTATTGCTAGTTCAATCCAAATATTAATAGCACATAATTTGTGGTGCTTAGCACTGAAAAATTCTGAAAAACCCACTGCCAGGATATTCAAGCAAAAATGCTAAATTTAAATATAAAAACAGTGATTTCTAGTTTCCGATACGTAATCAGATGGTCAATAACCATAAAAATTGCAGAATACCAACCTCTGGTGCCATCCAGCGATATGTCCCGGTTTCTGCAGTCATCACTCCAGACTGATCTCGAACTCTAGCAACACCAAAATCGGCAACCTTAACAACCTAGGAAAGTATTTTAAAAGTATTAAGAAAGACTGAAATTCCAAAGCTTTGGTAAATTTTAGTGTAGCCTACTAAAAATGCTGATATAGCTCTAACATAGATGAGTTTCATAAGTGCAGTCACGATGCTACGCCTCAATTATTAGCAAAATAAGATGGCATTTTTACGCAATCCCTTTAGCAAATCAGGAAGCCCTCTTTGAAGGCCACAGTGAAAATAATTGGCAGGGAGCCAAGACTCTGCACACCTCTCTTAAGCAAACCGGAAAGGTCTTCGTTCCTTCAATGAACTGCATAATGAAAGAAATTTGGTAGTGGGCCAAGAATCAGCACACTTGTCTGTCTATCAGTCACCAAAAACCTCGTGGCATGAAGTTATGGCTCAAATTCAGAACCCACCCAAGGCCATAGACCAGGAAAAAAAAAAAAAAACCACAACTACCGAATTATAACAAAGTGCAAGAATGGCCAGCTCTTGAAATTGCATTTCTCCCTTCAAAAGGAATCAATCTGTAATTTTCTTCCCTATCTTCACGCACCTTGGGTAGATGAATGTAGTACTCTTGAACTTACAACAAATATTACAAAAGAAATGGCTTAAGCAGGAGAATCTCTTACTCCATTTTCATCCATTAGAAGATTGGCAGTTTTCAGGTCCCTATGAATTATATTGTTTTGGTGCAAATAATTCATTGCCGTGGAAACATCAATTGCAATTCTGAGCAAGGATGGAAGCTCAAAACCACCCTTCTGTTTTTGCAGAAAGTCATACATGCTTCCGCCAGACATGAATTCTGAGAAGGAAATGTAAACAGAGAAAAACAAAAGAACTAAAAATAAAAATGACAAGTCATATATCCAGATTAAAAAAAGCACTTTCATGATGAGTATGGTGCTCAAATACATGTTAGTCATCTAAATATACCTGTCACAATGCACAGCCTTGGAGGTCTAGTACACGCACCAATGAACTGAACAACATTTTTGTGCCGAACTTTCCTACATATTTCAAAGCAAAAGTTTATAGAGAGAATATAAATAAATTTTCTGATAGCAGGATGCAGACAGTAGCATAATTTTTCAATGTTCAGGAAGAAAACAAATCCAAATTGATAATCCAACAAATCATAGGCTTTTGAATATCAAATTAAATCTTTCAGTTTTTAAATTTTGAATATTTCAATCTCACCCACTGCTTATCTTAAAATATGTTTTATCTATATTGGCAATTTGCACACCAAGAAAAATAATATGATAAAGTGGAAACATTGTTTTCATCCAGTAGGTCAAAACGTCCTGTCTCAATAGATTTGAATATTGACAACTAAGTTTACAAACAAAGAATTCCTAGTATTGTATAGCACACAGATTTACAATAAAAAGACTTTTACATGTCCAAGCAATAGGAGAATGCTTTCACCTGGACAACCAGTATCTAACAGAAGAGATAAAGATGCATCTAGATAACCATGAGAAGATTCAAGGACTTATAAATTAAAATGTATATATGAGCATTAGTAGATTATAAAAGCATGCTCGTGATAGTCACAGGCAAACGACATTTCTCCAGAAAAAGTATCCGATAGAGCTCTAATCATAAAGTCTACACATGCAAGCACAGAATTGTGAGCAAAGAGAAGCAACCAGTGAGTGAGACATGACAAGAGGTGGTCCAGGGAGATTCTAACAGCATATTGAGTAAGGCCACTTGGCTGTATATGGTTGGTGAGTTTGGCAAAACTGTTAGGCTGAAGAAAAGAAGAGAATCAAGGGGAATGTTGGAAAAAGTGGAGGATGAGCAGAATTTGGATATTGGATAGTATTGTGGGAGACTATTGGCTTCTCGAATTGCCAGGAGCTTTGACTATTTCTTCTATCAATTTCTTATTTCATTTCCGGTTTTGCAAGTTAAGAGATAGACTGTGCAGCTATCTTCTTTGTACTTTCTTGTTGATCAATGAGGAGTACCTTTTAAGTGCAATTTCCAGTCAGTTCTCTTATTTCTGGATTTGTTTCCAAGCAATATTTAACAGTTATTCTGCATTTGTATCAGTCTCAACATATATGTGTATGTTCATGTGTAAGTGGAATCAAAAGGAGCCAAGAAAAAGGAAAAAGATGAGACCAGTCCAAATGACAATAAAAAATTTTGATATAACAAACCTCATAATATAGACTTCTTGAGCAAATTCATTCTGCAAATTTTCATTTAGATGCTCTGCTGTTAGAACTTTAATAGCCACATCTTGGCTATAGAATGTACCTTTATACCTGCATCGATCAAAAGCATACTATTAAGCTCTTACTCACAAACAGAAAAACTCTAATAGATGAAAAAAAACTCACAAATCACTATATGATCCAGATGCAATTTTATATTCATATGTCAACAGGCTTGCATCAATTTCCCAAACATCAATTCCATCAGTAGGTAAATTCACATGGTAGATTCTGGTTTGTTCTTGCTTTCCAGCATGAGATACACCATGCAGATGCTCCTGCACAGCATTTTAAGTTGTCAAATTTACGTAACTGCTAAAAGGATGAAAGATCAAGTTAAATGCAAAATCTTATGCCTCAAAAAGTTAATGTAGATTTGAATGGAAGTATGAACTTTCTTCTACCACTTCCTCAGAAATTATCACTGAGAAATATTGGAAATCACTAGGACAGTCACAACCACCAAGATAAAAGGATAAGGTAGCAAATTAGAAACTTCAGAAATTTCTATAAAACAACCAATAGGGATCATTTGCTCTGGGCTATAGTAACAAGTAACAACTTAGAACTGAAAAACATCATTAAATTAAGTGAAAATAAAAAATTCTTTCCCACACCGCAAGCAAAAAATCCAAGGATATAATCACAATTATAGTTGGAAAAGACAAGCAGTAAGTAAAGGGACTACCCCAACCTTTGCTATCTCCTTTACCAGCACATTTCTCAGATCCTCAGCTTCCTATATATGGACAAGAGGTCAACTGAAGAAGTGAGAAAAAATTCATAATTGAGTATTACAATCTTAAAAAATACAAGAGAACTGAAAAACAAGGAATTTGAAACACTGCATGTAGAATAATGTTTCACAATGTGACATTATTATTATAACTCATAAAGAAATTAAATACCTCAAGTGACCAACCATCAACAACAAACACATCCAAGGAGTAGCCATCTATAGTGGAAAATGCATGTGCTTCTTGAATGTTCAACCCAATGTCAGACAGTAAGGACGTCAGCTGAAATTCAATAGAGAATTTTTAATAGCAAAACTGGGCACACTACTTAACAGAAGTAGAATTATTCCACATTGACTAAACCATCAAAGCCACCAGCCAAATAATTAATTTGAAGAATAAGATGCAAAAAGACATGTTTTAGGAGATGGATGGGGATGATGGCAAACCAGATAAATCAGAAGATGTCATGGTTACTAATATCTCTTTTTTTATAACAGGCACATTTGGGAGAAATTCAACAAGATGATGTCCATAGATGATAAGAAGAGCCAGCTAGAAATAACCAAATGACATTAGCTACCTGACTGAGAAGTTTTGGCTTGTCACTTGTTGAGATTGTAATTTCATGCATTAGCCTACAAAATTATGGAAGTAGTGAAATCTTATTCCACCAAAAATAATTAGAAAATTCTAGCAATTGATAAAAAATCTCAAAGTCAGGGAAGGGCATTTAAGAACAATCTACCTAGGGTTAAATTGATGGGAACTCATGGTATCATCCTTATCTTGATCATCAGATCTGTTTGCTACATTCACAAGCTCTAGATCTGGTGATGAACCAAAGGCAGGAGGTGGATGCGTGCTGAAAACAGAGAACAGAGTGGCAAAAGCTAGATAAATACCATTATTAAAATCTAAAAGGCCTCCAAATTTGACAGCTTTGACTAAAGATAAAAGAAAAAAGCATGCCTGTGGTTGTTGAAGTAGCCAGAATGTACGGTATCCAATTTTCTCTGAGAGTTTGAATGAACCGACTCACTTAAACGACTTGAAGAAGCAGAATCCACCTGCACAAGAGAAAGATTGTCAAAATTTGAGCTAAAAGTGACAAAGAGTCATCACAAATTATCTTCAAGGATAAGAATGGTAAAAACTTGGCAACTCACATGAACTCATGAAAACTAACAAATGCAGCAAAGAGTAACAAAGCTTCCACATGATTTTAAGAAAAGCAAGAAAATTTACTTAGAAGGAACACATAAACACCATATTTTTAAGAAATGGAACATACAAATACCTGCACAAGCCGGACTTCAATTGCAGGTCTAGTTGCAGGGTCATGTGCCATATCCAGTAATCTTTTGTGCATGAGAACATCTTCTGCCCTCTCCACATTCACGTCCAGTGCATACCTTGATAACCAAGGAAAATGAATTTTAATTTTCTCCCACTTTGCAGAAAAACAGAAGGGAAAAGAAAATCATGCAAAGCAAGGTTTGAGTACCTTTTGGGGAGTCGATAAAAATGAGTCCATAATTCATCTTCAAAACCAGGCTGCCTTGTCTCTTGTTCATTTGTTTCTTTTAGACTACAAAGAACCTCCTCATAAACTTCAACTTTCTGTCTCTGCTTTCTACACTGACTGGGTGAAAAATCCACAGCTCTACTACTGCAACTCTCCGCATCTCCCATCAACATAAAACCCACATGAAATCAACGGCAATAATTCTTTCAACTTCCTTAAAAAAAAGTCAAGTAATGATCAATGGCTCGTGAGCCTTTTGCATGTAAGAAAGAAGAAGAAGAATATTATGTTTCTGGGTATTTTCTCCCATCTCCCATGACTTCTTTCTCTTTCTCTAATACTCTATATCTTTCGCTCCCTCCATTCAATCCAAGTCCATCTCTGCTATCTTATAAACGTGGCCAATTTGATTTGAAGGTTAAATAATGACGTAATGCCCACCCATAAGCGCGTATCTACGTGGATTCTAACAATGCTTTCTCGCTTTGCTTGTATCACCCTCTTGGCTTATTATTTAATACAGATTTATAACATTTTTCTGTTTGGCCGCTGTAATTGAATCTGCTGATAACATCAAGCACCTCCACTGCTACCCAATAGCCTTTCTTTGTTGCTTCATTTCCCACTAGAATCTAAAGAATATTATAAGACAGCTTTCATCTGACAATTAAATTTTGGATTATTGAGATACCTTCTGAGCTCTCAATTACTTGATGATCATCCAATCATAATTTCATTCCCTTTTTCATTAAAAAAAAAAAAAATCACATCTGCTGGTCCATCATCTTTCATCGGTAGTGCAATGAGGTCAAACATTGATTGAATCAAATTCATGGGTACAATATCGCAGAAGATTATTAGTGTCATGTGAGCTCGTAAATTGAGATAAAACTTGGATAAATCTCTTAAAAAGCATAAATTATTATTTATCGTGACTTTCTAAATTTTTTATTACTAAATAATAATTTTATGTTATCATGAATCAACATATTATCTAACTCTAACCTTTCCTTCTCTATAAATTCAATATAGTGTAACGTCTTATTAAAATTTAAGCATTGACATATTGTTTTTCTTTTTATAATTGATGTAGACTCTTAGTTTTTTCAATCAAATCACGTTTAAACTATGGGTAAGGGGACTGTATGTGGGCATGATTCTACAAACCATGGGTAAAGGGATTGTACAGTGATTTGGAAACATGGGACTGTGGTGGAGTGATGTTTTCTTCTTTGTATTTTTTTGGGTACAGTGTTTTGGTCAGTATTTTACAATAATATGATGGATGTTTGGGAAGATGCTTCTTCCACTATGAAAGATGACCTATTAGGAGACGAGAAAGTAATTTGTCCCTGAGGATGTTTCAACTTACAGCACATGTCCCACTTTCCAAAGGAATCGCGCTTGGAGTTTGAGTTGGACCATGACCGTTCAGGTACAAGTAGAATGAATGATTGGCTTCATATGTTCAAACGTATTGTCACCTGCAATGCAATGATTCTTCTGAGAAAAATTCTGTCTAGGCCCGGTTTTAACTAGAGAAGTACCAGATCCAGGGCCTTGATTCAAAGCTCCTAGACACTTATGGGCTCTGGTGAATTGGACATTTTAATGAAGTGGACCCATTGCCAATCTGAATTAAACTCACGTATAAATTGATTTAAATTTAATTTAAAATCCAAATGGTTAACTCAAGTTTTAATTTTAACTAATTTGAATTAATTAAATATACCTGCAAGGGTCAGAGACTGATAGATAGTATAACCAACAAAACAAATACTACATTGATGGGATGATTTGATTAGAGACCATTTTGTTTTTTCTATTGACTCTTTCCCTTCTCTAGTGTTCCTTTCACCTTCTTCAACATTACTAAATTCAAATTCAACGTTATTAAGCATGCTCGAGATATTCACTCTTTTCTCAGGATCAAATTGAAATGCTACACAACTAAATTAAAAGCTCAATAACCAAGGGACAAAAGTGTGTGGTTAATCTGAACTTTGACGAGATTCCAGCAGAAATAAATATACATTGTAGTTGTCATTAATGCAAGGTAGATTTATAGAGCGTTATGTTCTTCAATTATGGGGTAATTCTGCAATTAAATATGGCAGTCTGCGTTGCCTCTGGCTTGCTAGTCAGACAAAGCGAAAGAACGTTTCCAATATTAATGAGAGAACTTGTATCTTATCCAGAGGGATGGAGAGATGGATTGCCATTGAATGCTCTGGCCTCTGGTCCTAGTCTCCAGAGTTTTGAATGCATACATACCTCCCTCTTTCTCTCTCTTTTTCTCTCCTTAAATGACATCGCCGTTCTCTTCACCGCTTCTTGTACCTTTCTCCCTTCTTCATCTTCTTGTTTCTTTGGATCTTTCTTTACACCAGTCCTACAACGACATGCATGGTATATTTTTATGTATATCCTTGCATGCGTCAGCTAAGGTGGTGCAAAATGGAGATAAGAAATAGTCACTATGATATTGGCCCGGTTCACTCAGATGGAACTTTCTCACTTTGTGTTCTATCCTAAGCAAAAATCTTCATAATTTCTTACTTTGATTGAGCCGTGCCAATATCTTAGTGCTTACTTCTGATTATTATACAAATCCCATCCCAAGGTGAGTAATTTCTAATTTTCTTACCAACTGGTATTGGGTTTAATGAGGTTGTCTGTAGTGATTTTTCACACTATATATCTTCTAATGTGCTCATACTGAAATAAGATATTTTGACAATGAGTTGCTCGGATTCTACCCCATAAGATGGTCGGGCTCCATCAAATAAAGTTATAGGCAGTGATTTTTCACAATTAAAGCTGAAGTGCGAATATTTTTATGTATCCATACGCATTGAGATCTAACGGCGAGTTGCTCGGATTCTATCCGAAAAGGATGGTCGGATTTTGCCGAAAGGGGTTATAGGCAGTCATTTTTCACAATATACGCTGAAGTGCAACTAGTTTTTCGCCAGCACGTATGAATATGAAAAACCGTTCACTAAAAATGATCGAAAGACAGAAGCATTGTGATACGTATATATGTACAGTACAAACAAGAAGTTCGAGTTTTTAAGAAAAATGAATCATTACTCGTAGGATTATCGTAAATTAATTAATAGCTATCACCCATTAATACGTAAGGGAAGGGTCTCCAAGCTTTGCTTATATATAAAATACCTAAAAGCCCTGTAAGCAAAAGCCTCTTGGTAATGTCAGTCCTAGGTGAGAAGTAAATTGAACGCAAATACAGTTTAAACAGACAAAAACAAGCATAAATGCAATGCAGATGTTTTTAAAATTAGACAAGTAATCGAATTGATTATTTTACTAGTTCATAGTTTGATCAATTCAATCGATTCAATTAGAAAATTGATCGATTCAACTTATTATTAAATTATAATGAATAGATTTTACTTAAAAATTTGTAAAAAATAAAATTAATCAAAAAACTCACACTTATAAAAATTAGATCATATCTTTTTTAAAGAGTAACAATTACTCATTTGATTTTAATGAAACAATTAAAATAAAAAAAAGTCTTAATCTCATAATATAAAAAAAAAACATAATTCTGTAAATTATTGTCTATAAAAGACATTTCAATAAATATAAAATATTTTTTATTTTTTATTTTATTTTTGAATTTATTTTTTCTTACAAATCTTTAAAAATTTATCCAATCTAATAAAAAAATAATCAAATTATTTAAAAACAATTAAAATTTAAAAAAAATCAAAAATCAAAACCTAGTCAAACTCAATTTTGACTGGGTTTAACCGAATCAATGACAAAACCGATTTTTGATATTAGTTAGATTGAACTTAGAGTCAGTTTTCAATTCAACTGGTTGAATTACTCAATCCGATTCGATTTTTAAATCATCGATAGAAATAGTTCTTTTCTTATGCAGGTACAACTGGTTAAGTTATTGAATAAAATAATTTGAATGTTCAATTCCTTACTTTTCAACGTTTTGAGCAACCATGCATCAAATTAAAATTTCAGAATATTGAATGAGGGAAAGCAAGGTTAGACCAATCCTTGAAAGTTGAAACATGTTATGCATGCGTGGCAGGCCATTTTGTCAAATTTTCTGAGACAGCAAGAGCCTATATTGCCTCAACAGAAGGCTTCCTACCCGTAGACGCCACCATTTTGGACGACGAAAAGCTTTGTTTCTTGAATTGAACATTCAACTCCCTTCTCTTAATTTCTATTTTCTCTACATTTTCTCATGTATAGCCCATCGTTTAGCTTGCCCTATGTTTGAATTGATTATTTAAAAAGAAGGGAAGTCGTATTTGTACAGCCTTTATGCTGAATGTGGCAATGCCAATATAAACTTCTTTTCATTTGTCAACAAAATAATCCTGGATACATAGGGCAATTAGGTAAAGACTTTTCATTTGATAGTGCGATCAAATACGGAATGGGAAAAGTTTACTATGTAAGGGTTGGCCTCAAAACCCTTTTACATTCATTGAAACCAATAAATTTGTTCCAACAATTCAAGTTTGAAAATCTTAACCATTACAATCATCATTCAATTGAATCCAAACCTTTTATGACCATCACTAATCAAAACACGAATTTAAACTCAATTCTATCAAAATTGTCTGATATGATAATTTAATTATTTTATATGTTTATGAACTTATAATTTAATCCCAATAATTAGTTTTCGTAATTCAAGTTTGGAAATCTTAAATGTTGTCTATCCAAACCCAAACCAACCATAACCATCACCACTCATCCAAACCCAAAACAACGACCACCCACCCAAACTACCGGTAGAACCATATGTAAAGAAGAAGATAAGTGAAAATATAAGAGGAAAAATAGGGTGTTGAAGGTAAATTTGATATATAAAAAAATTATTTTAAAATTTTATTATTTTGAAGTGATATAATAATTATGAAAAATGAAATAGTTAGGAGCATCATATTTACCTAAAATTCTTTAATAACTTTTTTCCCTATGCTTTATTAAACTAGGGTAATTATAATTATTGACTTGAATATAACTTTAATAACATTATTTTTCTAATCCAACAAATATAGTCCTTGGACCGAACAGAAGTTTGTTGAATCCTTCTCTAGACTTTCTTTTTTGTTACACATTCCTAACATTTTTCTTTTCTTCTCTTCCAATACAACTTTGTCAAGGTTGAAATGGGTGGTATTCATGTTCCTCTTTGCAACCTATTGGCCGACCACCTGCACGGACTAGTCATAATGATCAAACCCATGAAAGCCGGAAACTCATATTCCCATAGTACAGCTAGAGGCACGAACCCAAGCACGATAGGAATGGTTATAGAGACAAATGAATCGTATAATTCTTTGTTCTTTGGAATATAGCTCTGCTAGTC
Organism: Mangifera indica; assembly: GCF_011075055.1. NCBI lineage: Eukaryota > Viridiplantae > Streptophyta > Magnoliopsida > Sapindales > Anacardiaceae > Mangifera > Mangifera indica. The sequence continues at coordinate 417,167 of NC_058147.1, read as the reverse complement.
AACACAACACTGACAATAGCAGTCAAGCCGCCAGGCTCTGTGACACAAACTATAAGGTTGAGTGCTATACGGATGGTCTCAGCACTAGCCATGCCCTCATCATCCGTAGCTTTACATTCAACATTATTCTCATTTAATGTCACCACAATTGAATTGTCTTCAGCCCAAATTGAGTGACAAACAGAAAGCAAGAAGTAATCGAGCAACTTCATTGAAACCTATGCCACCCAGGCTCTTCGAGCTGCTTGAATGGCTGAACCCCGAACCCCGAGATGACAAACTTCCAGAACGAGTTCCACTTAAGTGGCTTCCAATCCACTGAAGTCTCCATCTGACATCTTTGGCCTGTGCTGAACGCATTGACACTACCCATTTTATTATCATGTTGATCTTTCATCTGTAGGCGATCCCATGTGTTTACAAGGTCAGATTGAGGATGAGAGGGATATGTTAGCATATCATCGACTGACCTCTCCATTCCTTGCTTCCGACGAATGCCCATTTCCAGTCTTTTTGATTAAGAGAAACTTTATTCTCCGCACTATTCTGGCCATGTTTCCCATCTCCATGCGAAACAGACATGCGGGTGCTCTTATCTTCCCGCATCTTATCACCAGTTCGAGAAGGCACATAACCATGACAAGATCCTTCAACAAACGAGTACCAACATCCTTGCTTTGCACCCTGCTTGTTGTTGGGGTCCAAAATGCGGAAAGAAAAGGGCTTTATCTACCGCCGTAATTCATGTCATAATTTGAAGTTGTTTTAATTCCATTATTTATGGTAAGATAGAGTCCTAAAACGAATCTAAAAATCACGCGGAAGCCAATGACAGTATCAAAGTTTGGGTAGACCATCCATGTGATAAAAGAGATAATCAATTGATTCAAAATCTTTATAAAGAGTCATAAAAAACTGATTTAATTATTGTTTATCACGATATTGGATATAGAGTTCAACATCACCATATGTATCCACTTAGACTTAGACAAACTTAACTGGTCCCATAGAGGAGACATGTTAGAATGAAAGTTATTAATTGACTCACCAATTTGTTGCTTCAAATTATAAATTTTGACTTGAACTTGATATGTGTGAGCAAAATCACTAAATGAAAATTATTGAACGAGAAAATCTTAAGATCATTGGCTCCTCGAATCAATCAAAGAGAATGTTGATGGATACTACTAAAGTATTGTTGTAATCTCATTGTTCAACTCGAGTCTAAAACTCTTCTTAGGATTTGTCATACTTCTTTTTACGTTTACACTTTTCACGTTGACATATCTTCACACCATATGACTTAAAAGTTTCACATGGATTAGGCACAATAATTGTAGCTAGAGTCGTCTAACATGATGAAAATAGGTTGAAATACATCAATTTACTCTTAAGATATGATGAAGAAGAAAAAAAAAAATTTATGAACTCAATATCTATTGAATAAGAAAAAATATTCAAACCACAGTTGGTGGCTTTGATACCATGAAAAATATAATAAAATTGTATTTCTTGTGTGTAAATTCACGTATAAAAAACTAGTATTTATATTAGTATACAACGAGGTATAAAAAGAAAAAAAATTAATTTTTTTGATTGTCCAATATTTATGATTAATTGATTTCTTAATCTATGAAATTGATTGATGATTGATTGCTTCATCTTAATTGATGATTATTTGTTTGATTGATAATTTTGATTCTTATTTGATTAATTATTGATGATTATTTGTTTGATTCTTACTTGATTTATGATATATTCAACACTAAGAATCAAATTTTACAATCACAACTAAGCGAGATTGCTCCTTCAAAGCTTGTGATGAATCTCACCATCCATTAAAGAGAACTCATTTGTGAAAGTTCATGGATTTTGTTGATGACATATCTTTACATCATATGATTTTTAAGAAAGTTCCACATGAATTGGACACAATAATTGTAGTTGATATCGTCTAAGATAATGAGAATAGGTTGAGATACATCAGTTTGTTCTTAAAATATGATAAAAAAGAAAAGAAAAAATTTATAAACTCAAAATTTATTGAATAAAAAGAAATATTCAAACTACAGTGGGTGGCTCTGATACCATGAAAAATATAATATAATTGTATTTCTTGTATAAAGAATTGTATTTTTTATGTGTAAAATTCATGTATGAAGGACTAGTATTTATATTAGTATACAATGAGGTATAAAAAGAAAAAAATTAAAAAAATTAATTTTTTGATTATCTAATCTTTATGATTGATTGAGTTTTTAATCTATGAAATTAATTGATGATTGATTGTTGACTTAATTGTTTGATCTTGATTGATGATTATTTGTTTGATTAATAATCTTGATTCTTGTTTGATTAATTATTGATGATTATTTATTTGATTCTTACTTAATTTATGATATATTCGATATCTTCAACACTAAGAATCAAATTTTACAATCACAGCAACTAGACGAGATTGCTCCTCCAAAGCTTGTGATGAGTCTCACCGTCCATTAAAGAGAACTCATCCATGAAAATCAACAAGAGTAACGAGAGTTCCGATTGTTGATGATTTACTTGGAGAGTAGTACCCCAAATAAAGCAAAAGAAGACAAAAACAAAAAGGAAGATAATAGTTTTTTGAATTTTATTTGCTGTCTTTTTATTAATTTTGCAGGAATTATAGGGCATAATGACCTGAATTTTACTTGCCTAAATGTCCTAATTGCTGATTATTATATTTCCTTATAAATCCTAATTCCATAATAATAATAAAACTTTAATAACTTTCCTAACTATGACTTGATCATTATTATTGAAATTTTTTTTTTTTTTCTGAAAGCTAGCATAGTCACTGGACGGAAAGGAGATTGACCAATCCTGGTCCATATGAAGTAGTTGCACATTTCTTAACGCCATCTCTCTAGTCGCAATATATAAGTTGGAAAGATACACCATAATATCCACAAATCTGAAACTTCTGCAAACCTTAATCTCTTATATTTTTCTTTTGTTCGTCCATGGGATCATGCCCGGACAGCCTCCAAGCCGTATTGGGTGCACCAGGAGCGAAGGGAGGGACGGCCACGGCATTAAGAAAAGATGGGTTGACTGAATTCATGCGGTCAATTATGTTACAAAACCAAGAACCCTTTTACGTATTAGATTTAGGAGTTGTCGTTTCGCTCTCTGACAAATGGACTCGGAGCCTTCCTACTGTCCATCCATTCTACGCCGTCAAGTGTAACCCCAACCCTGCCCTTCTGGGTGCCCTTGCGGCTCTCGGTTCAAACTTCGACTGCGCGAGCCGGGCAGAGGTTGAAGCCGTTTTAGCACTTGGTGTGAAACCAGACCGCATCATTTTCGCAAACCCGTGTAAACCAGAGTCTCATATCAAGTACGCAGCAAGTGTTGGCGTTAATTTAACAACGTTTGATTCGAGAGAAGAGATTGAGAAGATCCGGAAATGGCATCCGAAATGTGATCTACTGTTAAGGATTAAAGCTCCAGAGGACGCTGAAGCAAGGTGTCCACTAGGTCCCAAATACGGCGCACTTCCCAGTGAAATAGCCCCACTACTCCAAGCCGCTCAAGCTGCAAGACTCAATATCATAGGCGTTTCGTTTCATATAGGAAGCGGAGACGCACACTCTGGCGCGTATCGTGGAGCCATAGCAGCCGCTAAAACGGTTTTCGAAACAGCAACGAAGCTTGCCATGCCCAGAATGAATGTACTAAATATTGGCGGCGGTTTTACAGCTGGCCCGAAATTTGATGAAGCTGCTTCAGTAGTGAAATCCGCTCTTCAGACTTATTTCCCAAACGAACCGGGACTGACTGTCATATCGGAGCCTGGCCGATTTTTCGCGGAGTCAGCTTTCACGTTGGCCACAAACATAATAGGGAAGCGTGTACGGGATGAACTACGGGAGTATTGGATAAACGACGGGCTTTACGGGTCCTTTAATTGCATTCTATATGATCATGCAACTGTCACGTGCACGCCGCTTGCTTGCACGTCAAATCGTGCAAACCCGACGTGCAAGGGGTTGCCAACCTACAAATCCACGGTGTTTGGACCGACGTGCGATGCTCTGGATACGGTATTGACGGGTTACCAGTTACCTGAACTTGAGGTGAACGACTGGCTTGTGTTTCCGAACACGGGTGCGTATACGGCGGCGGGTGGTTCCAGTTTTAATGGGTTTAACACAGCTGCCATTTTGACTCATCTTGCTTACTCTAATCCAAGATGAGCTATTTCATGGTTAATGGCCTCTAACTAGATAAAATGTTATGTATTTTTTGCCTTTTTGTTGACCATTTATTATTGTCATGTTTATCAATGTACCAATGGATTTTGGGTTATAAAGACTTATCTTTTTATTTAATTGCCCAAATTTAGTTTGAATGTGTCAATCCACTCCACAGATGAGAATAGTTATATTAATAGCAATTTAGCCAACATTACAAACAATTTTTAGTGCACACACGCTAATTATTTTATCAAAGAAAGGAATAACAAAGTTGATTAAGCAATGTTATTTTAGTCAACCTTGCACACCCTTTACAATTGGAAATTTCAACAAGTAAAAAATTTATTTCAACCAGCATACTCAAAGGAGCCAATAGGCCCACTTCATATTAGCCTGCATTCAGTCCAACCCAGTTTCCTCAATGGGCAATGGCCGAACTAGCCTGTGTTTCATATCTGCTTTATCAGAATTTTAGAACCGTTGGATTAGAGACAGCTTGGTTGATTTTGCGATCAAGGCTGAACCCAAAAAAATATCGAAGCACTTGCAAGGACAATCACGTTTCTGCCTTTACGCTTCATCGCTATGGAAACTCTAAGCTCTTCCGCTTCAATTGTTTCCTCATCTTCTTCTCCCCTCTCTATCTTCTCCACCAAGACCACTAAAAACTCACCAACGAGGCTTCTCCGATTCCAATCTCCTTCCAAAAGTAAGATACTCTCGATCTCTTTTTTTTTTTTTCATCATTTATTTAGTTTTTCTTTCCTGATATGTACCTTTATATGGACACAGAGAACGGTAAAGACTCCGATCTCCAATCAAACTCCGATGAGACAAGCATCGTCCCTCTTTTCGGCAACCAAACACTCTCCAAGGTAAAGTTTCGGAAGATAAATTTATCGATCAGATTCTGAATTAATTCCGTTGTGGTGGCAAAATTGCAATTTCGCGTTTTGTTTTATGAAATCAGGAGGATGCGATGGGATTAGTACTGAGTGCCGCTTCAGTGAGAGGATGGACAACAGGTTCTGGTATGGAAGGTCCGTCGGTGCCAGCTGGAGCTGAGGACGGATCCAGTACGGAGAAGGTATCGACTTTCCCCTGGTCTCTTTTCACAAAATCTCCACGTAGACGCATGCGCGTTGCTTTCACTTGTAATGTTTGTGGTCAGAGAACCACTCGTGCTATCAATCCTCATGCTTATACTGATGGCACCGTCTTTGTGCAGGTAATTTACGAAATTGATGAAAATTTTTTTTATGAGCAAACACTTAAATTATTAGGGCTTGTGTCTTTTGTGAATTGATTTGATTTTGATTCATGGTTTTTGCAGTGCTGTGGTTGCAATGTGTTTCATAAGTTGGTGGATAATTTGAATCTGTTTCATGAGATGAAGTGTTATGTGAATCCAAGTTTCAATTACAGAGATCCCAAATGGGATATAGGCGGCTTCAAATTCTTTGATATGGATGATGAAGATAATAACAATGTGTTTCCTGTCTAAAGAGATGAAATAATGTCATGTATACCGTACATTTCTTCTGTTAAATCGTGAAGATGATGTTGTACATAATTGCTAATTCTATATGGGTTAGTGTAATTAAATAAGTTATTGTATTCAGTAAAAGTTGGTAAATTTATGTATTAGATCATAGAATATATTGGAAAAACATGGAACTTTATATTGATAGGGCAGTTCTATAGCAGTATATTGCATACTTTGCAGATTGGAAATGCTCCTGAAATGTGGTTCAAATTTGGTATTTCTTTACATTGGCTACTCTTTACTCAAGATTAGGGTTTTTGTTTGGGATAGATATTGGAATGGTTTTAAGAAGGGCAAAATCCGGTAGTGTTTTCTAAATACTTGGTGATAGTATTTATGAAAGACTATGACTTTTGGTGTGAGTGCTTTTCTTCTGTGGCTTTATTAATAGCATAATATGCTTTCTAATGGCTGTTGATGTACTCAGCTAGAAAGCATGATATGTTGGTTGGTTTTAATCTGAATTGTCCTACAATACTTAGTTGCAATAGTTTTATTAATTTAAATCAAAATCTTGTAGGTCTTTAGGTTGGTGGATGAAACAGAGCTGTTTTTAATCCATATAACCTGCAAACATTTTCATCTGCGAAAATTCTGAAACAAAAATGTTAATCCCATGAACCATTCCCTTAAATTCTATTACAATGAAATCTTTGTGTGTAAAAGACAAGTAGAATCTTTATGGCTATTTCTCAAATTTTCTAAATTAATTATTTTTATATATGTATTTACTTATGTTTGATCTTTCTGCTAGCGAGGAAGCTAGAATACATTGGATAAACTGTCTGCATTCTCCTTAGGTTGAATACTAATGGTTACAAACAAACAAACATGTCATCAACTTTTCAGAGAGTGGTCTAGCATTGTTTTGCATGAATGACTGTAGGAGATGTGTAGTGATGGGCCGATGGGCATGGTGCTTGGAATCCTAATTCATGTGTGCTGATAGGCAATTTATAGTTTTTGGCATTGTTTTGTGATTGATGCTGATATTTTAAGAGGTGTTTAAATGAATGATAGAATAGAGCATGGAAAGGACATAACTGGTATCAACCCAGATCAAATATAAAGTTTGTTAGTCACAAATTCTAGCCTTGAAATCTTGATAGTAATTAGATTAGACTACAAGAGATGTTAATCTTCACATTACATTAATCTAGGCTCTCCAAACCTGTGCAATCTGAAAGTGCCATCATGTTGGGTCATCGGTCTTCCTTTTCCATTCGAGAGTGGAGTTGTGTGATCAAATCTAGGGATAAATCTGACCTGTGGAGTTGTGTGAGCAAATTTGGGGGTAAATCTGATCTCAGATGCTTTAGCTCAAATCGTTGATTGGCTTAGTTCAAAACCTCCTCATTGGCATCGTCTCATTGGAGTTGTCATGCCAATGATTCGTTTTCTTCTTCTTCTACAGCTATTTTTCTTCTATAATGCTTTTTTTATATTCAAACCATTCTTATTATCTCTAATGGTTTTTCTCTTTTGACGATTTTTTCTGTTTTAATAATTTTTGTTGGTTGATACTATTTATCAATTGAGTGAATCAAACTTAATTTTGAATTAATTATTTTAGATTTAAATTAAGTTTAAATTGGCATTGTTTAGGTTTGAGTTAGCTCAAATTCATGTCTAACTGAATTCCTTGATGGTTGATGGAAAAGGTTCTATATCCACTTCATTCACCTACAAAATATTGACCGTAAACATGAGATCTGATAACCACCACTAACAAAAATTCCAGCAGAGCCACCTCTGTTGTCCCATTTGTGTTTTTGGGGGCGTCTTGGTAAAATATCTACTGCGTCAAACACCATTCGTACCACATGTTTTGTTGATTCTACGATGCCAAGATAAGAATGGTTTTACATCGATTGGATGGAAGTCTCATCTTATTCGGGCTGTCGATATTTAACAAGACTGGCCTTATCTCATTTTTTATTACCTCAATAACTGGAAAATATCTTTGCCCAAACTTAAGGCTGAATGGGTGGGGATTGGATGGACCATTGTTTGGAGTGAATACTGGATAATGGCATTAGAGGAGTAAATGAGTTGAACTATTCTCTCAAACAAAATTTCTTAATTAAGTTTGATTTATTTGAGTCTGAATTACTTCAATTTGAATTTACTTCTAATTTTTAGGATTTGATTTGCCCTGCCAGTGGTCATGTGATCCAATAAAATTTTTGGCCTGGACTGAAGATATAATCCATCTTTTCAAGAAGAGATTTAGTTTGGAAGCTTAATTGGAGTAAATTCCATGCAAAACTTATCTTCTTCCTCTCCAATTCACTGCTTCTAATGTTTCCTTTTCTCCACATTACATCTCCTCGTTCATGCCACGTCAACGACAGTATCCAAGCCAGCCAATCAGAGTCATTCTCACTGGATTACCCATGTCTCCTCCCACCCACTTCATCATCCATTTATCTACAGATATTCATCTTCGAATATGAACCACACAAAAGGAACTTGGCAATCGAGTCACCCTGATAAAAACCAACCTCACCCTCTTCCTCTTCTGATTCCCTCAGCCCACAAAGAAGATAATAATATTTACTATCAACAATGGCCACTGTCACCTCCGCAGCTGTTGTTATCCCATCTTTCACTGGCCTTAAAGCAAGTGCATCGACAGCCAAAGCGATGAGTTCCAGTGTCAAGGTTTCAGCTTCAGCCTCAACTGTTCCTAGAATGAGTAGTGTTGTGAAGGCCTCACTCAAGGACTTCGGTGTTGCCGTTGCGGCCACAGCTGCTAGCGCAATGCTTGCTGCCAGCAATGCCATGGCCGTTGAGATTTTGCTCGGTGGCGATGATGGGTCATTGGCTTTTGTCCCAGACTCCTTCTCTATTAGCTCTGGAGAAAAGATTGTGTTCAAGAACAACGCTGGGTTCCCGCACAACGTGGTGTTCAATGAGGATGAGATTCCAAGTGGTGTTGATGCTTCGAAAATCTCCATGTCTGACGAGGACCTGCTGAATGCCCCGGGAGAGACTTATGCTGTTACTTTGACTGAGAAAGGAGAATATTCTTTCTACTGTTCCCCTCACCAGGGAGCTGGCATGGTGGGAAAGGTGACTGTGAACTAAGTGTCCATCAATGAAGACTTTGTTTCTTTGTTTTCCTTCTTTTTTTCCCAGATTGATGGTAAATTGAGTGAGTCTACGAGTATCATACTATCATTGTTGGGGGACGAGAGACTTGTATGTGATGTTCAAAACCAATATATGCTTTTGTAATTTTCATCTACTTTGCAACGTAGATTGAGTATGTCTTTTAGTTTCTTTTTTTAGCATCTGGATATTTACTCCATACAAAGTTCTTCTAGTTTTCTCTCAGCCTAATTAAATCATGGATTCCAGCGAGTTAAAGTCCAACGAAGGAAGGTCAAGCTCATACGAGCTAATGCATAATGTAAGCAAAGAACTGCTGGTGAGATTAACAATGCAAATAAGATAAATGATAATACTGAAAAGAGGATCAATATTGATGAATAAATAAATAACTTTACCGATGAGATAAATAATGATATTAAAAAAATAAATAAATTAAATTCAAATTGAATTATAATTTTAATTTGAATTCAACTCATTTAAATTAAATGTAGATTCAAATTAAAACTGATTTGATTTAAGTCTATTTTTAAATTAAATTTATTGAAATAAGTGAAATGAATTTGATCAAAAAAAATTATAAAATAATATTGAATATATAATAAGTGGATTAGATATTAATGATTTCTCAAACTAATATACTATGATTGAATGATTTGATTGTCCATTATATTTTTAATTTAAAATTACTCATTCTATTATCACTGTTAGTAACAAGTTATTTCTACATAGAATATTATTGTAGTCATAAACACCAATTTGAGTACATGGGCGTGGCATTAACGTTCATTACAAGCAGGCAAGCAAGCATCACCTCTCAGAGTTCAAGTGACAAGTTCTATCATTTCCTACACTTTCATTGCTAACTTTTATTGCCTCTTCTACAAATTGAATTTCAAGTTCGCTCTCTCTTTCATGCCCTTTCCTCCACAACTTAAACCGGAGGTGGGATGAATGTACAATGACATTATGAATCACATATTTACTAGGCAGGTTAAATACATCATAAATTAGATTGTAAAAGAGAACTATACGTTATGAAAATCAGAGGCGATTTTATGTAGTTAGTGAATTAGGAAGATTTGTTTGTGATCCAACAACCTTACCACCAACATCTGGGAATGTTTCGAATCCCGGCAAAGGTTTTTCTTTGCCATTGCGCTCTACCTCCACTGGATATTTGAGAAGGTGACCCTGCAATGGCGTAAAAGCCTCTTCCGTGAAACTCCTCCAGTTATCTTCGGCAATTTTGTTCACAAATTTCACACAATCCAAACTTTCTGGTTCCTTGAAGCGACCATCGACCATCCCCAAGTGTTCTGCCCACAGTGACATTCTGTATCCATATACCTGCAGTGTGGATGCCATCAATTACTCTGGGACTCACGGTAGTCTGCTCCAGGTAGGGAAGTTTGTAAGCATGCCAAATTGCCCATATGTTAAATAATCAGCTGATCAACAGCATTTGATTGGTTCGGGCCATGATATACAGCAAGCAAAAACCTCTAAACCAGCAATGCGACTAATCATGTAAACTTGTCAAATCATGAGAAAGTACAAACCTGACCGTGCGGATGTTCCTTCTTCTTACCCCATGTGTGATGGGGTTGATACGCCCCCATGGCTATCTCGGTGTCTCTGGAACCTGCCATAGATCGCTGATTAATATTGGCAGATCCCAAAATTACATACTCATCATCAACAATCATTCCCTTGGCATGCACATAAATCATGAAGCGTTGAAATTTCTGCGAAGCTGGAACCTGAAAATAGATTATGAAGTCCTTATTTCTCAAATTTATCATAATGTAGTAGGATTATTATGTTCCAAGTCATACATACACCAGACGTTGAAGATGCAAAGAAGGAATAATAAATTGTTTCAACATTTTTAGTAAAAATAATTAAAATAAATTGTGCAGTATAATTACCGACTCTCCACAGGTGGCTGTATGCTTACTATCAGACAATTCTTTGGGAATTTCTTCTCGTTTGCCAAGACAGTAGAAGTTCAGGTAGTCTTGTGGATGTGCATCCACCATATCCATGGCCTTCAACTCTTTTGCTATGATTTCATACATCATTTGCCTTGTCTGGTTCTGCATAAGCAAAAATGCAAAGTCACACCAAAAAATATGGTTGTACACCAATGATATGTATAAAAATACACCGTCTACAAAACATAAGTTCTGTTGACCACCAAAACCAATTTTGTTACCAGCTTTTGGGCAAAGCATGTCACTGGTGTGAAAAGGCAGAAGTATATAGTAAACTGTTTCCATTAGGACTTAAATCACCACCTTTGATATGATGGTTTATTATTAGTTATCTCAAGACAATTCAATATGTTCACAATACCATTTTAGTATCTCCTTTCTTTACTTTGAGTGCTTTAACTTGCCTACTTGACTTCTTGGATTGAGTTGATTATCCGCCAATTTACCTGCCAAAAGAGAATTTCTTGGACAGCGGCAGAAGAAGGGACACCCTCGGGCCACATCGGTATGACAATATAAACTGCAAATCTCTCCTTTGCTCTGATTTTACTAGCAATTTTCAATGCCAATTCCATTGGGATTAGATTATCAGCACCTAATAATTCCAACAGAGTGATAACTTTAAGAAGAAATTTTTCATAAGAGAAAAAAAAAATTGCCAAACAAACTATAACTGAGCATGATCCCTGCTCAGAAACAAACATAAAAGTGTATAATATTATAAAAAGGACAGGCAAGTGCTGAATATTTTAGGATAGAAATGTATTCCACAGAAAAGTCAAAGACGGAACCTGCATCTTTGCAAGAAGGCCACCCATACGATGATCCAAGGAAATATTGGTTTTCGATATATATGAAGTTTTGTGCAGATCTAATTGCCTCAATATATGCTTTTTGAATGCTCTGGTCTATCACCAAATTTTTGGCACAAACAAGGTTCTGCAATAAAAGAGAGTTATCAATAAATTAGAAACTTTATATGGCACATTATATGAGAAATACAACAAGCTTACACCAGAGTAAAAGACTGCATGTATGAGTCAGTTTATGTTTCATTATTTATATCACAAGGTAAAAAAAACCGCAAGGATAAGAAACCTGAGCTTCAGCTTGAAAAACATCTTTTGGAAATCCTTTCACAGATCCAGAATCTATAGATCGAAAAACCTGTAATTTAGAAAGATCAATAAAGATTTAAATATTATCAAAAGGATCATGAAAATTACCAAAACTTTGCATCAGGAACTTCCAATTGATTAACCTGAACATGCCAATTTTCAGGATCTTCCTCCTTGGAAACCCTTAGTGTAGGATGATCCATAGGCATTGCTGTAGAAGGACTAAGTATCCATGAGATGCGCTCTAACTTTATTAGAGCATCATCATGCCAACGAGTTACCCTTTTGAACCGTCGTCCAAATTCTGACCATTTTGCAGCTTTTCTCCAACGCTGCTCAAAGTTCATGAGTACATCATATGCAGCAGGACCTTCAATTTTGCAATGTAAATCATGCCATGGTTCTCTTGGACCCTTGGTTCCAACCTACGCTTATAAAGGAAAAAAGAGTAAGAATACAATTCATCTGGTGAGGTCCAGCATAAGAATAGAATCATTAAAATCTAGTTGAAATCTCTCAGGGTTGAGGCTATTTAAGCATCAGAGCTACAGTCCTCTACAGAACTGCAAGATCTGCAGAAAGTATTCTATAGTTCTTAGTGACACTATTAGTATTTAAACTATAATAAGTCACTCCTAACTACCACTGAGAAATACCAAGAGCGTTTAAAAGGGGCCATAGGAACTAGGAGTCATACTGCCCAGAAAGTATAGGATCTGTGAATTTTGCCTTTTATCAATCTGACCTGCATTCCTGTTTTACAAATTTTCAGGAAGAAGGGATAATGTACATGAACCATATAAAAATGACAGTAGAAGCTATAGAACCATCCAAAAGTTCAGTTCAGCAGTTCAAAAATTATATCCAGGTAAATTCAGTGAACTAGTACACTTTGAAACAAAACAAAAAATTCCAAGGAATAAAAATGTGCTCACAGGAAACGTCGGATTGTGATAATCATCTTGAAATACAGTATCAAGATCCTGAAAGAGTCTATGTTCAGGTGTATCATAGCGTCCATCACAAAGGTCAAGTCCACCTAAAAATGCAGTTATCTTCCGATTATTTCCATGTGCTCGAGTATCCACAATCACACATTTTTGATGATGAGTGAAGAGGGTTCCAACAAGCTGAAGTAAAATGCGACACAAAAATTGTAAGTGATAAAGAAAAGTCATCCTGTCATAGATTTTCAATTACTAGAGAAAAATCATTCTGTCATAGATTTCCAAGTACTAGACAAGCAAATTTCTGTAAATTCACTAGACAATACTGCATAATAGGTTCTATAGATACTTAATGGGTTGTGCATGCTTGTGTATTCAAGATTACAAAAGATCCCTGACCAATGAGCACAGACTTCCCATTTACTATGCGGGATGGGGACTTGAGGAGGAACTGGAACAATAATATGATAACCACGGGCCAGAAAAGATATAAAATGACCAATGACAGAATGATGAATAAAAAGTAAAAAATTACAGGTTGAAGAGTTCTAGGAATTCATAAGCTGGTTGCAAAAAAAAGGGACTAACATCCAGCACAAAACAATCCTTGCTTGGCTTATTCAGATTATGTTTCAAAACATATGAAATGGTGCAAATAATATTCTGGTGGAGAACAAGTTAAAACATGATAATATAGTTCAAATAGCTTGCATAATGGTTACTATACCAGGGAAAACTACTCTAATTAAATGCCATAAAAAGGTTTCTACAATCAGAAACAAAAATGATCAAAAACGGTGCAAATTTAACTAGAATAAAATGGTAAAAAGCATGCCTGTTGCTTGAAAATGCTAAGCTTACTGCTGGCATAACGAGGTGACAGCACACAATGAACAGAAGAGTGCTTGAAAAACTTCCGAGTTTCTTCATCATGAGTCTGCATCACCCCACTCTGCACATAACCCACTATATGTAATAAGATTCACATAATCCAACCTCAAACAAGCACATTTCTCTTGTATTTTCTTTACTCAATTTCCTGTTTTAGCAAGAACCAGGATTGAAAATGACATGTCAATTATACACAGTAAAAATAATAAGTAAAAACAAACACGCATACCGTTTTGATGAAGAATTTATTATGCGAAGTCTTATCATCCCAAACCAACAACAAAACTCTGACTCCTTCTTCAGATTTATACTTGAGCAAATCTCCCAAACTCAAATCCCCACCATTAGGTAATGGCCTCGTGGGTTCTCTAACCAGCTTCACTTTATCAAAAATTGACCAACCCACTATGTAAACCATATGGTGCGCCTCTAAAATCGCGTGACATATATCTTCCCAGCAACCCTCTTGCTTATACACATTCCCATTATCCAATTCAATCTCCGGTAGCATCGATTTAGGCTTGTGCGCGTCCTGGTATAGCGTAATGGCCCCGCCTTGTCGCACCGGGAAATAACAGTTCTTCACTTCGAAACGGTCTGGATTTGCCGCGATTCCGTAACGGTATAATGGGTTATCTTCACATGGCGTAAATCTCATTTCCATACGAACTGCTGAGTCAGGCTTTGGTGGTTTTCCATTTAAACTTAATATTGGAAACCAATCACTTATCGTTTCTCCAGATTTGATTTTCAGAGCTGGAACGGTTGCAATGCCAATCAAGTCAGCGCCAAACACGTCGTTGTCTTTCACGTAGAACTCGATGTGAGACACTGGGTGAGCCAAGGGGATTTTAAAGTGCTCGTTCCAGACAGGGCTCTGGGAATTTGAAATCACGCGAGTGCGCGCCACCGTAGCGCCGCCCAAGCAAACGGTGACGTACGGATCACTGGTGATTATTGTACGGTGAGACTTGTGTTTTTTAACGCCACAGAACGGTTTTGGAAAACGCTGAAATACAGTGAAGCATTGGTTAAGTCGGGCTGAGAACAAATCCATATTTGGCAACTGCCGAGCTTCAATTATTTTTAAATCCAGATCACCATGAAGATAAACAACTGTATCCGAAGAATTATCCGCCATTCACTTTAAAATTTATTATAAACTGAACGGTAATTAAAAAAAATAAAGAAAAAAAACTGATTAGGAGTGGAATGTGAACAGAAACGTTGGCCGTTACCGGAGAAACCGTAGAGAAAGTTTCCCTAAAAGAAAGAACCGTTGAATATTACGGCGACTTATGTGGTTTCTCCGATGAACCAACGCCGGAAAACCGATGGCGGAAAGGTGCAAGAACGAGAACAAGAGGAGTGCTCGTGGGAAAAGAAAAATGGGCTCGGGTATTGCGATGTATAGACAAAGTTTCAGTGCACGTGGCAGGTTACCAGGTGTACCATGATTTTGATTTACTTATGAATCTGAGAGTCGGGGAAGGATTTACAATTTCCCATGGAAGGTTTGGCCTGTAAACCTTTTACACGTGCTTAATGCATAAATCATAATTTTGCACCCCAAAACTAATTTTATTTAAAGGGTAAAATGATTAGTCTACATGTATAAGAGTCGATGATTATTTAAGTTTCATAGAAACCTTGGTTAGACCCGACGGAAGATATTGGTCACCAGAGTAATAGACTCTATATCTATGTTATTGTAGATAATTTTGTTAGTGAAATTAAGTTTTTGGTAGATAAGTATGATTTATGTATTTAATGGGTGTAAAAGTGTTGTAGTCCAAACACTGGGTGGGAAATGTTACTAGGTGGACTTTGCTTGTAAAGGCAAAATACATAAATAAAGGGCAGGTTTGAAAAGGGAATAAGCTTGGTTCGATTTCATCAACTACTTACGAACGAAGATGACGAAAGTATGCAAGAAAGCTGAGCTCTAATGGAGGCAAAATGCAGAATGTTAATTTGATTGAAAGCTGTCAGTCAATGGCTTGAATGTGACGTGAAGACGTGATGGGTAGCTTTGCTTACACGAGTGGTTGGCTTTATTATTGAAAGCAAATGAAGATTAATGGTGAATGGGTCATTATCCTTTCACATTAAATACAAGACCTACAAGTTTCATCCACAAACTGAGCAAGCAAGATCGAAGGATTGCGTACCTGTGTGATGTGATTTATGGGGCATACATACATACGAGCTGGCATGATTTGAATGAAGTCTATCTACTATTGTTTAACTCGAATTTACAGAGATAATATTATCATGTTCTATTTTTGTTTAATTAATATTTTGTTTTGTTGTTAAAAAATAATTGGAAGGCATGAATGAATGATAGATAGATTGATATTAAAGAAAAAAAATTAATATGTTTGACATTGAATATGTGATCTACTAACTTCACAATTGACCATAAATAACACATTTCGATTATTCAATAATGCATGTTTTTCTTCTTAATTAGGTATTAATATATCATGTAATTAATTAATTTTGTGTAGACAGAGAAAGGATCTCTGATTCCACGTGTTTGTTTCTTATAAAAAAGAGAAAAAGAAGCGTGCATGTGAAGATATGCTTCTTTCTAACTGACATGCAGATGCAGGTGGTGGCTGGTGAAGGAAATTCAACTAAACACCTATGAACTTGTGGAATCTTGTTAATCATGTGATGCCTAACCCAAATCCTATGTCTCTACCCAATATTGATTCGGTCAAAGTGTTGCTTAAGATCTTAAGTAATTTGATCAGGTTAATTTAAGATTTTAAGAATCAGATCAAATTATTATAAATTACGTTAAAATTCAATTCTAATTAAATTAATTAGAACGATTTGACCAATTAATCTAATCAGATTTTCAGAATTCAGACAAGTATATCCCACCATGTTTCAGATTTCAACACAATTATCATAACTACAATTTTAACACATGAAATCATTACACATGTTCAATTATTTAGGTTGTTCCGGGCTTCATGTATAACATATAATGTATGCTATTGAACAATAAAATCATATTATATATAGGATATGCAGTCAACATGTAAAAAACAATATGAAACTAACAGTATTACAGATACACACAAAATAAATAAAAATATTATGATATTAATGTTTATTTTAATAAACATATTGGCTATTTAATTTCAGATATGCGAACACAACGTCTGGTTCAAAGCCATGGTTTTTATATTATATTGATATAGCAGTTGTTTAATTTATATTGTTGGCTTGCTGCGTTTGTTAGGGCTAGGGCTTTTGGGAATTTTTGTTTTAAATTCTGTTTATATGAACCGGAAATAGTTGTTGAACCATGTAAACAAGGAACCGGAAGAGAATCGCCGGTCCAACCACTGTTTAACTCAAAAAATTGATAAAAATGGTTCAATCAATGACAAAATAGATTAATATTATAATAATATTTAATCAAATAAAATTACAATATAATGATATTTGGTGTTTAAACACTTCATGACAAATTAAATAAAAATTAAAACAATATATAACAAAAAAAAAGAATTGTATTCTAACATAACATGATATCGTTTGCCCGATAGCCTGACTTGTCGGTACAACCCGGAGGGAGTCATTCCACAACTTATGGCTACAAGGCTTTGGTTGAACCAAAACCAATTCCTCTGATTGTTTGGGTTTTAAAACACTATTTCGCATCGGGTCAATCCAATCAGGCTAAATTGCATTTACACGTCAACTCAGACCAACATTTCATTAAACCATAAAATTTCATTGTTATTCTACTTTAATCACAAACATTTCATTCCCACTGTGTCTTTCACAAGACTGATTCGTTCATACAAATTTTGATCTCTATGCAATGATCCATGACTATCATTTCCATCAAATTTCATATTTAACAAGTTGTAAATACAAAAACATTGCATGCCAGACCACATCTTTTTAGCCTATATAAATAATACAAAAACACAGAATTGTCAAAATGGGGTGGAGTGCTTCCAGAATTAGACTCCAGCATTTTGAGAAATCCCTGGCTGCAGAAATCTTAGTCTGATAACTTAAATGCTACGTAAAAATCTCTACTTCTCTTTTATATGCTGGCCTCACTGTAAGATTTAGAATATAATGAGGCCCAGCAGGAAGAGCACATCCCTGCCACTAGGCCAGAGCATCAGTGTTGCAGCCGCTGACTCTCTCAAGTGGGATTCGAGGAGCTGCCCTTATCATGATACTCTGAATGAAGGCTATCATCTGCACAAAATTTTCCAGATATGCATGTAAGCATGGTTCCCAAAATCGGGAATTGCAATTGGACCGTGGTTGAATTGTTGAAAGCTCCCCAGTTCACTGTTTACCCCAATCAAACCCCAAGAACTTGGTTCTCAGCTTTAGCAGAAAGTGGAGAACCACCAGCAGACATGGAAGATAAAAACTTTTACAATATCTGATTATATTAATAGAGCGTGCGCACCATCAAGTCAAATTTTTTTTATATTAAAGTAATTCAGATTATATATTTAATGATGAATTATCAAAATTGTTTTGATTATTATTTTAAATAATTATTTAAGTAAAGGGCAATCAACAAAATTTTCAATAGAGAGTAAAAAGCTTATTACCGAAACAAATCCAGTGCACATAATACTGAAACCAGGGAAATTGAAGGGTGCTCGTTCAGAGAGGAATAGAGCTGAAAGAAAAGTATGAATGCATTAGTCTGAATTTAAATTAAGCCTTGAATTTACACAATGATGAATCTGTATTCACCTGTTAGGGGGGAGAAAGCTAAGGGAGAGATAATACCAGCCAATGAACATATGCCCGAAATGCAGCCTTGAGCCTTCCCCTGAATTAAAAAAATTACAATAAAAAGACTAGTTTAACATGGCAAACAGATTGATCAAAATCCTCCTAAATCAAACTCATGAAAATGACACTAAATAGATGATTAGTCATACAAATTGTACACAAGGGTTAACCATGTTATCTACTTGTAGGTCTACTCATAATGTGGGTTAAAGTCCTTTTCATTTGACAATAGTAGAAAGGGTGGGACTTGACATATTCAACCATTCTCATGATCTTCAAATCTGCCAAACTCAGTTTCCTATATTTATAGGATTATATTCCCATTCAATCACATATAATTATGAGAAAGTAATCACTTCCTTTAAAATCAGAATTATCCATGGAATTGGAGTATAAAAGGGACTTGACATTGACAACGCCAATTTTAACACACACATTGTTACATTGCTAAATCATAAAACATAACGGTGAATGTAGACTTTCAAGTAACAGTCTGAACCATTTTAAAATCAACTCTTGCTCATTACCGATTTCTTATTTGCTTGCACTGACTCAGTCTGTTATGAATATATTCATTTCAAGTCTAATGTTGATCAAGAAATGCTCATGCAGTGCAAAAAAAGGCTAACATAAATACCTGCTCACAGGGCCCAACTTGTTTAGATACAATGGTCCGCATCTGCACATTAAAAAAGGACTCAAAGTTCAATTCTGAATCCAAAGTTTGTGATGACAAATGCAGTGAGGAACTTACGCATGGCTGTGAGAATACAAACAAAACAGAGAATACAGCAGCTGCATAAGGAACCTGTCATATTCAAAATGTTAACAATGAATGATAATCAGTAAGATGTAGCTGAAGTTATCTAGAGTTTAATACTAAAATCGTAGGAGATGACAACCAAGGGAGGTACTGAATTATCACTTTTTTTTGTATTTGAGGGGTCCGGACTTTGTTTTTTCCTATTGAAGCAACTGAATTTTCTAATTTTCTTATTAAAGAAACTAAATTTGTATTTGTACAAACAAAAACATGTCTGACCTTTAAAGTTATTACAAATTAATAACATGAAATATTGTATACATTTTGAAATGACTACTGGGATAATACTTGCCGGACGTGGAGAATTTTAAAATTAATGTGGACAATTACAACCCACAAAATTTCTAAATTAACTTAGCTTCCCAAATTTATCTAAACAAAAAACTACAAAATCCACCCAAACCTACTCAAAATAAGCAAAACCTAATCAAAATTAATTTATTGTTTTGTATTTGAAATATAATAGAGAAGTTGTAAAAAAGACATAATGCTCAAGTCATCACATAAAATGTCTACGTTAATAAACAAAAATGACCACATCAACTTTTCTAACAGAAAAAAATGTCATGTCATTTATATTTAAAGTCATTGAAAGTCAGGTGATAATTCAGTACAGTCAATAGAATATAATAAAAATTTAATCCATTTAATAGAAAATCTAGAAACTATATCCCTATAATAGAAAAAAAAAAAAAAGATAATTAGATATCTCTAAGCGTTGTTAGCTCAAATCAAAACAATATAATTAGTAATTATCAATATTTTGTGAAAAAGAACTTAAAACAGACAGTCCAGAGAATTGAGAAACTTGTGATTGTCAGTGAAGTAGCAAAGGAAAAGTACCCAGCTGGACCACGCAACACTGTAAAGAAACATCTGCATTCAAACCGATAAATTGTCAAACAGGGAAGTTTTAAGTGTTATAAATACATTTTTCTGCAAGTGAGAAGGCGGCAAGCTACACACATGAGCACAGTTAAATAGGAGTCCGATAGAAAGCAGTCTCTCCTCTCCTAGAACAGGAGCCAATATGGGCATCAGAAGTAGCTGCAAAAATGTTTCACTTCTCAGATCCACAAATAGAAGAACAATAATCCAAAGGATCAGCAATCATGATCGGTGCTAATCAATGCAAGGAAAACCTGAGATATAGCCCCTGCAATCCCTGAAATCACCATTAAGTCAGCAAACTGATTCTTGTTGAAGTGAAACTTGGCCTTTAGGTAATACTGCACAGAAAACATTAAAATCAAATCCATCCCCATACATGTCATTATGTGCATAACACACAGCACTTGACAACTTGCTAATTAGGGGTGGATTTGCCCGAAAACACTGTTTACCCCCTTGGCAAACATAGTTCAGTCTAGTATAAACCCAACTCATTTTCATTTGTTTGGCAAAGTAAATGTACCAGCGTTGAAGCATGGAGACCAAGATCGGCAAGATTACTGAAAAATGCTACCACCGCAGCCTGTGAAAATATTGTGCTGGAAATTCGATATGTGACGTCAGTAACTAGCAAATCGAAATTATCAATATCAAAATGTAAGCATTTTCAATTGACCTGCTCTTCAACAAGAAGACCGCATCCTGAATAGAAGGGAGTCCTTGAAATAGTTGAACTTTGTTAGTTGAATCTTTCTCTTCCACTGGACAACTAATGGCTGCTTTCCCCTTTGAGAGTATCGGAGTCTTAAGACGTTCATGATCACTCCTGATTGAATCCGGGAGGAGAATCCTCATATACAATGCAGCTACAATAGCTACTGATGTAGCAACCTGATAAAGCAAATCGAATTCAACAGATTCATGCTATGAAATTAACAAAAGAAAGAAAGATCAGAGAGTGAAAAATACCTGGAAAGTTGAGGAAGTGGTGAGGAAACGAGTGGATATGTTTCCACAGACGAAAGCACAAGATCCAATCCCTGCTAATATTCCAAACACAGAAGCTCGTCGCCCTTCTGGAACATTGTCCGCCTGAAAATTAAAAAAAAAAAAAAACGTTGTGTTTCGGCAAATAAAATCCTCACGGGCCTATTGCAATTGAATATATCTGGTCTAAGCGTGAATTCCA
Source organism: Mangifera indica (assembly GCF_011075055.1). Classification (NCBI taxonomy): domain Eukaryota; kingdom Viridiplantae; phylum Streptophyta; class Magnoliopsida; order Sapindales; family Anacardiaceae; genus Mangifera; species Mangifera indica. The sequence continues at coordinate 395,619 of NC_058147.1, read as the reverse complement.
GCCGAGCAGTATCGACCTCCATTATAGTTCGAATTTGTAAACATGGGTCGAGTTAGAGCTATTCAGTTCCATAGATTCGCAAACAGCCGGTGTATACGGATAAAATGACCAGCGTTATGACGTGTGAAGCCCAAAATGACATCCTTTTTCTAAGTAACTTGATCAAAATGAGTTAAATTAGGTCAACTTGACCTTGGATCAAAGTTACAATAGCTTATTGGAACTCATTCGAGTTAGTATATAGTATCATCAGATAATCATTAGGAGATAAACAATATCATGAAAATAGTAAACAGTATTATTGATTTGATAAATATATAAATCAATTTTACATCAAATTATTCAATTAATTATATTATTTTAAATTTATCAAGTTTGGCTTAACTCATTTCTATAATACCAAACTCAAGCATCACCAATCATATTAAACTCAAACTCAAACTCGTATCATTCAAAACTCATCAAATTCAACCGTAATTTAAACTCACATTAATTCAAGGCCAAACAACTATTTCCCACCCAAGGTATGCTGTAATGACAAGTTTCCACCCTTTAACTTGGAAACACCAAACACTCACCCATGGTCGGTTAGATTTAACAAAACCCTAATGATGATAAGGGTAAAATCGTTATTTTCTCTAGAATATTAAAAATAAACTAAAATAGAATATATTTTACCCCCCTAAACTTTAAAAACTAAAATTCCCCCCAGCCTAAGTTTTAAAAAATCACAGTTTCACCCTCCCGAAGCATTGCCGAAGGTCTCCGGCTCCATTGCTGACGGTCTCTCCCTCCCGAAGTATCCTCACCTTTCGGAGATCTCTTTCCTCCCATTTGGACTTCCAATCGGAGTCGGAGAAACTGTGGAAGACGAAAAACTTCGTCGGGGAAGACGAAGTTCTTCGTCTTCCCAGTCGTCGTCATCGTCTGGGAAGACGACGTCTTCCCAGAAGAAGACAAGACGACGAGACGACTCGTCGTCCTCTGGGAAGACGATTTCTCTTCCCAGACGGCTTCTCTCTGCATCGAATGCGTTGAGGTCGAGTTAAGAGGGGTCGTCGGTGGAAGAGAAACCGTTGGGAGGGGAAGACGGTCGGTGATGGCACCAGAGAAAGCAACAGAGAAGGGTTTGGAAATAAACCTTAGGGGGGAAAATGCAATCTTTTCAAACTTAGCTTAGGGAAAAAATGTTAGTTTTTAAACTTTTAGAGGGAAAAATGAGATTAAATTTACCACCGTTAGAGTTTTGTTAAATCTAACCAGCTATGAGTGGGTGTTTGGTGTTTCCATAGTTAAAGGGTAGAAACTTGTTATTACAGCATACCTTGGGTGGGAAATAGTCGTTTGGCCTTAATTCAAATACACTCTTATTTAGTCTCTTCTCAGGGTTATTGACCACGTTAGGAAACCTAACACCCTAAGAGCGATGCAATAGTTACCAAATATAATAAGCGAGTTGAAAAATTACCACATAAGCAAGGGAAAGGCAATGTACGCTTCCTTCACAAACCATGGCAGTGAGAGTCCTGAGAATGTAGTACGCATAGAAGAAGCCCGTCGTCCTGCTGTATGCCAATATGGCTATAAACAAAATGCCACTGTCAAATTATAAGAAACAAAGAATAATATCTGTAGAGTGAAATAGGGTTGCAGTTTGCATAAGAACCTAATGGAAAAATGGTGAGACAGAATGGAACCGTGAGCAAAGCTTTCCTTCCATATTTGTCAGAGAGATTTCCCACCAAAGGCATCATCACAAGAGTTCCCACTCCAGTAATCTACATTTACAAATGCAAAATGAAATGAATAAGAAAATGTGATTGTGTAAATTAAGGGGTGTGCAAAAAACCAAACTGAAATCGTAACTATCAGGTATTTGACTGTCGGTTTTGTTTCCTATCTGAAACTGGCTTCTCCTGAGTAAGTTTTGGTTCCAATAGGGGAGATGAACTAATTTGTTTGGATTCTAATGCCAGTTCCACCCCTACAGATATCTGACCCAGATTTTTTTTTTTTTTCATAAGCAAGTGCATCTTTTTCACGCTTCCATACAAGGTACAACATGCATGATTTACTTTGTTATGCAAGCTCTGTAAGTGATTAAATTCAATATAACAAAAAAAAATTGTTGTCATTAAACACATAGAGCCATCTACATATAATATCTATGTCAATATCAATGCCCATAAATAAAAGAATAGTGTGACACTTAATAACTAATATTTGATTCGACCTAAAGTAAATCCAAAAAATGTCAAACTCAAGATCATTTTAAATTTAAAAGAGTCACGTCATATTTAAAAATTGAAACTCAATTATGAAAACAATTGTAATTATTAACTTAAACTCAAATTGTTTAATTGAAATTCGAGTAGTTTAGATTAAATCCAACCCTACCAATAATCCTTTTAATGTATTCCCAAAGCTAACACTAGACAACCAAAGTGGGATCTGGCCTATAGTGGAAATAGTGGTGGCTTTAGTTTTATATAGAGGTTTGTGTATAGCGTACGCGGACGGCCAACAACAAAGTATAAACTTATTTTAGAATGGCGATAGAATTAACCGGAGCAAAGAGGAAAGAAGACGAATAAACGGTGTTAATAACAAAGCGTGAAAGTCTGGGCTTTGACATAAATGGGAAATATTCTTTGCTTATCTTGTAAGCTGTTGGGGTGGAGAATGCAATAGCTAGCTATGGTGAAAATTTCAAAAGCAACTTTGTATTTCACAACATAAGACGACGGAGCTGTAAATAAAAGCACCGAGTCATAATAATATTGGTTATGTGACGACCAAGAGAGGAAGTTCACTAGCCTTGGAGCTTTCCTTCGGCCTTTTGTAATTTGTCCGCATATACCAAAAAGCATGACAAGGGAAACTCAACGGAAATTTCATATGAAGAGTTGAGATATATTATTTATTGTTGCCTTCGGTGGGGGTTGTCTATTTGAACTTTGTCGTTTATGTAAGGTCCAAGATCAATTCTTTCATCTAACCAGTTATATCCTTAAAAATGTCTAATAAAAAATAAATAAATAAATTTATATTGATACAAAACCCACCCCTATTTATATTTGATATAAGATTTTTATATCACAATTTTTAATTAAAGGACTAAAAATTGAGACAAAGCCATAGATAAAATTTGTGAGTTATAGTTTGAATAATAATAAAATATTAGAGTTAATAAAGAAATAACAAACGTAAAAAGGATAATAAAAACTTTAATATTTTTTATAAATATTTTAAATAATGCTATAAAAGTAATCAAGAAGGTCACGTGACTTTGACCACCACCTCTTCTTCCACCACTATTTGAATAAAGTATTTGATATTATTTTTACAAATAATATTATTATAGATGTTATTATATCAGTCTGTACATAATAGAGTATTTAAAGTTATGAAATATTACGTTTAAAAGACAAGAAAAGTGATGTTAAATTTATATGGACTAAAAATCCTGTGTCCTTGGCATGAACATATACCTATGTTTTGCAACAAGTTTAATATTTTGTATCTTTATCTCCTCTATTTAATTATTTATCATCATTAATTGAAGATTAATTCAGACGTAATGAAGTATATATATAATAATCAAAATTTCAGCTGCGCCATACCAGTGAAGCCATAAACTAATTTAATTAAGTTCGTGAATCATGCATGAAGCTTCGTTCCAGGAGAAACGAAAAAATGATGAACAGATAAATAAAGCGGAAAACTAGAACGCAAAACAGGGCAAAAACTTTAAATGGGCGAAGAGAAAGATTTAGATACCGCTTGTTGAAATCCGGTGAGGTAAATGGCTAATGAACATTCATCTCTTCCAGGACAAAGCGCGGTCATTGTGACGTCGGTGATGGCGGGGATCACCATGAACGTGGAGAAGTGATGCAGAAAAATGGTCATGAAAAGGTGGCTCAACCCGAATGTCTTCTCCATGTTTCTCTGACTACCTACCTTAATATCACTAAAAGCAAGAAAGACTGGCTATTTAAGGAACAAGTAAAGTGTATGCTTGCCACTGTTATGCGATGTCGCTCTCGTGGTAATTGTGTTGCTAGCACTCTGTAAAAAGCGACACAGCAGGTGACGGGTAGAGAGTGATTAGCCAATTGGATTTAAATCGAATTTAACCTAAATATGGATTGACTTGAATTTGATTCAAACCTTAAATAGGTATTCAAGTTTAAGTTTAAATTGATTTGAATTAATAGGAGACATCAAAAATTGTTGACAGAATATATATTAATCAAATCGATACTAATTTGGTTAAATTTGAGCATTCTATTCCACCCCTTTGGCTAACTAGACCCCAAAATGGTCTCAAAAGAATTTGAAAGTCTTCCTCAGCTTATGCATCCGGCCAATCCAATCAATTGAAAGCTTCAAAGGTGAAAATAAAGAACAATAAAGAAAAAAAAAAGAAGTGAGAAAAATATTAAAGGATGCGTAGCTTGTAAGTTCATCAAGGATTCAGCCTCAAAGTTCAAAATCCGGGGCCCTTTGGACGCGTGCACTATGCACTACGCATTGAAACGTACAAGATTCATTTAGGCCGCAATCAAACACCTAATTAGCCGAAGCAAACTATAGTTAATTAGCAATCTCACTTTCATTGCGACTGTTTTGGCTGGGACCCACGAGCAGCAGCATTTTTATTCAGTTTTTCTTCAGGTGCTTTAGACAAACAGTATCTAGGCATTTTTTTTTATATATCCCTTTTGACAAAGAGCATTTGATACAACCGGAGTACCCAGGCATTGCGTTTTTATATATCCAAGCCAAGTTTGGAGTCGGTTTAAGTTTAAATCAAATTCATAATATTTAATTTTAATTAATATACAATATCATCTAAGAACTGATAATAGAATAACTAATATCATTAAAGCTGAATATGAAGTTTATTTTTGCTATTAAAAATGGGTGCAAACCAAATCGAATTGAATCTAAATAATTATTAACTCGAATTTAAAATGATTAATTTGAACTCAACTCACTTGAACTAACAATGAGTTTGCGGGAGAAGTTGGTTCTTGAGAAGAAGAAGGGCGTAAAAAATAGAAGAAGAAAAATCATCCAAAAAAAACATTTAAAAAAATAAAAATTATCGTAAATGATGAATATATTGACTTTTTAATAATTTGGCAGAATCAAGTTGACTTGTCTTGATCTTAAGTTGAGGTTGCTACCCCTATTTCGGCTCAATTCGTTCAAATTAAACACTGAATTGAGTCTAAGTTGATTTAACTCATACTAAGCCTTATTTCCCACTGGGTTAGAATGAATCCAACCTAATTTCATTGAGTCCATTTTTGCCATTCGGATTAGTTTGAACCCAAACCCAATTTCGAAACAAAGAGGACAATGTATCGCAAATATGGGTATTCATTGTACAGCAAATAGAGAGACTTACCTCTCAGGCCCAGCTCTGTAAACCATTAAACAGAAAATATGAATAATAGCCGGCCATATATGACCAAAGAACAATGCCATGGACCTACATCACTTATCTCCATGATGCCCAAAAAATTATTCTTAGGGGGTTGAGTCGAGCTAAGTCTAGGACCAGTCTAAGTTTGAATCGAAGTGATAATACATAGCCGATAGGATAAACACTATCACTAATAAAACAAACAATATTATCAAATAAATGAACTAAGTTTTAATCTACGTAAATTCTCATACATTTTATTAAGTAAATCTGTTAAAGTCAAAAAGAACAGTATAAGAAGAGGAAATTGTTATTTCTCAAACGTCTGGATCAATGGCTAGAGGTTTAGTCCAGCAAAGTCTGGGGTAGCTAGTTGGGCTTGTAAAACATTTAATTACCAAAGTAAATTCACCCATGTAAGCATGTAACCAACAAACATACCTAATCGGTGGAGCTCTGAAAAAATTATCTAGTGGCCCAACCTTACTCAATCCTATGAGATTGACTCTTGTTCTTATCCCTGAATGCAACAAGAGTCTGATATTTCCTGTTACAATGACAGCTATGAAATCCATGCGTTATTTGGGGTCTTCAGTGGGTCGCAAGGATGATCAAAATCTATAGGTTCTTGGTGGTCATGTCAGCCTCATTCATATTTGGAGTTTAGCTTGTGCATGGCCATGAGTAGAAGGGCCAAGTCATTTGACTCCCTTTTCTTAATAATGGTAGTTCTATGATAGTTATCTCTCTCCTCTATGAATCTTTTTTCTCTTCGTATTGAGAGATTCAATTTTAGTTGAGATTTATAGACAGTTTAAATTCAGTTTAAATTCATATATAATTCTTAGTTAGAATTAATGTATAATATTATTAAAATATTATTGATAAGATAAATAATATCGTCAAATGAATGAACAATATTACTAAAGAAAAATGAGTTGCTAAGTTGAAATTTCAACTTAAATTTGATTTAACTTAAATATACCCTTATCCTCATGTAAAGTTCAAAGAAAAAAAAAATTGTTATCTTATAGATCAATTACTATTCTAGGAATAGATTCTATCAAAGTTACCTATGTTTAGATCAATATTTAACTTAAATAAGTTGAGTTCTAGTTTAAATAAATTTTTGTTTGAACTCAATTCAACTCTAATTCTCTCGCTACATTTGTGTTGTTGCCCTAAAATACTAATTCACTAATGATTATACTTTTTTAACAATTTAAACAAACTAAATTTAATTTTAAATTAATTATTTTAGATTCAAATCAAAGTAAAATTGATTTTTGTTTGGATTCAATTTAATTCGAATCTATTCTAATTAATTTATAATTAACAGCGTTATGGGCTCAATAAGAATCACATCCCCATTTTTTTTTTTTAAAAGGTATTCACGTATGAAAAATAATGATTCTCAATTGTATAAGACATTTTTCACCTTGGAAAACATCCCAACTTTTTAAAGACTAAGTGGCCCTATAGAGATTTTTTTTTAATTGAAAAATTCATTTTTTTTTTCCATGGGGCTAAAGAATAAATGGGGAAATGGACCGGGGATTTCATTTATTTATGAAAAGAAGATGAAGATGGGATATTCCTGACCACTTTTCATGTCATAAAGGAAAATAAAGATGAAAGATGTTCACATTTCACAGATCGAAAGGCAAAACAGAGTATCTTTTGGACTGTCTTTTTAATTTTTCCAGGAAAATGAAGTACAGCAAAGCGAAAGAAGCTTTATTATTAAGGTTCCATGAGAGTGGTAAGCCAACGCAACACAACACAACTCAAACCCATCTGAAAGGCAAACTGTTTACCTGAAAACTGTTTGCTACCTAGCTGCTACTGGTTTGAACAAAGTAACTGGATAGAAGTTTGAGTTAGGCTTGAATATGAAAGGGGAAGCTTGTGTCTGAGTCAATTTAAATAATAAACAGTAATATCCAACAAGATGTCTAATTGTTTGATGAGAAAAAGAAAAAAGATATATAGAATAAGAGGAATTATCCGTCGAGAAGTAGTCATGAAGAAATCCAAATGATTAAATCATCAATGTCTTATGTACAAGTTGGGAGTTGGGATAATAAAGATAGCCACCGCCGGCTAACTTTGAACGGAGTAGTACAAAATTGTTTCATATATTGTCCATTTGCAACTACTGTTGTATGTCTGCGGGGCAGTTCGACAAGACAAACCTGTAAATTTTAGAAGCAAGTCACTGTAATAAATTAACAATGTACAATTACAACATAAGCATAGCTAAGTTGTTTAACAAAGGGAGAATCGAACAATGGATTCTTCCCACCACAGACTCAGGGCCACAGCCATAGTTTCTCAAGCTGGAGTGGATTTAACTCAATTAAATGAGATAGAAAGATGAACTCAAACTTGGCCCAAATTTAAAAACTTAAACTTTGGGTTGCTTGAATTGTGGATGAGGTTGCGTGAGAAATTGCTTAAAAGAAAAAAAATTATCAAAAAAATTGAGGAAGAAAAATTACTCAAAAAGGATAAATATGTCAATAAGTTTTCAAAAATTTGTTAGATTTAAGTTTAATTGGCTTAAACTTAAATTGGGGTTACCCAACTTAAGTTTGAATTATTTAAGTTGAATATCAAGTCTACATCAAGACATTTGACTTAACTCTTTTCTTTGAAGGAGAGAAATGTTAAGTGTTTTGTTATTATGACTCTTGTAATACCATTTTACCACTTAATTTTAGAATCTGAACATTTAATTAAGATCTAATGGTTAATGATTAAGGTCAAGTTTTAAATTGATATTAGCCATTAAAATAAATCAATCAAGGGTAGAACCAAAAAACTGTGCTAATTTGTTATTTAATGGTTAGATCAATTCAATTAAATCATTAAGTTCAAGATTTTACAATCGGTTAAACTCGAACAATTGTAAGATATGAGATACTCCTCCCCATCCCCATTCCATTTACTTTATTGTCTTAAGTTATATTTAAATCTGTTTTAACATAAAACAAAATTCATAAGTATGTTTAATTAAATATTTGTTATAATATTAGATTCAATCAGTTCATTTGTTCAATCAAATTTGACCCAAATCTACCACTTGAGCTGTTCAGAACCGGGTTCGGGCATTAACTATGTCTGTCAAGCATGTGAGAAAAAATATTGGAGCGATATTAACAGATTCTTGCAGAAAATGAATGAATGCAATTGAACATTAGATCTGTGCCTTCAGTTTAGTTCATTTTCTAACAAAATATCCCACAGAGAAAGAATCACATGTAATGAATCCTACAGACTTCGGTATGGTCTTAAAAGTTTTGTGCCAAGAGATCAGAATGTCAAAAGTGAGATACGTATCACACGTTATGGATTTCGACAAATCAGAATCCAAAAAATCTTGTGGCAAGAACAAATCATGAAATCATCTTTCAAGCATATTATCCATAAGATTTGAATTAAATTGGGCTCAAATATTCCAATTTCTATTTGAATTTTAAGTGATTAATTTAAGTTCAAACATCAATTTTTTTGGATTAGTTAGAGTAGATGATGTTAAAACTAAAAACGTCAAAATATATAATGTTATGTTGAAATTCGAGCCATACTTGTGCTGAGAAAGAGGGTTTAATTGTAAATGTACATCCTTGTGCTGGGTTCCACGTGCTCGTGGTATAAAGCAACTTGTCACGGTCAAAGCGCGTGGTTTTTTTCCAGTCTACTTAAACCCCTACACGTTCTCTCTTCCTGTTTCACTGATCACTTTAATGGACTCTCTTGCTCTCTTCTTTACTGGGGCTCTCCTAGCCGGTGGTCTCTTCTGGTTTGTTTGTATTTTAGGCCCTGCTGAACAAAAGGGCAAACGAGCTGTCGATCTATCGGGTGGTTCAATCTCGGCCGAGAAAGTCCAAGACAATTACAAGCAATACTGGTCTTTCTTCCGCCGCCCCAAAGAGATCGAGACCGCCGATAAAGTTCCAGATTTCGTGGATACTTTTTATAACTTAGTTACAGACATTTACGAATGGGGATGGGGCCAGTCCTTTCATTTCTCTCCTTCAATCCCTGGTAAGTCCCATCGTGATGCCACGCGCCTCCACGAAGAGATGGCCGTCGATCTCATCGATGTCAACCCTGGACAGCGTATTCTGGACGTCGGATGCGGCGTTGGTGGGCCAATGCGTGCCATCGCCGCCCACTCGCGGGCTAAAGTTGTGGGCATCACAATCAATGACTACCAGGTGAATCGCGCTCGTTTGCATAACAAGAAAGCGGGTTTAGATTCGCTTTGTGAGGTTGTTTGTGGGAATTTTCTTGAGATGCCGTTCTCTGACAACAGCTTCGACGGCGCGTACTCCATCGAAGCTACATGTCACGCGCCGAAGCTTGAAGATGTATATGCGGAGGTGTTTAGGGTTTTGAAGCCTGGATCTCTCTACGTCTCCTACGAGTGGGTTACAACTGACAAATACAGAGGAGACAACCCTGAACACGTTGAGATCATTCAAGGAATTGAGAGAGGAGACGCTTTGCCTGGACTTAGAAGCTACGCTGACATTGCCCGGACGGCTAAAAAAGTTGGGTTTGAAGTGGTGAAGGAGAATGATCTGGCTAAACCACCTGCTCAGCCATGGTGGACCAGACTGAAGATGGGCAGGATCGCTTACTGGAGGAATCACATTCTGGTTACGGTACTCGCCGCTTTGGGGATTGCACCAAAGGGAACCGTTGATGTTCATGAGATGCTTTTCAAGACAGCTGACTATTTAACCAAAGGTGGCGAAACCGGAATTTTCACTCCGATGCACATGATTCTCCTCAGAAAGCCTGAGGCTCCCAAATCTTGATCGTAGCCAAATGTTCTGAGGTGTGTTTTGGAGCATCTCTTAGTTGTTTTTACCTAATTTTTTTCTAGGGTTTTGTTTTTCCTGTTAATTTACTTAAAATCATCACCATGTATCCCTTTCTTTCTAAAATTGATTTAAATTCTGTTGTTGGATTTTAATCTTAAAATGATGTGACATGGTAAGGGAGAGGTCTCTTTATGACTTCTTGACTTCAATACTTTTTTTTCAAAACAGTTGGATTATGGATTTAGAGTGTTGTGTTTGAACAGTTAGAGTGGAGTTGCAGGATCTGTGATTGTTGAGGAACGGCATTAAGCTGTGAACAGGATGAAGAACCCATTAAAAAGGGAAATAAAAGCTGGTTTTATCTAAAGAATCTCCTTCTGGGATTTTCCGTCAAGCTAAAAATAAACGGTGTAGATCTATGATCTATTAGGGTGGGATTCTTGGAAGTATGTGCAGGTGAGAAAGGGGGGAAAGTTGGTTGTGAGGAGAAGAAGAGTGTAGTACTAGTATATGACACAGACGCACATGGAGCGTTTAGGCCTTTATGTGAAATGCTTAGGTGGCGACCACTGGGTACAGAGTTATATTTATGAAGTCAATAAATAAATATCCCGCCAAATCTTTTCAGCTTTTGTGATTTTTGTCATATTATGCTGTGGTTTTTAGGCCTTGAAGGGCTAGATATTGGAGGGACATGTGGACCATTTCTTACTTTGGATCTTACGAGATTGTTTCTTCCTTGTGTCCTGTTACTAAGGCTCTCAATCTCTTGCAGTTGGACAGTTTTTCAAACTTGAAATCTAAGTTTAGATTGAGTGAGCCGAGTTTGAGTGAATTTGAATAATGTTTCTGAGTTAAGTTTGAGTCTTAGTTTGTATTTTGAACTAACTCTTTTAGATTCAAAATGATTTTGAATTCGGTTTTGTTTGGGTTAGGTCTGGATAAAATCAGCATGGCTTGGACGCAATTGTGTCATTTTCTGGTTCTTAAGATTAAGCCTTGATATTTTATCAAGAATCTGTTTCAACTTTCTATTATAATATACTTTTCTAGCTGTCATCAATTGTCATTGTCAGATTGCGATTCCGTCCAAATTGTCATTATAATTGGAATATTGTTTAAGTTTTTTAATTAGATTGTATCCATCAGTAAAAGGGTTTCGCTTTAGATTTTAGATTTTTTGGATAAAAAGTATTCTGAAGTTTGTCAATATTGAATGGATCTTCTGTATCAGTGATTGCTGCACATGGCCTTGAATTTGCATATTATAGACACTGAATATTAAGGCAGGTGGGAGAAGAGGCTCTGTTGAATTTAAGACAGTGAAGAGAAATAGACGAAGGGTAATCCTTAGTTTTAAAACTGATATTTGAAACTGGCACGGTAGTTGTTCTCAACTTTCGATCAGGTTATGGCTGGGAAGTGTTAAAGAGTATAGTGGAATTATTGGTTTCAGGTGACCTGCACAACGAGTGTAATGAAATTGAGAAATATAGGATTTTGGCTCTTTTATGAATTGGGAAGGAATCACCATCTGCAATGACATTAGTTAGAAATGCAAATTATCATGTTTCGGATTTGTTATCATAAATTTGCTTTAAATCCTAAAGGAAGACAGAGCTGTAAATGCCACAGTTAGGGTTGGATTTGATCTGTTTAGGGGCGAATTCGATTTGGGTTTGAGTAGGATTGAGTCTATAGTTTATCTTTAACAAATCACTTTGAGTTGGAGCTTAAACTTTGTAGTCTGGTTCAGATTGATTCATTTGTTCATCTTTTTAATAATATTGTTCATTCCGACAACACCCTTCAGTGATACTATGCACTAACTTGAGCAAGCTTGATGCAAGTATTATGGTTTCGATCTGAGCTTGAGTCGGTCTTAGACTCATCTCAATTCATATGAAATCCACCCTTAATCCTACCTGCACTTGAATAAGGTTAAATTTGAGGTTAGTTAAAACACGGAAATATTAGCTTGAAATCAACAAGTTAAAATTTAAATTTGGTTCAAAAATAATTTTTTTTATTCGGTTTGAGTATGTTCAAACTTCAAATTTCAAATTTATTTGAACTTGGCACGTTATATAAAAACAAACCCAATCTTGTTTTCAAATTCATTTGGTTCAACTTAAACTCAAATTGGAGACTGTAGTTCAGTTATAATACAATCGTGTTAGGATATTAGCCCGTTTGCCCCTTATAATGCATGATTCGATCCCAATTTGGGCTTTTTTGTCTTACAAACAATTTTCGTCTCCAGGCCCAACACAAATCACACATATTCTCTGCAAATAATAATGGAAAAGAAAAATAAAAGAGACATAGTGGGCTACATAATAAATATTTTTTTTTTCCTGTGAAGATATTCAAATAATACCGGTAACATAATGCACAAACCAAACGAGTGGACGCCACTACTGATTATTGAGATTATGTTGATAAATACTTAGCATATCTGCATTCCGCCCTGTTTCTCTCTGAAGCCCTATCCTTTCCCAGTAGTAAAATCTCCTTCATTACACTGGCACCCGGGACTGAAAAAACTGCCAGTGATGAAAGAGTACATCCACAGCATAGAAGAATTTGATGAAGCCTTAAAAAGAGGCCAATAGCAAGCTCAATGTAGTAGAATAAGATGCTGGTCACAGTGCCAAAAGCCGTAAACTGTACCCTTTTATGGTTGATCTTGGCAAGCAATGCGGCTGTAGAGAAAACTAGAGAACTTTGTAAAAGAGACAAGATAGTCAAAGTTCCACACTTCAACTTTTATAAAAATGTAGAGAAAATTCACGAAGAAGAAGAATATTGGCCCGGATCAGCGTGTAATCATTCAGCTGTGGTACAATTGCATTGCAGGGAAGATGTTGAGAAGATAATCGAAGAGCACAAGGAGGATCACGATAAGCTGCTTGTTCTTGATGTGAGGTTGAAGCATTATGGACCGTGCGTCAAAGTAATGGTTCTAAAGTTGTACTCTTTCACATGCTAGCTTTTAGGGCGTGGATATTTGTAACTAGAGATCCCAATACAAGAAGATTTACAAACATTCCTTGAGAAAAAAAAAAAAGAAAAAAAAGAAGATTTACAAACATTCAAATTTAGTATTGAAATATTGTTCATTGTCAACACAATTTCATACCTACAGAGATCTAGCTTTTTCTTTATCAAAAGTTAAAAAAATGATGAATAATGTATACCAGCGAATCAACTCAAGATAAAAGTTGTTTTACTGCCTAAAGGCCATTCACCCTGCAACTTTTGTTTAAACAAATAACGCGGCAGCGCCTTATTTTCTCTCTCCTGTTTGAGATGGATTCAATCTTAGAGGTAGATTCGAGCTGAGGTTTCATTCCATATTCATCTCAAACAAGTTAAACTTTAGCTAAAGCAATTTTTTGCTTGTCGACCTTGACCTCGACTTGAAATTGACGTCAATGTAAGAACTCGTTTTATTGATGAACTATTTCCTTCTTTGATGACTTTGTTTTTATTTGGTGTTATTGTTCACCTTGCTAATATTATTATTCACCAATTCGAACAAATTTGATTTGGCTTAATCCACTCCTGTCTCCAGCAATATAGCCATACCCCTCCTGGCCCTCCAAGAAACTTTTAAATTGATGACATAAACCCATTTTTCTTTTGGGATACATAAATTAAAGCAAATGACTTTGTCTGACAAAGAAGCCATTTTAGTTTTTGTGCTTTAAGATTCATATTGGAATTGCTCTGCTTACCTAACAAGAAAATTATATAATTTACCTGATGCCATTTTAGTTTTTGTGCTTTAAGATTCATATTGGAATTGCTCTGCTTACCTAACAAGAAAATTATATAATTTACCTGATGAATTGACAAGTTCTATTTGATTTTGGCAGTTTTGATGTTAAAAATCTCACAGCTTGCCATGTACAAATCGATGCAACATTAATAATGGTGTGTTTGTGAGGATAATGTTAGGTGTTTCTCTAAACCCCTCTATTGTAGGTGTATTGATGTAAAAATTCTTACTTCTAAACTTAAACCGAGAGCTTTGGGTTAATATAAACCAATTGTGTCTCTCACCCATGGGCAAAACTGTGAGACCAATGAAATCCATAACGAAAAGTACCCGATGCCACTAAGTGATCTACTATGTGCCCATCAAAGCAATGTCATCAGATGGCTCCATAGATCAAGCAGTTTATTCAAAAGCTCCACAGGATGATTCAAAAGAAAAACATTTTCAGATTTGCTTGAGCATCCATTGATGAATGTGATTTGATATATCAAGCAAATTTCAGAATTGATCTTCGTATCGCATCACACATATATACATAACAAAATCTAAGATGAACAAAACAGAAGAACCCAGTAAAAAAAATTAATGAAGAATGTACATGATCAGTTTGCTCTGACCATCGTATTCAATTGAAGAGGCTTTGGAGGATCCATTGTTCTTCTTTTCCACAAATTAACTTCTTTCCTTGGCTGCAAAGCTACGTCTCCACCTACCGTTATAGGTGCAGAAAATGGAATGATATGATCTTCTTCTTCATCATCACTGTTTCCTTTTTCTTCGTCAGAATAATAATTCCGGTGATCGGATTCCAGCGGTGAAATCTGCTGAGCCATCCAATCAAAATTGGAAAAAGCATTACGACTACTGGCAAACTTTTTCATCTGACTCAAAGCGGGTGCCGAATGTGGTTGTTTCTGATCATGATCATCATCATAAACATCAGATTTTCTTGCTGGTTTCACACCGCTGAAGAGTCTCCTAAACTTTGATGCCTGTTTCTTCACCTCTCGTGGAGAAGAAGATACTGCTCCCGGCTTAATATCCTTAGGAAGCGACGCAGATTTCTTATGACTCATCTTCTTCTTCTGATGATTGGCCTTGTGCTTTATGATTTGGCCCATGCACGAAACTTTCGGCGAAGTGGGTTCCTGGTTTTCAAAGCTTTCATTCTTGGACTTCCTCCGAGCTTCATCAGGAATTATTGATATGATCGGACCAGAGAACCCTTTACCCGTATGAGCTCTGAGCTTGTTTATGTGGATATCTGGCCTCTTATCTTTACCTGGGCTGAAAGGAGGATTTTGAAAGGTAACAGCAGAGGCAGCTTTTGGTAGAAATTTTAAGATATTGGATCTGGGTTTAGTATGTTTCTCCATATCTGAAATCTCTGAATCTCCTTACTTGCTCAACTTATATATACATACACTTGTATGAAAATTGCAAGAAGACGGAAGATATGGTCAAAGAAGAAAATGGTATGCAGTCGACTGAGCTAGATAGCCCGCCCGCCCTCCCTCCTATGCTTCATTTATATTAACACAGCTTGCCTGTCTTCTTCCTCAGCGGGCAAAAATTTTGAATTATCCAATTATATCCAAAACAAATGCCTATACTTGGTCAGAATAATACGATGGTAACCATTTTGTTATTAAATTGGATTGACTTGTTGTAATCATGTTGTGCTTTGAATAGGAAATTGTACCATGGGACTAATTTGCGTCTGCTCTGGCGGCACTAAATTTGGAGAGCTGCTTAATCTAGATATGGTCCACCATGTTGAAATTTTGGTGCCAACAATAATAATATTATTCCAAACAATGAAGACATGAATCATGCGGGTTTTAAGGCTCTTCATTATTCCCACCGTATTGATGTCTAGCGAGTGATTCAATCCAAGTTATTTCATTTTTAATTAAAATTTAAATGAAAGAAATTGAGTTTAAATTAATCCAGATATTTAAGTTAAAATTAATTAAAATTAAATTATTTTTTAATTGAATTCAAATTTTTATTTGGATTTGATTTGAATCAAATCTAACCTTATTCATTACTCATAAGCAGTTGCTAAAAATTACAAAATAACCTAACTTGCTCACTTTTAAATTTAGTGTGGAATGGGAGATTCATCTTTACATTGTGTTATGCATTTCACAAGTCTTACAAAATACACATTTTTCACATTAAGATGGGTCTCGAATGGCAAATATTTAACTAAAAAATCTAGAAATTGATGATTCTATATATATATATATATAGACACACATGTTTCTTTGTCTTCACATAGACATGATTAACATTATGAAAAATATTTTTGTACTTAAAAATGATGTTTAAGAGTGAAATTTGTCCTTTTTTTTAATTTAATAATTTTGTGTAATGGTTATTTTGTTTTATGGTGTGCCCAAAATGTTTGGATAATTATGGATTATAAAACTATATATATCTATTTTAAATATTTAAATATATATATACATGTATATAATAAATATGTATCTATTTTAAATAATATATATAATTATATACTTTTAAATAGTATAATTATAATACACTTATGTGTAATAAAACTATATGAATATATTTTAAATAGTATATATAATTATGTATCTAAAATAAGTATATATAATATTTTTTAATAATAGATATGTAAGATATGTTATTAGGAGTGAGATGCAGTGGTATGAGATTGTAAGGTAGAATGTTTCCATGGCAAAGGAGGAGGATGTTGTGTGTGAATGGTGGTGTGGGTAACAAATTGTTGCAAGGCTTGTGAAAAAGAGATTATTAAGGTCTTTTTCAACTTCAATAAGTAGTTTAAATGAAAGTAAAAATGAATTCGATTTGAATCAAATTCAATTTATTAAAGTTTAATTTGAGCATTTTTATAATAGTTGTGAGCTAAGTTAGAGCCAACTTTAGAAAATGGAATTGCACTTAGAATTTGAATAGTTGAACTAAGATAATTATAAGTATAATTTCATTTATAAGTGGACTTAAGTTGAATAAAACTTAATTTAAATTTAACTATTTTATAAAGATGAGTTTAATCTATGAATTTATGCTCGAATTGGGTTTTGTCTATTCGAATTCAATTTAAACATTTTCGGTACGAACTACGATTTATTACCAAAACGAATAATCCTAATAACAGGGGCCTATGTTTATTAACCATACCTCAGCGGGTAAAAACATTTTAGGGAAACCACATGGTGTTTCACTTCAGCTGTGAAGGTAAAAACGACAGCGTTTTCTTCTAACGCCATTTTACGTTTCCAAGTTCCAAGCCTCGATTCAATGGTGAAACCCTAGCATCACTTTCATAATATTGATCTCCGTTCAGGCTGAGGTACGCTCATACGTCATAATTTTTGTGTATAATGTGTATCTATTCATGGCCAAATGAAGCCCTTGTTGTACGATTAATTTTATTGAACATATAGTTTTCTTCTCGAACATTTGATTTTAGGCTTCAATTGATTTGCATTTTGGGCACACACTGAGTTTTGAGCATTTTATAACTGCGGAAGAGAATCAGTTATGGTTCTCTCCTTTGATTTGCAGGATTTTATTATCCGTGCTCGAGTGTTGAAGTTGTACAGACAAGCTCTAAGAACGGCTCGAAGAGCCCCTGAACAAGCTAGAGGTGAATTTTACATATTTGATAGAATCATTCATTTGAGTAAGAACTATCTTAATGATGGATATGACCAGGCAACTAATTCTGCTTCTTAGTAGGGGTGGATTTGAGATGAACTAGTTTGGCTCAAATCCCTTGTTCAGTTTGTTTGTCTTTCCGGTGATACTGTTTACCTAGCCAGTGACACTGTTAATCCCATCAACAACCTTCTGACCATACTGTACACTGACTTAGAGAAGCTTTAGCTGGAATCATATCCACCCCTATTTAGAAGACTTATGAAAGATGGCCAAAGCCATATTAAGTAATGAAAAATTTTGTCAAGGTAAACTGTAAGACTATTTTGCAACACATTAGCTGGGCTAGAGTTTCAGACTTTTTGGTTTTATTAAAATTTCAATAATACTTAATATATTAATAAAATAGTTTATAGCAAGTGCTAAAAACTGACGAATTATTATCTGATTTGATGATTTTAAATTAGAAAAATAAATAATTGACTCACCTAATTACATAATGAAATGTCAGTGTTAATAACCGTATATACCAATTTTGTTAATACATGTAGTATTACTTTTAAAATTGATGCAGATTTTTTTAGTTCTTCTCTCCAATGGAACAAGTTGGTGTTATTGATTATGAAACTTGCATCCTGTTGGACATGTTCTGTAAATCCTAATGGATTTATGTCATTGCATTTGAATTCACAGCTGAATTGAAGCAGACAATGAGAGAAGAGATGGAGAAACATCGTGACTGCAACGACAAACAGAAGATTCGATACTTGATTAGTGAAGGTTTAGAGAGACTAAAAGGTCTGAATGAGATGCTTGACATGCAGGGTCACTCTTAGAAACTGCATTTGGAATGTCCATGGACATGAAACTGATGGAATATAGAGAAATGGCAGGCTGCGAAGGTTAGAGTTCTGTTTTTGCACTTTTTGCAGTTTTAGTCTCTGTATGTTTCATTGGAACTGGTATTTTCCCCTTTTTATCTTGGATTATCAATGTGCTTATTGTTGTGATCTTGATATTGTATCCATTCTGCTAAACTGTCCTGTTACCTTGGTTTGTTACAGTGGCTGTAATACATGCAATCATGCATGCATTTGATTTTGATCCCAAATATCCTTGTTACTCTTCAGTAAGTTATGCGAGGATGGGATTAAATTACTTAGGAGATCAAAGAGAACAAAATTATGATAAAGCCACTTTCAAAATTGGGGAAAGGACAAGTACCAGCATGAATTATGAACCTTTTCCTTCCTCAGTTTGAAAACCTTGTGAATTGATTTGGCTTCAGCAAACATCTGCATCTAAATATTGGACTCACATATAAACACCTTCAACTTAGCATGTGCCCAGTAAGCTCTGTTCACATCCATTACCTTCACGATGCACTGGGGCTAATAGCTTTCTTAACCATTCATGAAGAACCTTAGTAGATTATCATCCTTACAATGACTTTCAATCAGAAAATAATTCGTGATTGTATCAACAGCACTACCAGTTCTCCTCATTTACTTACTCTGGCAAAGCCTTCGAAGTCCTACCAGCCTAACAAGAACCTGTGTCAGGTTGTTCATCACAGCAGTTTCAGTAGTTGTATCTATCATTCTTGCTGGTTTTGCAAGGGAAAGCTTCAGCAATTTTATCATTTTTTTAAGTTTATGAATGTGTTTACTGTTGTATGGTGTATGCAATTTTATCCCACCTGCTAATGAACGTACCTTGTTCTATTAGGATGCCCTTAAAAACTTCTGGCATTTGACCCGAAATATCCCTGTTCCTCGTCTTTAGGTTATGGAAGGACGGGTTTAAATTATATGTCATACCACAGAGAACAAAATTAAACGGGTCCCAACTTTGAAAATTTGGAACAGGCAAATCACCAACATAATTGTTACAAGCATGATTTTGAAACTTGAATTGGATTGGTCGGTTTAAGCGAGAGCAGAGCCCAGTTCAACCGCCACGCTAATGTCAGCTTAAAATATTACAAGTAGTTGAGACTTGAATCTGATAATGAACATAGATATACGTGATCGCCAAACAAAATTTAATTTTGATTAAGTGTAATTTAAATTATATATTTAATAATTAAATTGATAAGAATATTTTTTAATATTAAGTGAAATGTCAAAATTTATGAGTTTACACATTGCACAAACAATCACAGGCATAAGGATGTCAAGACAAATACTGGCCACTAAGTAATTGTCCGGTTTATTGTCGACGGCCAAATTTGAAGCCACTAAAATTTCTGATTTGTCTTTTCTTTCGTTTAAAATTAAAACATCAGGCAAAATTCACAAAGAAATACAAAACCGATAGGTAAGGCTCGGCATGGTCTGAGCCACCCTGATTCAATTGGGTGTTCGACACAAAATAAAGATAATCTTAGCTTGAAATTGAATAAAGCTTATTTACTAAATCAAGTTACTAATAAATTCATATTCTTTGACGAATTTTCATCTCCGGCTTCTTTGGTGAATTTTACTTATTCAATCTAAATTTAAATAATTTGAATCGAATCTAATCATGTTTGACTGAGAGTAGGAAATTGTGGTTAATAGTAATTACATAGTAATGTAAATGAGATCTCCTACCAAAATTGAATTATTTAATTATCCTTATGGCAATTTAATTCCTACTAGGACTTGGATTCAAGAGTGCATTCTACCCTTCCTTATATGCCAAGGAATTTTAATTCATATAAGATATTGAATACATATTAACCCCGACTTCCTGAAAAAAATTTGCCATTACCTTCCATACATACAAGGACTCAAATTACTTCTATCAGCATATATATATTATTTGCCTATTGTCAATTCTTTGCATCACTCAGAAGTATTGAATATCGTCCATATTTAACAATGGAAGACGCTGATCATTCAAACTCTGTCTCCCTGGAGAAGTTGACGCCACTCTGTCCAAAGGGAACTCCAACTTTGCCAACATATCCTGGAAACTTAAAGATGCGACAGGTCAAGGCTAAGAAAGCCTTCAATGAAGATGGAGATAGAATTTCTTCGGAAGAAGTTGTTCTAGTTCTTGGAGAAGATGATGGAGACCGTGAAGTTCGAATGCGTCAGAAGGTACGTAGTCTCATGGGGCCGGCTTTTTTGCGCCATATATATTTTTGATAGATTCTGCCATGCATGCAGTATACGTAGGGTGGATTTGGATTTGATCCAAGTGAAAAGGCCAAGCTACTAGTCGGTTTGAGCTCGGAGTGAAGGCATAATGCCTAGTTTGAGTTCGTCCTTGAACTCATTCCAGTTGGTGTACAGTGTTACTTATGGGTTATAGATAGTGTGTATGTTATTGTTGGAGAGGTAGACTGTATCACCAACAGGAATAAATCCCAATTGTTTCAAACTTCTTATTTTTGGAATAGAACGTTTATGGAATCTCTATAAATAGGATTAAAACTTATTCCAGAATATTTACATGAAATTCCTTCTTTTTACTCTTAAGCAAGTCCTCGAAAGCTTTTAGTTAATCCATGATTTATGTTTAAGTTTTCGTTTCCTTCTTATGTGTTTCGAGAAGTATATGATCAATTCCAATTCTTTCTATGTCTACGTTTTTTTCCTATTGAGATGTATAGATCCATTGATGTATGTGTTTATATAGACCTTGTTCATGGATTAACGAAAATGTGCAAAAGCTTTATTTGCCTTTGCCATTCTTTTGAGTCACTTCCTTTTCACGTACGGCATGAGCACTTCCTTTGCTAGCATCCACTAATTCGGAACTTAATTTGAAAACCATATTTCAACCCAAACATTTTCAGGCTAAATAACCAAAAAAGGACAAGTAATTTTCCTTGTATGGATCCCATTTAAATGGGAATTTGATGAGTCGATCCGCTTACACATCTTACTTTCACTTTTATATCTATAGTTACTCCACGTATTGCTTGACGTAAAACAGATCATTGATGGACAGACAAACTGTTTTCTAACTGAGTTGCAACTTCATCTATAAGACGTAATGCTTTAGGGTTTTTCTTGTGAATAAGAATTCTGATGTAGCATTGACTCTGTGTGAACTAAAATGAATTCGAGTGTTCTTTCTTTTATCGTTGAGTGTGATTTTTTGTTTTGTTGAATTTTTTCATTATCTAGTTTGTTCAAGAATGTGATAAGCAGCGTTCAATAACAAAATAGTCATATAAAAAAAAATTATACCACTTGTTGTATCAAAAGGAATAGTAGTCGTGGAGCCTAAGAAGAATTCAAATGTTAGATTTTTAAGATGAAAATTCCGTTAACAATAAATTTCTGTACTGAATTGTAAGGATGTTTTGTTTTCGTTATTGCTTGCACTGAATTGTACCTCATAAATCTCTGTACTGTCAAACGAAATTTTGACTAACATTGGAGACTGAAAGAGAGGCCAATTTATATTTGGAAAGAAGATAAAGAATATTCTGTACTGGAAACCACCATGCATACATAGAAATCCAGCCATTGCAAAAATCATAACAATAAATTTTGTTGCAATTCATTTGATTTTCATAACAACCTACCTTGTATTATTCTTTTTTTCTGAAGATAAGAAAGGACCAATCTTTGAAGGTTCAGAAGAAGAAGAAGAAGAAGATGACGATCTCTGATGATCCACCAACCCTTATGCCATTGAAGGATTTGATTGAATTACAGCCATGGAAGACTCCATCTCCACCGTTCTCCAAAAGTCACAGCATGTACAGAAAGCAGTCCGGAGACAGGCTTTTGAGGAGAGGTACAACAGGGACTTCAAATGGAAGGGAAGTAGGAGAAGAAGACCACCTGGATTTTGAGATCCCATATGAAGGAATTTTCGAGTTTATTGACAAGTATGTTGTTAAGAAAATCAGAAAGCTTATTGACAGATTTCTTGGAGAAGTTTTAGGCCTGGCAAAATATGATGCTTTGCCTTGATTTGTCTGAGATCCTTGTCTAGTTTTTTTTGTTTTGACTCTTGAGAGAGATTAAAAATAATAATAATAATACATATCATTCTAGTCGAATTCCTTATTACGAGAAAATTGTGCAACATTATTTGGACTAACTAAGAGAGGGAACTTAGTTTCCGATGGACAAAAACTTTAACTTAGAATAAATATATAATATTATATTTTAAATTAGTTTAGAAATTAAATTAAGGTTGATTGAAAATAAACAGTATTCATATAAACACAAAACCAATCTGAATTGAATGAAATGAAATTACATTGTAGGAGAAACCAATAAGATATTCTTATTATTTTCAAGGCCCCGTCAAAAACCTTGTGCTGCCCTGCCCACAATATTTGGCAACTTAAATCAGGCACAGAGAGGATGACGAAATTGCCTGCCAACCGACTTGACTGACCGAATTTCTTGTACTCACTGCATTAGGGGTAAATTAGTCAATTCATTTCCACCAAACTTCATATTCTTTGTTTTTTCTTCAAAATTGCATATATGCTGGTTTATTGGTTCAGGGATCTCTGGTATAAATTCTCAGCTCTACCTTTACAGAGTAAAAGACTTAACTGATTTCTGGAAGTCTGTAGAATTGTAGTATTCGACGATTGGAGTCTGAGTTCGTAAATAGCTGTATTAGGGTTTTGAGGAGTTTCATTAATGGCGAAAGTGAGGCATTCTCGGTTGCAAGCCAAGAAATTGTCAACGCTGACGCTGGTTTTGTCAATGCTATTCATGCTAACAGTTGTTCTTTTGATGCTTTTGGCTATGGGGATTTTTTCTCTTCCTATAGGCGACGATGATTCTCCGCCAAATGATCTCAGCTTCTACAGGCGCCTGACCATTGAAAAGTATGCGTCGATTCTCTTTATTCACTTTTTATATTCCTTCTCCCTTGTATTTCAATGGCGGGATATTGATTGCAGACGTAATAAGACGGAGGAGATTAGAGAGCAATGGACTGAAGTCATTTCTTGGGAGCCTAGAGCTTTTGTCTATCATAATTTCTTGGTCAGTTTCGTTTTTTTCTTTTTTCTGTTAATGCTTGTTGTTCTGTTTATCAATTTTTATTTTTTTTTAAATTTTATGTTGTACTTTTGAAAGATTATTGATCTCTGTACCAATTTGATTTAACATATGACTTGTGAAAAATCTGGATTTTTACCATAAGGGGGTGGTTGGATTGTGTTAATTTCTTTTTAAGTTCATATATTGAAGTTTGGATTCCGATATAAGCCTTTATGTTTGTAGAAAAATTGACTTTCCCCATACAAATTTGTGCAGTCCAAGGCGGAATGTGACTACCTAATAAATCTTGCTAAACCTCATATGGCAAAATCAACTGTTGTTGATAGCAAAACTGGTCGGAGTAAAGATAGCAGGTTTGCTTTCGTTGCTGATTTAATAAAGCAAAAAAACGAGGGTTTACAGTATTTTTCTTCCCCCCCCCAAAAAAAAAAAAAACTCAAGTAAGGAACTTGGTATCTTGTCTGCAGGGTGCGTACAAGCTCTGGTATGTTTCTGAGGAGAGGACAGGATAGAGTTATTCAGAACATTGAAAAGCGGATTGCAGACTTCACTTTCATTCCTGCTGGTAAGAGCCTATATATTTATCTAAATTCGGCTACATAAGATTGAAGATGCTCTTGCAAATTATATTAAATTTTCTTTTGTTTTATTACTAAACAATAGTGTTTTGTTCACTTGGCTTACTCCATTTTCCATATTGCATTCTTCTGCCTTTTAGATTAATGCATAAAGTGTTTTGTTATTTTTTTCCCTAGCATTATCTTTGAGTTTATGATTTTTCTTTGATCAATGTTTCTGAACCAAATAATACCTGTAAAACTCTGTTTGGCTATCACCATTTGGTTTTTCAATTCATGAAATTCCTGTTTGTTTAAGCAAACTTTACATTCTACAGAGCATGGAGAAGGACTTCAAGTCCTCCACTATGAAGTTGGACAGAAATATGATGCTCATTATGATTACTTTCTTGATGAGTTCAACATTAAGAATGGAGGGCAACGGATAGCCACTCTTCTTATGTATTTGTAAGAGTTAATTGTCTTTGCCAACATCCCTGGATCTGTTCATATTGTACCATAATTATTTATATAGTTACATCTTGTACCAAAAGCTGATGTTTACCTTTCTATTTTTTTTCTACTGCTGTTGCAGGTCAGATGTTGAAGAAGGGGGTGAGACCGTGTTTCCTGCTGCCAAAGCAAATTTCAGCTCTGTGCCATGGTGGAATGAGTTGTCTGAATGTGGTAGACAGGGTCTCTCTATAAAACCAAAAATGGGTGATGCGTTGCTATTTTGGAGCATGAGACCTGATGCCACGTTAGATCCTTCAAGTTTGCATGGTTAGAAATTCTGCATTTTCTCTATTTTTGTGTAGCTTTCGCCACAAAAAAAAAGAAAAGTGTTTGCCTCTATTGTCTCCTTCTAGCATGAAACACTTACACTTGCAATTTATATTACATTTTTTAGCAATTGATTTTCATTCACCAACACAATGTTATGGCTGAGTTAAAATCATTTCTTGGCTGATTGTTAGGTGGTTGCCCTGTAATTAGAGGGAACAAATGGTCATCTACAAAGTGGATGCATCTCCATGAGTACAAAGTCTGAACTATTAACTATAAAGGTAATTCTCATTGCCAAAACAAGTAAAGTTTATGTAAGGTTGCTGCTTTTCAAATTATATGGTGTTCTAGGATGCTTGTGAATATGTTGTTGCAATACATTCCCGTTAAAATTGTTGGCTCAATTTTGTTTCCAAAAACATGCTGAATAACACATACATTTACGGATGTGCATGCTGCTTTTACTGAACAAGTTCTTACTATAGGCTAAAACAGTATCTTCTTGACTACAGCCCATCAAAGTGGAATTATAGGAACAAAAACTTACATTTCTAAAAAGCATGGTTAGTGGCTACTGAAATAGTGAGTGTGTTGATTTATATGGGTAGTTAGCAATACTTGCTTGGAAAATACAGAACCTATAGGCTTTGTGACACTCATTGTAATAATATGTCATTTTGAGGCTATATGGAATCGCTGTTGCTCTCATTGCTTCTGTTTGCTCACGATTACTGTGAAAAATCTGAGAATTTAACCAGTGCTTTCCATATCTTTTTCCCTCACAAACAAACTAATGTTATTATGTTTGTGACCTATATTTACGCATGAATAAGCAAACAACTGTTGTAGTTGTTGCCTTACAAATGAGATCTCTTCTATTTTGGTTACTCAATTTTCTATTCATTCCTGATTGCATTTTGCCACTGTACAATGCAAACCTGTTGCATGTTGCCAAATTACTTGGATTTTTTTTTTTTTTTACTTACATTGATAAGATTTCTTCAACTATGTCTTCCCAGCAGGACTTAAAGACATCTGTCTCTGGAGTTCTTTGCTTTTAGTTTGTGTGGTTAATGGAAGGAACATTCAGGTGTACGCCTCCACGCTTCCTTTTTCTTATTCATTACAACTGAGGTGACATTATTTCTGTATATGACGGTTTCCCTCATCTTTACTCCGGCCAATTAGGTTAAAAGAATCCCCATCCTTCATCTAGGAAAATGAAATGTGATTCAGAGGATGTGCTCTTCTACTTATAAAACTATTGGAAAATAGGAATTAGGTTGTTAGTGATCTGTTGACAGATTAGTGTGAACAAACAAATTAGCTTTTGAACCACATGATTTATTCTTGGGAATGTGCAGATACCTTCATGTTTATTGATCTTGTTACATGCTACTTTGGAGTGAGTTAATTGGAGTTCGATTTTTTTGGGATCCAAGCTCCCTGAACTCTCAACTACTAAATTTGTGAATGTGATGAACTCTAAAAAAATTGTAACAAAGTTATCAGGGCAATGCCCACCTTCTTAATAAGAAAGTCATGTTGATCAGTAAATAGAAAAAATGATATTGAAGCATTGCGCTTTCTTTTCTGACATGAAATCAAAGTCATCTTTGTTTGCGAATATGTAAATCCATGAATGGTGCTTTAAATTCTGGGACAATATGGGCACAAGCTTGCTTCCATTTAAGAGAATCAAAGCACGACTATGATCATCTGCAGCACTGGTGACAAGCTTTTGTTCAGGAGTATCTAGAAATGATCAAGCTAGAAGTGTACTTCAGACCCAAACATGCTGTGTCAGCCACTTCCGTAGGTCAATGCAGTGTCTTGGGTTCTTACACCATGTGCTTTCTTTCTAATTTCCAATTTGTAGGCTGCACATCAGGATATTGTTAGCAAAAACCAAGTTCTAAGAATCATTTTCTCCAATCATTAATCACAACATTAAATGGAAAATGAATAGCCATAGAGTTCACCATGGAACACTCTTTTAACTTTGCTATCAGTATACAAGTTTCACCAAAAGCCCATCACTGGGCAAGATTCGATTTAAAAACTCAACCCAACATGGGCTTGGGTTAATGTGTAAAATGTTAAGTTTAGGGCTTATTTTAATTGAATCACGGAAACAACGAAAATCCTTCTCAACTAGGGCTAAATTTGATCCGAACTGTTCAAGTTCAGATCAAATAAGCCAAATAAGAATCAAGCATTGGAATAGTTTTCATATAACAAGCCAAATTTGAGACAATCCAAAAATTCGAGTTTAAGCATTTCGATTTAAGACATGTAAACAATTTCTGAACATGTATAATAAATTGGATGGCCAATACCTTTTCGGTGCCAATTTCCCGCAGTTGATTCAAAACCTCAGCAAAATCAGGAGGTGGTGGGCGTGAAAAGTGTATATTGTCCAGTGTGTGTGGATGTGTGAACCTACGAATTCAAAGCAATAATCTTAAGGCAAACCACATAATTAAATGTGAAGTAAATGATAGAGATAGCATTATTATGTACCCCAGAGCAAAAGCATGGAGACAAGGCCTCTCTAATCCAGACACCAACTTCAAGAGTTCACCATGACAGCTAGGTGAAGTTCTGGGCCGAAGCAGTGACATGGCCATGTTCTTGGTCCCTCCATACACTTCATCGCCCAATAGAGGAATTCCCATGTACTTTGCATGTGCACGGATCTACTATAGAAATTGCAAATGAGGAATTGAGAGCATAAACTATAAAGTCAAAAGCTTTTAATATTTGGGATTTAAAGCAGAGTAATATAAATGACAACAGGCAAAAACTAGATGTCTTCTCAACGTTAAATAGAATGCAAAGACTTTGTGGTGCTACTTCTTTAATCAGTTCACTTAACCTGAAGTGCATAGAAGACTAAGGTGATCATTTCTAGATTCTTTTCTACCCTTTTCACCTCTACTTTTTAATAATGAGCATAAGTAGACAAAAGCTGTTTTTGACAAGCAGATGGCTCCAATGGTTATTATATTTCTTTTAAGCTTAACATTACTTCTTTGCGGTTTACACAAACTACACTAGGCAAAGTATATGTTGGTGAAAAATCTGACAAAAGTAACAACCTATTATCAATACAATTAATATTTTCGTCATTATTGGGAAAAAATTGGCTAAAAATTTATATACCATGCAGTACCTGATGAGTGCGTCCAGTTTCTAATCTCCACTCCACCAGTGCACAAGCACCACCAGCAAGAGTTTCAATTACCTTGTACCTGATAAAGGTTCATCCAACATCATCAAAAACTGTGAAATGTTTTCTTTTGTGAAGTGTAATCTCTCAGAGAATTATCCATATTCTATTGGATGACATAGAATTAGTTCCTGCTAAAATGGGTTCGAATAAAACATAACTGCCCTCAGAATAGACTTTTATTCAAGTTACAGTGTCCTCATTTCCTGTGTCATTTCCTTTACTTATTAAGCAAAAATTATTAAATCAACCACAACTGCATTTTACAAAATTTGTATTCCTGCCTCAATCTCAATTCCAATTAGTTTACATATTTTATGGTAAACTTCAAAATCAAATGGGTATCTTTACCAACCAAACTATTTGGTTAACTAGCAAAGAGAACATAATAAAGTCTGGCAATCAGTACAACTACTTAGTAATAAAATGATTACGATGGCGAAGGAGCATAATTCACCTACTAGCAGCATGACGAGCCTGTCCATGTTTGATTGGTCCAGGTATAGCAGTCATGCGAATCCGGTTGTTTGAATCACGACCAATTGGAACCTCAACGCGTCCAGAAGATGGGGAAGGCACTCCACAAGTAAGACTGATGTACACTCTCTGGATACTGTGCAGCTTGAACTGTTCCGCTAGATGGGCATGAGAATGTTCATCCTGCCATTGACATGTAATTAGTTAAGATGATCAACGAAAGTGAATACCAAGCTAACCAGAAATTCAACCATTGGTGGCAACCTTAAATAGATTACCAACTGCTAAAGCTTAGAGAAATTATCAGAAGTGGGTAAAATTCACCTTTGCAACAACAATCAACCCACTGGTGCCTTTGTCCAACCTGTGCACAATCCCAGGTCGAACAGATGATGCTGCACTTATGCTCAAAGCTAACTCTTCATCATCAGAAATATCCTCAGCATCTGATAGACCTTCCTGGTTTTCAAATGCAACAGTAGGAAGACTGCAATGATGAAGAATGCCATTGACAAGGGTGCCAGTGGCATTGCCTGGTGCTGGATGAACAACCTGGTAATGAAAAAACAAGCATTTGCAGCATCAGTAAATAGTCAAAACACCAATTATAACTCTCAAACCTAAATAGTCAATAATAGGAAATATTATTAAGCTTCTTTTTTTTTTTTGGAGAAGTTAAGAATTAAATAAAACAAAAATATAGTACAAAGATATGAAGGGCAAACCCCACGAAATGTTATAAAAGACTCAAAACTAAAGATAGAAACTAGTGCGCTGGCTCCAAAAATTTAACTAGGCAATTTCCAAATAGCACAAAATTGGGGTGTGATCTCAAACCTCTGTTCTAATTCCACAACCTTAGACTGAACTACATTGCAAATATCAGTGACAATGTCCCATCGGGAACTACGGTGCTGATGGAACACCCAGTTATTCTGCTCCTAAAAAAGAGAGTAATTTTTGCTTTACAACAATTTCAATTTCCTTTAAAAAAAATCATTTCCTGTTCAATGACAAAATAATTTCAGTACACACAAATAGTTACCATGTGAGAAGGCTTGTTAACAACT
Source organism: Mangifera indica (assembly GCF_011075055.1). NCBI lineage: Eukaryota > Viridiplantae > Streptophyta > Magnoliopsida > Sapindales > Anacardiaceae > Mangifera > Mangifera indica. The sequence continues at coordinate 365,815 of NC_058147.1, read as the reverse complement.
AGTACATGATCGTCTTCATAAACTATATCCAAAGGTATATCTTCAGGTACAGCCCTTAAAGGTTCCAATTCCGAAATCGTGCAATTCACCTTATCCCCATCTTTCACACTATGCGACGCCTGCCCAGTCAACAATAACGCAATTCACCTGAATATTACAATTTCAACATTGACACCTCACTTGGACTATCAAAATACAATAACAACAAACTTACCTTGTTAACAACTCGTCCGTTAACACTGACGCGGCCAGAGCGAATACTTGATTGAACGCGAGCTCTGCTGATTCCAACAATGCGAGATGAAATCCACGAGTCGAGTCTGAGTTTGCCTGCTTCTTTTAAATCGACTGTTTCTTCCAATTGGGCGCCGCCGAAGTTGGTAACAGGTTCTTGGTTTTTGTTGCTGCTGGAACTAGAACAACAGCGAGCTGTCAGGACTTTACAAACCCTAGAAGGGTTTATTATAGGAGAGGATTTAAGGGCTCTTGTAGAGGGAGCTGGGAAATAAGATAATGAGTGCAGAGAGCAGAGCATGTTGTGGTTCCGTTCTCTGATTTTTTTGTATGGTCACTGCTTGGTTTATATAATCACAATACGTCTGTGTTAATCCCAACTATTTTGTTGTGGAATTATTATCTTATATTTTAAATAATAAATAGAAAATTATGTATATACAAACTGAAAATACAAGTGTTGGCAGTCTTAGTTGTAGGATGAGTGGCATTGTCTATTTTTGATATCACTTAACCCACAAGAACATTAAATCGTTAAAACATGTTTTAACTATTAGATTGGATTGATTGAAATTAAACAATTAATCAAATCAAAAGCTAGTTCAATGAAGTCTTTTCTTTACACACAAAGAGTGATTTAACTATTAATTAATCTTTTAACCGAATTAACACCTATCTTTTAGTAGGCTCGAAGATATTTAAAATTAACTTGGCTTGAGATTTTTCTTCAACATTACAGTTCACCAGCTCAAATTGACCTTTGTTCGCACTCAACTCAGCTAGACCCCACACTTACTTTGTATGCAAAATTTCTTCTGTTATGTCTACCAGAAATTCTAGTCTCGTTCGTTGAATCCCAATTCGTGTAACCAAGACAGAACAGACATACAGAAATAAACTTATCTAGTGCGCACCTTTTCAACCTGATTAAGAGACTTGATTTTGATGCGCAATGATTGGAAGGACGATCTGCATGTATGGTAAATTTCAAAGGCAGGGTACTGAAACCCCTGTTTGGTTTAAAATTTTCAATTATGATTGCCAGAATGGTTTCCAAATTACAACTGGGCAAAGGCAAAATAATGAAACTTATACTTCTTACAAAAAGGTTCAGGAACCTCAGACCAATAAATTCCCATGGCTGTGATAAATAGAAGAACAAATAAAATGTATTGTAATACGGAACAGAGAGCCAGGGCACTGAATCATACTGCTTTGCCAAAGTCATGCAGCCCAGGCAAGAAATTGAGGTAAAACATTGACCAAGAATTCATGCTCACTGACTTTAAGTCGTAAATGGACTGAAACAGTGAAAGAAAGACACTTTTTCATCTCAGTTTGCTGTGTCGCGACTGTAATAATTATCCAGTGTCTTGGCTGGTATACGGTGGAGAAGCTCACGAGGAAAGATCCGGAGCAGTGTCCAAGCCAAATCAAGTGACTGAAAGATGTTGCGGGTGTCATAGGCCCCTTGGGTCACAAATTTCCTCTCAAATTTGTCCAAGAATTCCAAATAAAGCTGAAGATCCACAATGAAAAACTTATTCTGTTAATAAGGTACAGTGAGGTCTAAATATATAAACATTACACATACTACTAAGAAAATCATAGGCACAACAGATACAGAGAAACAGAGATAGAGAGAGACCAGATCCTCAGAAGAAAGTGCTTCTTCTCCAACCACGGCTTTCATAGCTTGGACATCTTTTCCAATAGCATAATTTGCATACAGCTAGGAATTGGGAAAAAAAAAAAAGGAAACCAAACAGGAAATAATTAAAAGGCCTTAAAGCTGGAACTAAGGAAACATACAGCTGAAAATCACTTCAGACTACTAACTATACCTGGTTGGACACATCAGCGTGATCTCGACGAGTCATACCCTCACCAATAGCACTCTGAACAATATCATTAACAAAATGGCCATCATGAACTCCCTAAAGTTCAATTAATAAAGCCGGCGCAATTGGAGAGAGGAAGAACTACCAGTTACAACAGTCTTACCTTCATGAGCCGAGAAAGTGATGGAAGCACGTTGATAGGTGGATATATCTGTTCAAAAAAAAATTCAATAAGTAGATTGTCATTTCCACATACCTTTGCTAGAGACACAGCTGGTATTCCTATTAAATGTGTCTTTTCAAAGGTTAATTACTCCATTCAGCAAAGCTCAATCCAACTAATGACATAAGAGCTGAGTATCTATAATTTTGAAAATAATTAATCTAACAATGTTGCATTCTCTGGTTATCAAATGGTAGCATTTAAGAATATGAAGATTGTGCACATGGTTAACACAAAAGAAACATTATCCACATTATAGACAGTAGCTCAACCATGACAGACTAATCTGAATAATTCATTCGCACAGGCAGATGCAACCAAAAAAAAAAAAAAAACAGTAATCATAATAACAGCAATAGAAACCCTATAGACAATATCATCACATCTACTTCTGGACAAACATTGGTTTGAGAATTGGTTTCCAACTGACCTGTCGATTGTGGAGTTGCCTATCAATGTAAATCTGCCCCTCGGTAATATAACCAGTAAGATCTGGGGTAGGATGTGTGATATCTGGTAGACAAACAGAACAATAAAAAATGATATCTACAACTATAACAAGAAGAAATAATGTGCTAAGAATATCTTGGCATGCTGTTAAGGTATGTAGACAACTATACCATCATTAGGCATTGTTAAAATAGGAATTTGAGTAATGGAGCCTTTTCGTCCTTCAATTCGTCCAGCACGTTCATAAATTGTTGCCAAATCAGTATACATATATCCAGGGTACCCACGCCTTCCCGGTACTTCTTCTCGGGCAGCAGATACCTGCAGTTACCAAAGACAGCTGTAAATCACATTGCTAAAATATCTGCAGAATGCATCAGTACCTTGATCAATTTCAAAATTCAATTTGCAAGAAAAGTCATTTTATAAAGCAAAACACATATGAAGCCCGCCAATAAGTAAGTTCAAAATTCGTTACCTCTCGAAGCGCATCAGCATAAGAACTCATATCTGTCAATATAACTAAAACATGTTTTCCACATTCATAAGCCAAATATTCTGCAGTTGTGAGGGCAATACGAGGAGTGATAATTCGTTCAATGGTGGGGTCATTTGCCTACACAAAACACAAGTCAGAAAGCAGGTTGCATCAGGGTGAGACCACATCAATACTGTTAAAAAACATAAAGCAAAGACCCTTCACCAAAATTTAGAAGAAAAGGTCATCAAAGAGAACAAACCTCACCAAATAAGTATTAAAGACATTCACTGAAATTACCAGGTTTAAGAAAAGAGTCACTCTCTCCATTGATCCATTCTCCTCAAAATCACGCTTAAAAAATTGGGCTGTCTCCATGTTTACACCCATTGCAGCAAATACAATGGCGAAGTTGTCCTCTTCCCCATCCTGTAGATTAAGTCAGAATAACAAAGGACAATCACATGCTAAATTCAGCAACTAAAGCAGAAAAAGATAATAACAGCAATATTCTGGCAATGAACATCTTCAGTTCCAGATATAAAGAGTAGAAGAAAGCATGTCAAGTATAGCTATGAATACACATTTGATCTGATATCCAAGAAATAATGCTCTTGCTACATGGATATATTAACTTACATGATATAATACCAACCTTATAAACATTTTCCAATAAGTGTCCCTTTAAAAAAATTTTTTAAGTCATTACTTAGTCACAAATTTAAACAGGGAATTCAGAAATTCTGCATGGTTACCAGTTTAGAATTCATAAAATGAAAATTCAATTCATCAGTTCCTACTTCTGTTTGCACAAAAGAAAACACGCTCAACTACCAAGCATGTTGCTAAATGTTTCTTTAAAGTAGAAGACATGAGGCAGACACTAAATACCATGATGTGATCACCAGACTTTTCCAACCGCTTTACAAGACCAGCCTGACGACAGATCTGAGCAGCTATTTCATTATGGGGAAGGCCAGCAGCAGAAAAAAGAGGAATCTTCTGTCCACGAGCAATGGAGTTCATCACATCAATAGTAGAAATCCCCGTTTGTATCATCTCCTCAGGATAGGTTCTCTCACTAGGGTTTATGGAGCTTCCTGTAAAGACAAGCAACAATTCAGTTATAACTTTATGGTCATTGCATAAGCTTGGTGGCTTTTATTCATAATTCAAAAATTTCAGTGATCTCCATCATCACCAGATATATCAAGGTAAGCCTCAGGCAAAATCGGTGGGCCATTATCAATGGGCTTTCCAGAGCCATTAAATATTCGCCCAAGCATATCCAATGACACAGGTGTTTTCAGCACCTGCATAATAAACATTTTAAACAACTCAAGGGTCTTAAAAATGATTGAATATCCAAATCTAAAAATAGAAAAAGCTTGCCTAAGAAAAGACATCAAAAGTATCAGTCATGTCTATGTTTTTATCAGTTCATGCACATATCTGAAGGCTTGAAAGTACAAATGAAATGGTTTTTAGTTTTAAATGTTCTTTAGTAGTGGTCAACAATATAGCTTAACAATTGGAGAACCAAAAGGTCCCTATAACATTAACAAAATATGTTTGGGAAGTAAAGAAAATACCTCCCCAGTAAACTGAACGGTTGTGAATTTGTTGTCAATTCCTGATGTTCCTTCAAAAACCTGAAAAAAGAAGTGAAATATACAGAGGAAAAATGTAAAATTGAGGAAAATATGAACTCCTAATCATCTTAAATTTTACAATTAACTTCTTTGACTTTGTTTAGTGAAAATTGAAAAAACAAAAACAAAAGCTCATTACACACACACACAAAAGCTTTTAGGAAGAGACTGAGACAAATTGATTCTTCATATATATCTTCATACACAATTGCACACTTCAAAGCATTAGATAACCTACATCGGATGAAAAATAAAACCAAAGGTGTTACATATAAAAAAACAGCCCCACTACTATATTGCCTATAAAAGTTATGATGATATACTGAAACACATTTTATGCCAACAACTACTTTACCAAAGAGAAGAAACTATAAAATCAGCATCACATTAGACCACAAAGATCATCTACCACTCCATGTTAAAGGAATAGTCATCCAAAGTGAAGAAACTTAATTTTTGATATGCTAACTTGTCTACTTTAAGTAGTGGTTGAATAAGTCCATATCATTTGCATAAAAAACTGTTTTAAAGTATAGCACTTATAGACACAGACACAGACACAGGCAAAGCAAAGACAGAAGAAATATTAAACCTGCACAACTGCTTTCTCCCCATCAACTTCCAAGACCTGTCCTCGTCTCATTGTTCCATCTCCCAGACGGATGTTGACAATCTCCTGATACTTTGGACCCTGAAACAATTTGGATAGTGACTTTAACTTCTAAGGAAAATTATCTTTTATAGACAAAACAGGTAAATCTACCTTGACTTTATCAAGAATGACCAGTGGCCCTGCAACACCAGAAACAGTTCTATACTCTGAAAACAGAAATCACCCAATAAACGTTAAGAACCATGTGCAAAATCATCAACTACACTATAAATGACACAAGAGAACATCATCAGAAGATTTAATAAACCAATATGAGACAACCAATCCTATCATGAGGAAGCGAAAATTCCTTGCCCTTTTAAGTTACAAGATGTGCATCTAAAATCTTGAGCCACGAAACAAGTACAGTGTACCTCAATCAAAATAACATTCACTTAAGATTAAAAAGGCGAAAACAACTCCAAGATCCTCACTGTTTCCGCCATTATCACAAATCAAAGGCCAAAATTCATGAAAATAACAATAGAAGAACAGCATAACCCTCTTCGGAAACTTAACTTTTGCTGTTTTACAGAGCACGCTAAAACAAAACCCGAAATTGCTGACATTTACACCATTTAGTTAAATATAGCACTCACCCATGCCGATCTCGAGAGTTCCCTCCTCCATGTCAACAAAGTTTGTAGCCGCTCCCATCTCCAAATCCAATCTGATATCACTTAACAATCAAAACAAGTATGTACAAATCAACAAGCACAGCACTAAACTGATGGACAGTATTTCAGAAGCTAGATTTATAAAAAAAAAACTTTTAACAAATCGACATACACTAAAAATCTTTAAGAAAATAAGTAACTGAGTGATGATCGAGACCTTAACGCAATGGCAGAGATTTCAATTCTGATTGGAACAGATGGTTTTCCTTTGCATACAGAAACCAGGTTTTTATTTTTCAAGATTTTGAGGAGTTATTAAGAACTAAAGGACAAATCATTTATGAGGTTAAGGCAGAAATAGTTGCGACCTTTCAGGGGACGTACCAGTGTATACATGGCACGTTAGTAATATAGATTTTATTTGTAATATTTATATATATAGAAAGATATAAATAAATATAAGAAAGTATATTTTATTTTTTATTTAAAATTATTTATACAAATAATAAATATTTATATTTATAATGTAATATCCCGACTATATTTATATGCACCTATAAAACATATGATTCTTCAAATTATCAAAAAATAATAATAATAAAATAAAAGAGTTTAACTCTAGACTAATTTATGTGGTTTAATTCTTTCTTTAATGTCACATATGACTCCACTCATACACTCTCACTCTTGGAATAATATTCTACATTTGATCTCGTTATAAAACTGATAATTTTATGTATTTTTTTCTCATATTATTACCCATGTTACAATGATTGCACCTTTTATCTTCGCATAATATATAAAGGGTGTATTTGATTCAATCAATTTTTTATTACTGAAGTTAGAATATTATTTTAAAGATATAAATTAATATTGTTTTGGATAAATTGTTACATATAAATAATTATTAGAGTTATTATTTAACTTAAATATACTTAAAATGTTAAGCTAAATTTATTAACATTGTAATAATATTAAAATTATTTTAATAATTTTTTAATACTAAAAAATAATAATTACAAAAAAATTAGTAACTATTTTATTACTTAATAATTATACATGTATAAAACCATGTATATTAACAAAATCAAAATAAACTGATGTATTGTTATGTAATTTGATAATTTAATTATTTATTTTATTTTTAATTTAAAATCATTCAATTATATATTATACATTAATTTGTTCATATTTATTAGACCCAATAGTTTAAATATAAATTATTATTCTTTAGTGTTTGATTATATGTTAATTATTATTGTTAAATTCTTGTTTTTAAGGTAAAGGTAGATTCAAGTGAGTCCAATACAAATTAAAGTCTAACTACAATTTGAATTTGACTTATTTGATTAATAATGTGTTTATTGAATAAATCATTTAAAAAAAAAAAGATGATAAAATAAAAGAAGTAGGAAAGGGCGAGGAAGTTTCAGATTTGGCAGCTGGTGTGATGACTCACGTGGTTCATCGACTGCTATGTGTCTGTCACACGTCCATATAAAGCAAAATCAATCACATACCTCCATCCATAAATGTACACAAATTTGCCCTGATGTATAATTATTTGTTCATCATGATCCACATGGACATTTGGCGATTTGAGTGGTTAATGAATTAGGCCCAATATACGTGCTATGCGCCATGACACTGCGGACAAGTCCAAGTCCAAGTCCAAGTCCAATCTAGTCCTTCTGGGAGAAAACGATCGTTCCATGCCCAAATCAAATGTTTGTCCTAATAACAGTGTTCCACTCAAGCTTCAGTTTTATAAGAATAAATAAATAACTTAATTTTTAACAAACAAAATCGGTATTACCAAAAATTAAACAAATTTCACGATTAAATTTAACAGGTAAATAAGAAAGTGCCGATCCTTGAATTAAAAAATATTGATTATCTCTTGCTTGCTTGCTTTAGTGTTATCATTAAAATTACAAACAGATCATTTTATTTATTAACTCATTCATACAAACTCATGTAAGTGTTCTTTAATTTTTTATTCCACTTTAAAATTATTCATTCATATATTGTAATATTATTTTATACAAAAAAATTATTAAAATTTAATTATACATACATTACTTTACTCATTTTCAATTGGGTGCGACGCATGGTAATATCCTTAGCTTAAACTACAATACATATCAAGTCAAACCACATTGCATAGGATTGATGTTCAAAGGGAAGCTAATCCCTAAACTAAAATTAACAAACCAAGTACGATAATCCAGTACACCTGGCCAACATTAGGAAGATTAAGCAACATCATATGCAGTTACCTCTCCATATGGGCGCCACGATCAACGGCTCTCACACACTTGGGGTGCACCTCATAGCCACATTCAAGACACTGGTAAGCCCAACCAGACCCCTGCTCATCACAGTCACAGCATATGAAAGGGCCTCCTCCAGAGCCTTCTGATACCAAATTGAGCTCATGGCGATGCCCAGTATGGAACTCAGTTCTTGGCAAGTTCTTTGCCTCTTCATCAATTTGTTTGTACAGAAATTCCAACTTCGCCTCAGTGAAAGGGTACGCATTTTCCTGGTACAAATTTATAAGATTTCTACCTTGCTTGTTAACAGTTTTACCATCAGGGCCTATAATCACCAAACATGGGATACCTTGTACGTCAAAGTACTTGGCAAGTTCTTTGATGGTTGAGTCTCCAAAAGGCAAAGCCAGCCATGGCATGGTAGCAAAGTAGGATTCAAATGCTATTTGGTCATGATCACTTGAAACGAAGACTATTTCAAAGTCCTCGTCATCTCCTTTTTGCACAAGCATTTGCTTGATCTTCTGGTAGATGGAAACCAGCTTGGGAGCGAACTTTGAACATGGAATGCACCACTGTGCTGAGAAGTAAAGTCCAACAGTCTTCCCTACCAAAGAAGCAACAGGTACCTGCATAACACAAATTAATATACACATGCATGAAACTTATGGCTCATAGTATAACTTTCACTTAATAATGCTACTTGGCCACATGCATATCAATCAAGTGAGACCTTGTGCATCCTGCCACTTTTAGTGTATAAGCTTAGGCTGGCCAAATTAACACCCAATTCTAGCTCCTTGATGAGCATTTTTCCTTGTTCTTTTTGTCCTTTTCTATCCCTAATCATTTCTAATCAAGAGTATGGGTGGATGCCAAGGGGCCAAGTCAAACCTGAAAAAATGTTGTTTCAAGCTCAAATTGAATCTATAATATTCAATTCGAACTGATGTACAGTATCACTAAAGGATTATTAGCGAGATGAACAATATTTCAACATAGTCATCAATACTATCAGTGAAGTGATAAACAGTGCTGCTGGAGAGATGAACAATGTTAAGTGAACAGTGTTGTCATAGAGACAAACAAACCAAAGTCACAAACTCCTGCTTGAATTTGACTTATTCCAACTGAAAGTGGATTCAAACTTGAACCAACGTGACTCAAATATATCCATAGTCAAGGAAGAAAACAGCTCATATTGATAATTAATATAAAGAGACAACAACTATGTATTACCATTGATCATTAAATTTAATATTGAGTACTTAGCTAACTAATAATAGAAACAGTCAAGGAAATAAAGAATTTTTAAATCAAATTGAATGATGAAAATGCAGTATTTAAAATGAGAATAATTAAAATGAATTTATTAGATTAAAAGTTAAGGTAGCAACCCAATATAGTAGAGTTTTTATAGGAAAGTATCCAGTAATGTCATGTAAATTGATAATGAGTACCTATTTAGGTTTCAATAATGATGTATTACCATATGATTGAATGTTACTTGATACTTAATTTTAGATCATCTGATTATATAATAACATATCATTATTAATACTTAAATTGGTATTTGTATAAGTGCATATAGTTTTATTGGGTAGTTACATACTCATATCCTATGTGCCACATGAGTTGGATGCCATTTGTAACTGGAGTGGAAATGAAGAGGACGGAAAAGCAAGCAGTGCTGTTTCTGTTTAATTGTGCAAGGTGTCGGCAAAAATAGTCAAAAAAGGAACTTCTTTAAACCAAATTTGAGTATAAAAGAGGAACTTCCTTTAGTCATTCTTATTCACAGAGGATGATGGGTTTACTTTGAAGTGGCTTCTAGCTAAGCAATAACGACATATTTCACATCTCCCTCTCAACAAAGCATAAATGAATGTAGTTGATAGTGGAACGCTCAATCCAAAAGAGGCAACACAAGATTAAACTCGGCTTGCTTGAAATCAAAGTAATAACACTAAAGAAGAAAAATTGTCAAAAAAAATTGAAACTGCACCTCAAATTTGACTCCTTTGACCTAAGTCAGCTCAAATCGTGTCCACCCAGAAGGTGCAATAATAAAACCATTAAAGAAGATCATGAATATATATGCAGTCTTACCTGTACAGAAGTGGGATGGCCCAATAGATAATCTCTCTCATGGTTTGTCAGTAAATTAAGTAAGGTCTGGTTCTCATGCTTCTCCCTTTCTTCTTTTTGCAATTCCTCCAATTTCTCCTTGGTAAACGGGAAAGCTTTTATCCCATACCTATAAATGAGTTCAACACCATCGTGCAATGTTGCATCATCCTTATCATCATCAGGTTGCAAAACAACCAAGCAAGGAATACCTTCAATGTCGAATTTTCTATTTAAGGCCTTCTTTGTCTGCAAATCAGAAAATGGAATTGCCAGCCATGGCATGCATGCATGATATGTGTTGAAGGCATCCAAATCTTCATCAGAAGACACAAACACAATCTCAAAACTCGACCCACTATTCCTTAGCTCTTCATATGCACCAATAAGGACTTGGGTGAAATTTTGACATGGTGGATACCAGTTTGCTGAGAAGTATAGGGCTGTCACCTTACCTTCAAGATCAGAAACTTTCACCTACACAAAGTAAACAAATATTTCACAGTTCGGCCAAATTTATTTTTCCCACAATTTACACCTGTTTTCTATTCTGGGATGACAAACATGGAGGCATAAACATACATATACATTGTATGAAAAATTTGCATACTATATCGGAAAGTATACGCTTCTCGAGATCACATGTGGACTCTACACGGTTCATTTGATATCAAAGTTAATATAATATCTCTCAGTTGCAATTGTGCTGCGTGGATAGTGATGACGACATTACAGAATTCATCTAGAGAAGGAGCTAGCGCATAGTCATACTGGATAGGTGTCAAGGCTTTGAGATATCTAATCTCAATTTTTGGAAGTGTGGTTCTCCAAGAGGTCAGCCAAGATATTAACGGATCTTAGATGACAACCAAGGACAGAATGGATGTGAGCAGACAGATGAAAACGGTAAGGCCAAATGTCAAGCAAGCAAGAATCAAATTACAGAAAGCTTGAGCTGAGAAAATGATATGCCACCAATTTTTATAAATGTTGTAATAGGTGGAGTTAAGTGTTATACATAAACATAGCGTTAACGTGAGGCTACCAAAGTGATACAAAGGTAATAATATACCATCGTGTCCACTCAAATTGGCTCTTCTTAAATCATATGTACAGTGTGGGAACCCATATTGATAACGATGCATATAAATTTTGCATGTTTAGCATCGTGACAGCAAGCAGTTCCGGTTAACAAGCCTCTCCACTCCACCCACCCACCTCACAAAAGGGACCCCTCCCGTAAAATAGCAACAAGAACAACCAGACTAAGAAGAACAACAACAGCAAACAGAATATGAATACTTTCTGTTCTTCAACGTTTCTTATATCAAACTTTGTTGGATTATGAACAAGATATGTATATCATCTATATCACTCTTAATCCTTCATCTTCTACACCTTCTCTAATTTGTAACTGGCTAACATGACTGTGATTCTCTACATAATTAGAAATATGAAAGCATTCAAGCAAGGTTAGCCTATGGATGATCAATAAATAAGCTCCTAGTGCAGTTAAGCTGCTTGACTGCAAACTGAGCATAGCTGGAAAAAAGAGAGAGAGGAGGAGGAAGAAGAAGAAGAAGAAGAAGAAGAGGAAGAGTTAACCTGGGTTCCATTTGGAGAGAGAAGAAAATCACGATCCTTTGTAGCCAAGAGACCTGAAAATCTAGTGGAGGTAGATAGCTTCTTAAGCTTCTTATCATCGTGGTCATGCGAGCTGCCGTTCGTGACAGGTTCAAGGGGCTGCTCCAGGCTCATTTCTCTCTTTCTCTCTCTCAACACCAGCCTCCCTTCCGTCTCTCCAGATGCTTATATTCCTCGGAACCCCATTCTGTCCACGTCATTACATCCTTCGCAAAGCTCATTATCATACATCGATATGCTCATATGCTCACACGTAGCATTCGCTACCTTGTAAGAGAAACTGCTATCCTACTCCTAACCTACATGAACTTCAATGCTGCATTAAAAAATTGACTCCATTTTACTAAGTCAATTTTACTTGGGTTGAAAGCCCGTTAACATTTTGAATCGAGTTAGGTTTTTCGGATTTGAGAAGAACTTTATACTGAAATTAAAATTATTAATTAATTAATTAATTTCAGTTAAAATTTAAAATATTAAGTTACCGAATTGAAATTTTAATTAACTATTCTTAAATCAAATTTCCATTAGAATAATCATTCTAATTTCATATTTTTAAAAATTTATTTTTAATATGTTTAAAATAATAAACAATAAATAAAACAAGATCATTTCGTATCAAAAAAATCAATATAAAAAATGGAATAGGCTTTGACATGTTAAATTAGCAAGTATTTTTTAATTTTTGGTAAATAATTAGCAAGTATTTTGGTTTTGAAAAAGCTTTAAAATAAAACTAAATTAATTAAATTTTGTATTAACTGTTTTAAGTCAAATTTGGAATGGTAGATTTAGTTTCAAACTTCATACTTTCTTTTTTTTTTTTAGTTGAATTTTTCTAGAATGATAAAAGATCAATGAAACAAAATTCTTCTTTATTGAACGAGTAATTCAAGACATCTTAAGCAAGTATCTTATGTTCAAACCTTCATTTTCTTTAATATTAAATACCAGCCGGTTTGATCTATTTTTCAAATAGGCAACCAAATTTAAAAGGATAAAAAAAAAAAAAACTGATTTGACCAAAATCTTAATAAATAACTTAACTAGTTTTTCTATTGTCTTGTTTTTTTTTTTTTCTTTTATCATTTGATTTACAATTTTTTTTAACACCATTTTAAGTAAAATAATGTCCGAAGACACGTGTATGGATGTTATTGAATTTATTGATGTGGATACTTGTATGAGTAGTATCCACACATTTCGCAAGCAAGATCCATGTTGTCGTAAAAGACTTTTTGAAAGCAAAAATAGACTGGGGACACCTGTCTTTCTCTCACCGTTTTATCTTTTTTCCAGAATTACTTTTTGGCCCCTAAAATATGAGGATTTCTCTACGAGACCCACATCTTAAGTAAGATTTGATCCAACGGTGGTGGTCAGGACAGCATTGTTTTTTATGTGGGGAGAAAACCATAATGTAGTTATGATGACAGTGACCACCAGTTTCAGTCCCCACCATGGGCATTGATGGAGGTTTCATTTCGTGGGAGGAGTGCATCGGTCACTTTTTGACACAGCCAGTCTAACAAGCGTCGGTTGGATAGATTTTAATTAGATTTGTCTATGAAAAACAATCCAATTTTCAAGTTCAAGTATAAAAGTCATATTATTTGTAAAAACATTTTTAATTCTCAATAGATTTTGAATTGAATATAATCTATTCAAGTTTGAATTTAAAATTTTTGATATAAATTGTAAATCAAATTTAAATAAACTCATTTGTGAGTTAGAAATTTGATGACCAAATTTAAATAGGGTTAATTTATGTTTAATTCAAATATTGAATGATTAACTCAAGAAATAATTTATTAAAAAATGCTAAAAAAAAAAAAGAAAAAATTAATGAAGTGAGCTTTGGCATTGACATGGAAAAATTAAAGTTGCTTACTTTAACTCACTAATATATTCCAGTTAAACTAGGAATAAACCGAGTTGGAATTAATTAGGAATAAATCCATTGTTAATTACGAGACAAACTTTTTTTCAATAAATAATTAGATACCGTATGATAAATAACACGTGTAAAAGTAAGAGGACATGTGTCAGATGCTAGATATCAAAGTTGTTGGATTTCTTTCAATAACTTGATCATTCGAATCTTTTCTTGCCCCACCATAAAGGTCCAAAAGCAACACGTGGCCTGCCCAAACGCCGTGTGGAAGGAAGCGAGAGACGAAAGGGCCATTTTCAACGACTGCAACACTTACGCATGAACGCGTGTTGAAATTGTAAATGGGTTGTTGCTTTTGATAGTACTGTTTCATAAATATTTAATTCGTATAATTTAAAGTCAAAAAGTCAAATCACAATAATTAAACCCATACCAAATCCGATTCGCCGCCAGTTCAATTCGAATTTTAAGTGCCAATTAAGAATTAATCTCGTTTTTATTTAAGATTCAACTATTTTACCATAAGCCTGAAATTATCATAGTTAAAGTGTTTTTATATTAGATAAAAATATTTTGATAAAGATGATATCATTTTTATCAAAAAAGATTTATTTTATTGATAGTTAAAATTTAATCGATAAAAAAAGATAAATTAAAAAAGAGAGCTAATATAATAAAAAATGATTACCTTCTATGATGGTTTATAAATTTAAAAAAAATAATAATAATCTTTTAAAGTTTAGATGAAAGAATTTATAAAATTTTTAAAAAATAATAAAATTTTAACTTTTAAAATATTTTATATTAAATAATAATTTTATTCTTATTTTTAATTAAAATTTTAAATACTTTTTAATCTCTATAAATGTAATTTTAAAAAGTTATTTAAATTTGAGTGGGAGTAGCCCTTTGGCCGTGGAAAATTTTTCTTACTTGGGCGTGTTTATCTAGACATTTGTAGGGTTCAGTGATGGAGATATTTCATCAGCATCAAGCATCGTTTAAAATATGTAGTACTTGCAAGAATTGCGTGTATAAATTATATGTGGGTCCATGATATTACGAAATAGATTCAACAACAAATGACAGTAACAATGTGGCCAAACTAAGCAGGTTATAAAAACCCATGTGACATGTATATATATATAGAGAGAGACATTTTCTCTCTTAAGACTTAAACGAGAACGTAATGGATGTTTACCTGTGCTGTGGAAAATTATTATAAGAAGGAAAACATTTTAATTAACGATCACAATCTATGTTGACCCGAATATGAAAGCTTTCCGTTTCACTTGAAATTGTTAATTGCTGCTTCGATTTCGTTCAGCTGAATGGTGAATGGTCCTTTTTTACTTAAATTTTAAATAATTATATGATTATTTGCTTGACCTATTTTAAATAATTGCAACTATTTTTAATTTATTTAACATAATTTATCAATTCATGCGAAACAAATATATTAATAATAGCATTGAATATTCAGAATAGGTCAACTTAATTTGACCAGTCTTACCAATGTATCTTTTGATCTTTGTCTTTATTTATCGTCAAAGGAGTCAGATAGGTTAGGGCAATACAATACAATGCAAGTTGTTTCTCTCTGGTCGACCAACTAACAGCGAGATCGTAATCTAAACCAAGTACTAATATATGTAATTTTTCCAAATATATTTACTAAATAAAAATGAATCAAATTGAGGGATATGTGCACAGTTTTGCAGTAATCTAAATCCACCCCTTGCTATACAAAAACTGACACGATATCAATTACTAACTAGTTGGAAGTTTTTAAGCTCATGATTTGGGTGATGGTGACCTAGTCTGGCGAAGCCGCTTCTCGTCGGAAAGTAGTTTGGCAAACCTGCAAGGTAAAAGCTTTCCCATCAAATCATAACTAAGAAAAACTTTGGGACAACAACATTTGAAAATATTATTAGATATTATGTATACCTTATGAGAGCCTCCTCATTGGTCTCGTTATTGTTGAGAGGTTCAAAGATACCTGATTCCAGATTCACCCTTGAAACTGGTTTCTTTAACAGTTCTTCTCCAACTTTCACAAGGTCTTCCAAGTTATTCTTAGTGGCTATATCAACAAAAGATACCACTCCTCTTAATTTATCATCCTGAGTTTGTTTCATTAAAAAATTTTGGTCAATTGATCTTTAGTTAGAGAACATAGGGAAATTAACAAGTTGAATGATAAATATGATGCATGCTGTAGCTACCTGAATCCGCAGATAGTTCTTTTCTGAGTGAAGGGCTGGGTAAACGGCAGAAATATAAAAATCTACCATAGCTGCACTTGCTTGAGTAAACACATCAACTAAAGGAGTGGAACCACCACCTGTTAACCAACCCCATAAATCCCACTTTGCTGCTTCTTTCGCACTGTATTTTCCTTCTTGTATTGGCGTGCCAGTTCCTAGAGATATAACTAGAAACCGTCCATGGTCAATTGGCTTTATTGGAAAGAAGTTTGGACTTCCCCTAGTAATTGACTTTGTTACTTCACCGATAGCAACTAATGCCTACAAGTTAGAAACGCATAGGATTAGTTGAATTTATATCAAGTGCCCGAGAAAAAGTTTAATAACTACGTTTATATGCAGAAACTTTATCATGTACCGGGTTATTTGCGGCAACTCCACCGTCAATCAGGTTGAAGCTTTTCACTTTTCCTTCCGAGTCTTTGGTTTCAAAATAGTGTGCTGGAAGATAAGTTGGTGCTGCCGAGGTTGCTATGCATATGTCTGACAATAAGGCATCTAAACTTCGGTTCTGTTTCACCTATTCCACGAAAAAGATATGTTTATTAGTGGAAAAGAGTAAATTTGAAATCTCCCATCGCTTTCCTTTATATGTATATATGTATGTATAGAGTTATAGTTTTGACTGCTAAAGCAACATTATAAACATTCATGAAGGATGGAATATTGAAGATCTCATATGGAAATTAAGATGAACCTTGTAGCTGGAAAAGATGGTCGGCTGGAGTAGCTGGATGTCAAAAGTAGGGATCACAACATTTGTCAATGTCTGGTGAAGTCTTGTATTTCCTAGTTTTTCTTTAACAATTTTATGAAGATACTTTCCATCGTATTTTGGTCCTGCGAAAGCTTTGATGACCTTCCAGACGTTCGCTAATAATGGATTACTGTTGTTTACAGAGAAACGAAAGGTCAAAAACAACACGTGGTTAACCAAGAAATCTTAGACCCAACAGAACAGAACAACAAAATTAATCAATGTTACCTAAGTTGAGGAAAGATCTTGGGACACTCATTTAAGTAGAAGTCCTTTATATCTTTGGCCGCAAAAAGGGGTCGGTTTTTTTCATCTGGAGCAGTCAGCATGGCAGTCACAAGACCACCCGTGCTTGTCCCGGCAATCACATCAAAATAATCTGCGATTCTTGCTTCCTCACCATCAAGCTTCTGCAAGCGTCATTAATTAATCAATATTAGTGCAGTAAAAGTAACCTTCAATTTAAATTACTTGATACAAAGACAATGCAACATAGTTAATTATCATAGTAGACACGCCCTTCTGAGATTAATATTATTGACATGCATGAGTGCTTGATGCAACAGTTTATGCCGTTATTAAAAGCCATAGTTTCACACTACCATACAGATAATAGTTTGCACATTGTACCTGAAGTTCAGACTCAAGGAAAGCAAGGATGACTCCGGGGATAACTCCTCTTATTCCACCCCCATCGATGCTAAGAACAGTTATTAGGTTTCCATAAGTTGGAGGTTTGACGGCTGCCTTTGCTTTTCCCATGAGAAATCAAGGTCTAAATTACGCAGAGACAAGGAGAAAGTGCTTTTAATAGACTTAGAGAAACAATGGAGGCACAAGTCCTTAAAGAGAATGAACTCTATTTTATATTATGCCCTTTTGAATAGACGTACTCCAAATTTGATATCGCTCAACTAAACTAGACAGTCAAAAACAATGCTTTGATAAATCGATGATTGAATGAATGAATGAATGAAAATTGCTTAGATTTATATCCTTTACATAGATTTATTTTACCAAAATAGATAAGGATAAGTTAAACATAAACATATAAGGAAAACTATTGAGGAAATCTTTATTATATTAATTACTTTAGGAAACTCCATGAAAATAGGAAATTAACTTTGGCCCAGATTTCTTAAAATGGTCCATCGACGACGACTGAGTTGGCTGCATATAAAGGCGTGGCCCATGTCATTCATTTGAACTTTCGGGGTCTATTCCAATCATCACTCAACAACATTTGTGGTACGTGGGATTCTCCTTCAATGCCTCGGGGAGTTATAATTAGGTTGGATTTAATTTTGATTTAATTTAAATCAGGTCTAATCAAAATTAACTTGATTTTTTTAAAAAAATTAATTGAAAATTAGTTTGAAATTGATAGACTGAGGTTTAAATTTTATTCAAAAACAATTTTTTTTAAATATAATTTAAATTAATTTAGACTAAACTCGTTTTATAAAAATAAACTTAATCTTTGACTTGAAACTGAACTCATCTATTCTGAAATAGATTTTTGAATTTGAATATTTTTTTGATGGAATTCAAGTACATTAGATAAATATAAATTCACATTCATTGCTCAATAGTTTTGATTTGAGTGGCGATACATATTATATTCAACAGCATTCACATGGAGTGTATGAGGATTGTAAAAATGTATGGGTTTCTTTCTTTGATTGACTTTTGACTTTTGACTGGCCAAGATTTAAATTCGGGTGGGATTAGGTAATGGGAATCAGATGATTAAGTAGTTATTAATATATTAATTAGTAATGGTAATCAGGTGTTAACCACTAAGTAATTGCTGATTCCAGGGTCCCAAAGACACACACTCCAAAAACCTGCCACGTTATGCCCACTCCTCGGTGCACCGCCACTTCGTTTCCATGCAATCAAGCACGCCGCATGCTTCGTGCTTCATGCTTCTACCACATCATTTATAATTATAGGCGTTTCTGCGCAAATCTAACTATCATAATAATAATTTAAGTTTGGAATTGTACTGTAAATTCAACAAACCAAGTTGTTTATTTTTTTTTTGAATAAATCAAATTCAAATTAATTTAGACATTTACTTTTAAATTTGGTTTATATTTAATTTAAAATTTTAATTTTAAATCAAATTTATATTTGTTTAGATTTAATGAGATTAAATTCAACCTTAAATCAAATAATAGACTGAAACAAACCCTAAGTATTAGTTAAATTTAAATACAAAGATGATGATATTTTAAAGTATTTGATTTAAATAATATTTTATTATTAAAATAAAAAAATTATATTAAAAATAAATTATTTAAAAAATTATTTAATATAAATTATTATTATATTTAATTAATAATAAAAATATTAATAAATTATTTTATTTAAATATCTTTAAATATAATTATTTGTAAATATTATTATATTAATTAAAAATAAATTTATTATTTTAAAAAAATTAATAAATTATAATAAAATTAAAATTAATTTTTTAATTTTTTAATATCTAATGAAGTTAATAACCCGTATTAATTATTAGTATTGATAATAAAAAGTTTATATAATTTTTTTTATTAATAAATCAAACAAAATAATAAAAAATAAATTACTAAAACAATATTTAAACCTGAACCAAACAGCCCCTTCGTCACTCTCGCACGCACTAAGCTTTCTTCTTCCCCACCAGAGAAACCCAGATAATTTCTTTCAGGTATCCATGGAAAACGAGAAGAAACAATTTATATTAAACACAGAAAATTGATAAAAATAGTAAAGGAAAACACCATTATTATATTTATTAACAAGTAACAAGTACAACTAAAACCCTAATCATTTTTGTATTTTACGAAACCCTA
Organism: Mangifera indica; assembly: GCF_011075055.1. Lineage (NCBI taxonomy): Eukaryota > Viridiplantae > Streptophyta > Magnoliopsida > Sapindales > Anacardiaceae > Mangifera > Mangifera indica. The sequence goes on along the minus strand of NC_058147.1, from coordinate 345,857 downwards.
TTGGCCTAGCAGGGATTTTCTTCTAAAGCTTTGAAGAATTCAGAGTCAAGTTTGCCTCTACAAACAGGGCATGCCGACTGTCTTGAAAGCCAAGCATCACCACACTGCAAATGAAACCCGTGATTGCAACCGGGAACGAGTCTAACCGGTTGTTCACTCTCGATTTCGTCCAAACAGACGGCACACTCTGTCCCCACAACCAGCTCTTTCCCGCTAACCTTAGGCAACTTCTCAAGCTCAGACGCCGACAAACCCACTACCGCCACAGGCTTAACCGTCGGAAACCGCGCATCAGGGTGGTGGTTAAGGCTACTAACGTACCACAAAAGGCAGATGTAGACGATGAAAATTCCACTCATGCCCAAACAGGGTAAAAACAGAGCCAACAAAACTGAAGCCAGCATGTCGTTGTGATGATTGTTGTTGGCGGCGATGGTGGCAGCAACAGAAGAAGAAGCGATTATGGGGGGTGCTGGAGAAAGAGATGGAACGGGCTGTGATGCGTAATGCACGCCATAGCGCATAATAGTGGAAAAACAACTGGGTTTTTAGGGGCTTATGAGAAGAGATGAGATGGGGTCATTTACATATGGGCTTAATGTGACATGTATTTGTAAAGGGTTGTTTAGAGAGTAGTAGAAGGTAACGGCTGAATCTGAATGAGAAAGGAAAGAAGAGACAGAGACAGTGATGAAGATGAGTATCGTGAGAGAGAAGAAAGGATCTGAATTGGTGCAAAGTGCTGACATAGCGTAAACGTTGGTTATGCTTTTATAATGACCAATTATTAAGAGTTTTAACAGATGGAGCTGTGGGCCGTCAGCTGGATTTGGATTATTAATTCTGGTTTTTAACCATTTTTAGTAGAGGATGACCAGGATGGAAATCGTAGTTGTTTCCCACTCATGTTTCAGTTGTACTCCATTGATTTCAAATTTCTGGAAAATAATTATGTCAATCCAGAGCAGAGTACATTGCAGGTGGACAACTCCTCGTTAGAACAAAATCCCAGTTGATTCTAGGCCAAAGAACTTATTCCCACTCATGGTATAGTAAAGCTTCGTTCACTCCCTTCAACTTTTAAAATTTTAAACATCCACCTATCTATTAAACTTTATCTTATTTTCTTTCTTAAATTTAAAAACTAACAATTTCATCCTTATCTAAATATTTCAAATTTTATAAAGTGATTGATCCCCTTACATTTAATTTTTTTTTTTTCTCTTTAACCACTACTCCGTCATTAACTTCTTCCTCTTCCCACCTCATTGTCAGAATTATTCGAATAATTGTTAAGAGAGGTCGTTCAATAAAGAGACGTCATCTCTTCATTCAACAAAGATATACGTTTTTTCATCGATCTCTTTATCTTGGAAGAGATAGAGAAAATTCGTCTTCGTCTCTTCTTAGACAAAGAGACGACAAAAAATCTCTTCTCTTTATCGTTTCTTTGTCACACAAGCTTATAATGCAACCAACTGAAAGATTCTGACGGTGAGGGTGGGAAGAGTAAGTCAGCTAGTGACAGAGAAATGAGAAGAGAAAAACCTGAATATTAAAGGGGGAATAGTCATTTTTTTAAATTTAAAATATTTAGATAGAAATAAAATTATTAGTTTTTAAAACTCAAAGAGGGAAATGAGATAAAATTATAATTTTTTTAATATTATTAATAAAATAATAATTTTAACCTTAATTCTAAAAAAAAAAATAAACAAATTTTAAATGATAAATAAATATTTGAATTTAAAAAAATTAAAGGGTATCACTTTGAGATTTTACTGTAACTGAGGTGGGAATAAAACTTTTGGCCGTTGATTTTATGCCACAATGAAATCTGATATATAGGCTGCCAAATTGCCAATTGTAGACCATGCTGTAAGGGAAAAGATAGAGGTGGGTCCCATCCAAACTAGTAAAGTTCGTCAAGATTTTTAGCTCGCACTTAAATTTCAGTTTGAACTCTGTTCAACTAAATCCCCCTTGCCATGCCAGTCTGGATATAAAAAAGAAAAAACCGGTTCATAGCGGTTTTTTTTTCTTCAATTAAACTGATGTGTGTGTGTGTGTGTGTGTATATATACATATATACTGGTTTATTCAAGGCCTTTTTTTTTTTTTTAAATTTGGTCTTCATGGAATCAGACTACATGAATCAGAATCGATCCATTGAAAAAACATCAATCTACACAAACTTATCCGACAGTCGGCATCATATAAAGTTAAAGATTATTACCCGTGCTTGTTAAGGGCTAATATTCTAACATGCAACTGAGAGAATGGTCCAGCAAAATCTAGCTGCCACACACTCAAGAAGCTTTAGTATTTTCTGATTCTAGTATCCCAGAAGAATATAATCTGACATTGTCAGCAAATAAGCAATTAAATCAACAGTCAGCAAAGGCAAGTGAATAAGCATATCCCACAACTGATGTTATATCTTATAAAAAATAATCAGCCTGCAATATCTAGCAATTAACAAATGGTGTGATAGATCCCTAATTGAAAATACATAAATTACAGTTGCTAACACCCTGTGTTAGCTCAAAATTATGCAAAATCTGGAGAGGGTAGGCATGAAAAAGTGTATCTTTTCTCCTCTGTGTGTATGAATGAACCTACAAATACAAAATAATAATCCTAGATTATACTGCCTACTGACAAAAGAAGCAAATGCAAAATTCAGCCTAATCTCTAATTCAAGACCAGGCTCAAGAGTTTGTCATGACAGAAAGGTGAAGTTCTGGGCTGCCAGAGAGACACATTTCATGTTTTTGTCCCTCCATAAGTGCATGTGCTTCGCATGTGCATGGATCTATGACAGAAATTGCAAGCCAGAAACTGAAAGTACAAACAAAGAGTCAAAAACTTTTGTAATGGAATAACAACATCATGATTTAAAAGACCATAACAATTATAACAGAGTGAACCAAGTACACTGTTTTTGTTTACTATTATGGTATGATTTCGACAACCTAATCCCTCCTCACAAGGCAGAACAGTTTTTTGTTAACTTAAAACACTTTGTTGTCATCTTTTTAAGGGGAGAAAAAAATTATGCCAGGCAAAGTATAGGCTGATGAACAAAGTGATACAGTGAGAACATAAAAATTTCATGTAATTGATACTACTCATCATAATCGGAAAACAAGCCAAACAATTTATATACCCTACAGTACCTGATGAGTGCTTCCAGTCTCTGTTCTCTACTCCACCAATGCAGAAGCACCACAAGCAAAGAATGTTAATTACTTTCAACCTGATAAAGGTTCAACCATCATGCATCAGAACCTGAAAAATGTTTTGACATTAATTGACTCATATGTGCACCTATCTTGCAGAGTATTTAGTACTTCAT